>NC_053489.1:488813616-489121344 GCF_905171775.1 Rana temporaria
ATTTGTTTTTTAGGGTTATGGTTGGGCTGTAATTCTCTTTTATAGATCACCCAACAGCCGTCAACTGACTGTACACCCTGTGCCAGTCACTTGGGGCTCAAGTCAGCTTACACCATACCTACCAGCTGAGTGCACACCTTCACACTTGTCTAATATAGTTAGTGGGATACCCACTTCTAGTGAGGACTCCACCTGCTGGCCTGCAGGTAGCCTTTTCTCTGCAGTATCTTTCCTGGTAAACAGGTTAAGCTTAGGCTGAGCCCGCAGTGGGTCCCTGATTCTTTCACATCCCTTGGGCCACCTAGGATAGGTAGCACCATCACCCCCACTCATTTTCTTTTACTGTTTATTTCTCCTTAGGGCGATTTTTAGGGGAGGCTGCAACCTGTTTTACAACACACCTAAGCGCGGAACTTATACTATTTTTACTAATACAGGCTCAGCGTAGGGGTCTTCAAACTATGGCCCTCCAGTTGTTCAGCAACTACAATTCCCATCATGCCTAGTCATGTCTGTGAGTGTCAGAGTTTTACAATGCCTTTTGGGACGTGCAGTTCCACAACAGCTGGAGGGCCATAGTTTGGTGATTCCTGGTCTATAGGATATCTGTTTTGGATTTATTGCTGAATACCTCGAAACAGGAGAGGGCTTATAGGATTAGAAATATGCTAAATCATGGGTGATCAACCTGTGGCCCTTCAGCTGTTGCCAAACTACAAGTCCCATGAGGCACTGCAAGGCTGACAGTTACAAGCATGAATGCCAAAGGCACAATGGGACTTGTAGTTCTGCAGCAGCTGGAGGGCCACAGGTTGAGCACCCATGCTCTAAATGATAGTAGAAATAACAGAAGGACAGCTTCTCAATAATGTTCTCTAATCAACCTCTCCTGGAAGTACCAGGGGATGGAAAGTCTATCTAGGACTCTATAGGAGCAGTCCCAGTCCATATAGCATCTTCTGCCACTTAGTTCTCTTTTAGCACTTGCACATTCAAGAGTCCACAGCAAGGTCTTTACTCACAATGTCCCAGAAGCTGCCACCCAGCATCCCAGTCCATCTACAGTAGCATCTTCTGCCACTTAGTTCTCTTTTAGCACTTGCACATCCAAGATTCCACAGCAAGGTATTTACTCACAATGTCCCAGCATCCATAGATCCATAGATCCTCAGTTAGGAAGATAAAAGATACTTCTCCTCGCCTGAACTCCAGAATGATACCCTCTAGCAAATAATAATTTAGCAATCTACTCCAGGCCCTCAGCCCAGCATCTGCTAAAACCCAGACTGCAAGTTCTTGTCTTAGTAGCTTTCTTCCAGGGGCAGCAGCCTCAGGAGAATTATAACCCTCCTGCAAGAGGAAATAACAATCTGGGGAGGCCGCCCAAGCATTTATCACCTCCCCAGTCACCTTCTGGATGCCTCTTTCCAGGGATTAGCTAGGACGTGATAAATATTCAAACTGGTCATTTGATTTTTCTCTCCCCTATATTTTGTAAGCTTCTTTTAGAAGCAGATGAGAAAAATAAACACTTAGCTAGAAAACTCCAACCAGACAAAACAAAAGAATATTGCTCCACTAACTGCAGTGAAGGCAAAAAATAAATTTAGCCAAGCAGCCTAACTAAAGGAGAATGCTACATTTGTGCCGTTATTACAATGCTGATGCTTTAAAATGAAAGTGTATGTTGTGACCACAGAATTCTTTTAAGCCAAAATAAATGTATTAAAAGAAACACTGAATTCTCAAGAACACGCTGTGTATTTCACAAAACAGCATTCTCAAGCTATGGTACAAAGGCAAGCAAGTCTTTGAAATGTTCCTTAAATACTGTATAAAGAAGAAATAGTTCAAAGCTAGATATGAAACGAGTCTTACACAATTGAACATTCCGTTTATTTGTAACAAACCTTTAAAACCATTGAGGAAGTCAGTTTTAAAAAGAGGTCAAACAATAATCTTAGCATCTAAAGGAGCACTGTACAAATAATGTACATAATAAACATAAAAATGAAAAACATACAGGCTTGTATATATAAATAGCACCACATTTCAAAGCCCTTACAATAAAAAGCATAAGCTTCAAAGAAAATGATGGAGCTAAACATGTTATAAATATGGAATGCCAGACTCTGACAGCACTAATATGACCCAAAGGAGCGCAGATCATTGACGAAACAAATTAAGACTAATGTAGCGAGTTAAATCATTTTCAAACCACTAATGTTTTAATTTTCATCGGTGTTGCTTGCAAACACCTTGTCTACCTTGAATATAGTTATAAGAAAACCAAACCTTTGTACAGTACTTAATGTATGTTTGTATGTGAACACATTTAGAACGGACAGCACTTGTTAACAAAGCAATTGTGCAAAAAACAGAAACTGTTTATAATATGTGCTCAGTCCAAAGTAGTGTTGCTCGTATTACAGGATCCAAAAACAGCAATAACAGTTCATGAAAAAATTAAGATAGTGCTTGTGTCTTGACACCAAAGCCTACCCCTTCCTGTAATATCCACCACGTGCCCATATGAAACAATCCGCACTCACCAGATTGCAATAACCTTGTTAGACAACAAGAAAAGTCACCCGAGCTTTGTGGCCACTCAGTCACTCAGGGACCAGGTCATACCACTGAGTTGGCACCTTGTGTAAATATCCTCTCATCGCTGATAAGTGGATCAATATCCCAAAATATACAAAATCAATTCTGCAGGAAAAGCCTCATAATTTCCTGATAATGCTAAAGCATGCCTGTCCCTTTTTATGCTTCTTGTTCATTTCTATTGGCCAGTAAGATGGGACAGGACAGCCTGTTGAAGCCGCGAAAGGTAGCCTGCGGGGGTGACATTCCTTACCCCTGCTTGTATAAACAATACAGCATCTTGGTAGCTCTAAAAAAACAGTGCTGGCATAACCACTTGAAGTCTAGTGATGTTCCGATACATCGCTGGTCCCCAAGTGGATATGGAAAGCTTCTACACAGTATGAGAGTACCAGGGAAAAATCCCAGGCTGTGCCAATTGCAGATAGATATAGAGGAGCAGTAATCTTTTTAAGAATTTATAAAAAAAAGTTGGGGGTGGATGCTGTCAACTGTGACCTGGGTAGATGTATGTAATGGGTGATTAAAGAGGCAGATTTGCTTCCTCATGTTGGAGCTTCAAGCAAAGTGGACAAATCTCCTGAAACTAGCAGTCAAAGATAGCAGTGCCTTAAGCCTCGTACATACTGAGCAAAAAAAAACTGACAGCTTAGGTTGGAGTCGTTGTACTAACACTCCAATGATAGTACAGCCATCTCTCCTGCTGTGCTATGGTGTCCTGCGAGAGGAGTTGGTCAACAGACCTTTTTTAGTCATGACCCTTCGTCAGACCAGCTGCCACACACACGGGCTGAATGTTGGGCCAGTTTCTATAAAACCTATTCAGCCGGTGTGTGGTAGGCTTTAGGCTGGCCAAAGACACAGCAAATTTCTTTCCTGCAACCACAGGTGGATTACCCCAGACAGTGTTGACAGGAAAATCAATCCCGCAGAGCCATTGTGTTCTCCCAGCAGGGGAAGGGGGTAGGGGAAGTCGTCCCAGTGGAGAGAACACAGCGATTGCTAGCAACTATAATGACCGCTAGCACTTATAACATGTAAAATTGATCGACATATCAATAAACTTGGGATCATTTAGCCTGCCCATACATGGTTCCGGTTGAACCAGCCAAGATTCGAACAGTCTATGGCCAGTTTTAGCTGGGTATACGTGGGGAGTTTTCTTTTTTATTATTATTCAACCAGCAGCACACTGGTTTCTGCTGAAACAAGCAATTTTTGGTCCATGTATTCCAGCCTTTAGAGCTCAATCTGTCCAGTTATGAGGCTGTAGACACAAAAGAGCCTAGACACCCTCACATACCATGAAATGCATCAATATTTTTCAGGAAGAATTCAAGACAAAGATACCTTTATTCAGGGAAAATTTTTAGGCACAATAAACGTTTCTAAATGTTTCCTAAAGCTTAGCAAATCTTTGCCTCAGGTTCACTCTAAAAACCACAAAAACACGAACAGCCGTAGCTGTAATCTATGTCGTCTGGACTCTCCGGCTGTTTGGTTTCAGTAGGAGACCTTTCGGAGGCATCTATGCCTTTGATGGCGTGATGTGTATGCTTGTTTTTTACTTGGTTTGTGAGTATTCATTATTTTTTGTACAATTTTAATTAAACCTAGCTATTGGTAATGCACTAGGTCGGTGTGCCCTTCTTTTCCTTTTACATTTCACTCTAAAAACCAACCTACGATCATATAAGTGACACTTTTGTACTGGGATGACCATATTGGCCACCAATACTGTGTATTCTATATCTGAATAATCAGTCATAGCTGTCTCTTGAAAAAAGACTTATGCCGCGTACACACGATCATTTTTCAGCATGAAAAAAACGTTGTTTTTCAAAAACATCATTTAAAATGATCGTGTGTGGGCTTCACATCATTTTTCAGGTTCTTAAAAACGACAAAAAAAAATTCGAACATGCTGCATGTTTTAACGTCGTTTTAAACTATGTTGTTTTTCGGGTTGAAAAAATGATCGTGTGTGGGCTAAAACAACGTAAAAAACCCACGCATGCTCAGAAGCGAGTTATGAGACGGGAGAGCTCGTTCTGGTAAAACTACCATTCATAATGGAGTAAGCACATTCATCACACTGTAAAGCCTCGTACACACGACCGAGTTTCTCGGCAAAAACCAGCAAGAAACTTGCTGGGAGATATTTTTTTGCCGAGGAAACCGGTCGTGTGTACATTTTCGTCAAGGAAACTGTCGAGAAACTCGACGAGCCAAAAAGAGAGCAAATTCTCTATTTCCTCAACAGGAATGGAGAAACTTACCTTGTCGAGTTCCTCGACAGCCAAACAAGGAACTCGACGAGGAAAACGATGTGTTTCCCCCGTCGAGTTCCTCGGTCGTGTGTACGAGGCTTAACAGACAAAAAAGCGTGAATCGTCTTTTACTAACACGGAATCAGCTAAAGCAGCCCAAAGGCGAATGTAACGTTCCCTTTATAGTGCTGTCGTACATGTTGTACGTCACCGCGATTTGCTAGATCAATTTTTTAAAAACAATGGTGTGTAGGCAACATCGTTTTATTGATGAAGTTGGGAAAACTTTGTTTTTTCGACATGCTGAAAAATTATTGTGTGTACGCGGCATGAGTCCCTTTCTGCAATATCTATGAAGCTCAGTCGAAGTTTTGATCACAATGGTTACCAGAAATCATAATTCAGTGACTTTATACCTTATGGAAAAAAAATGGATTAAAATATAACCCTCTGGCAGTTTGTGAGTTTCTGCTTATTTCTGTTATACTTCAACATAAAAATATAAAAGAGCTAGATGTTCACTGATATCTGCAGCCTAATGTGCCCAGTTTGCAGGCAGATGTTGGCGGCAAGCACGAGGAAAATAAAAATACAGTATGCCTTATGTGTGTTGAAGGTACAGTGCTCTACATTTATCTATGTTCTCTGATGGAGTTTTCATTTATAGACAGTTTGGAATCAGATAAGAAATACAATAACAATTTTTTTTTTTAACTGGTTCCAAATACATTTTTGTTAGGTAAGAAAGGTGAAGCTTAAATGTAATCTAGAGGGCACAAATGTAAATGTATATATCCTTATACTTTTGTGAAGTTCTGTTTTTCTGAATTCGCTTTGCATAAAATTATACTTTAAAATATGAAGTAACTAAAGAGAGTACCTTAAAATATCAGGGAAAGATCCTGCTCTGTATCTGCACACATATATTTGCAGCTTGGGTGCTTTCTAGTGAACCACAGTAATGATTAAGCATCCACCATACAATGAAGGTTGCTCATGAAAGTGTTTCAATGCTTTAAGCTATGTGGTATTTGAAAATGGCATTAAACATTTGGTAGTACAGTGCTGCAGCTATACAGATACACAAAGTTATATTAACATTAGAATGAATTTCTAAAATGAAAAACGAAAGGGCAGTTGATGGTTTGCAGAGCCAACAGCGATAGCTTTCTAATTAGACATATCAGACCTGTACAGTATTTAGGTATGCCACTGCCTTATGAGTGCCTGCCTGGTCTCATGAACAGGATAAATCAGATATTTTTCTCAAGCCCAGCCAAAATCCAAATTTTCGCTATGTAGGCTGAGTCAGCTGTTTGGCATACTGAATTTCCAAAGATATATACAGAAAGAAGCTGATAGGTGCTTGATCTCACGGTAAACCGATTGGTACAGATTTGACTCAATACAACACATTTTCATCTGACTTTAAGGACTGTTTAGGTGGGCAAAGGAAACATTAAAGACAATTTTATTTTTATAGAGCACTATTTTTTTCTAAATAAAGTAGGCATTTTTTTTCTTTTAGAAGCAATAATTGTGATAATTTAGTAACTGCTATTGTGTTCTCTACAGGTTCCTAACCTCTTATATGTCAACTGATAAATATTTCATTTATAATTAGGCAACACAAGTAGGAAATATACTCATTTATACAGACTGCAACATGGGCCACAGAACTACTTCAGAAAAATAGCTTGGGTACATTTCAGTGTCAATATACATTCTGTACGTGAGTTTATTATTAATATATTATGAAACATATATATGTGACAAGAGTTCTTAAAGGAAAAATGCACTTACAAATATCCAGGTAACTCATTGGAAGGAGGTCAGCAATGACAACCTGCATATTTCTCCAATTTTGGTTTTCTCCTTTAGTTTGATATTTTTTGTGGTTCCTTTGTTGAATGATTTATTAACATATTTTTTTTAAATATTGCAATGTGGAAAATTAACAAAAGCATTACCATATATACTTGAGTATAAGCCGAGTTTTTCAGCACATTTTTTGTGTGCTGAAAATGCCCCCCTCGGCTTATACTCGAGTCACCTTTTTGCGCCTGATCTTCCGGACTGGCTGGCCGTAGGTCCCCTGGACCCCAAACTTGGCACACATATAGCCCCACTCTTCCTCTAAAAGTGTGCAAAGTTTGTTGTCTGGGGAACCTACGGATGGGGGGAAGCACCGATTTTTCAAACCGATTTTTCCATAGACTCCCACATTAAACAGTCATTTCTCTGGTGACTTTGGGGACCCGGTACCGGCCGGTCGTAGGTCCCCTGGACCTGGAACTTGGCACACATGTAGCCCCTTTTCTCCTCTACAAGTGTGCAAAGATTTTTTCAAAGCCGGGTAGCCCTTCCATAGACTACCATGTTAAACGTCAGTCTAGTCATGGACACAGTGAGGCATGGGCACAGTGAGGCATGGGTACAGTGAGGCATGGACACAGTGAGGCATGGGCACAGTGAGGCATGGGCACAGTGAGGCATGGACACAATGAGGCATGGACACAGCGAGGCATGGGTACAGTGAGGCATGGGCACAGTGAGGCATGGACACAGTGAGGCATGGACACAGCGAGGCATGCACATGGACACAGTGAGGCACAGTGATGCATGCAGATGGACACCCTAGGCTTATACTCGAGTCAATACGTTTCTTCGTTTTTTGTGGTAAAATTAGGTGCCTCGGCTTATATTCAGGTCGGCTTATACTCAAGTGTATACAGTACTTTAACTGGACCTGTAGTAGCATTATAAATGACTAAGATAACCTATACGGCCAATATGATATTTCTCCTCTCTGTGTCATTGGGGCCTTTGATTTTTTGGAATTGACTATTTGCATGGTTTCCAGTACCTTCCTGTTCCCAAATGTTTGAACCTGACAACAGACTGGGCAGGCAATTAGAGCTGTCATATGAGGGAATGGGGTATGCCTAGTCTACTCCATAACCCGGGAAGACCCAGGAAGACAAGAACTCCAACATAACAGTGAAGATGGTCATTGTAATACTAATACTAAGATCTGGCATAGAGTAAGGGAGGGTTATAACCCCTGTCAGGTTTTATTTTGCCATGTATGTGTCCCAATGGGGAGAATTCCCTTCACTTCCTCTCCCATATCAAAACAAAAAGTGTAAAGGAAAAAAAACTAAAAATGAACGGAATCTCTTGGGGTTCCCCCAGGTCACCAGAACAAGTGTCCCCTTTGGAAAATGTCCCCTCTATTACTGTTCTGGGGACAACCCAAAGTTTGATCTTTTATTTTATTTTTACTTTGAATGATAAGGATAAACAGGACAAATAGAGATAATCAATCTCCCTAACAGGAGCAGAGAAAGCAACAAAAATCTGACAGATATTCAAATACCTCTCCACTCTGTCCAAAACTAAAAAAAGTTTTTCCTTTAGTTATACTATAATACATTTGAGGGCTTGCTTTACAATAGATTGCATTTTAAATATTAAAAACAGGGAGGAGACTTTAAACTTTTTTAGCCTCGGGGGTAGACTGCTATATAAGGCAGGCAATACATTTTGCAATTTTCTTTCCTTCCCCATCAGCAGAATAAAATGATCACTGCTGGCTGCTATAGCCGCAGGCAGTGATTGAATGAAAAAATCAACTGGCTGATTGTACTGAAGTTGATTAATGGATCAATGTCAGTACAACCAGCCTGGTCATAGACAAATAGAACTGGCCAAATTTTGATCCGTCTATGCCTGGCTTAACCTCCTGGGCGGTGTTCCCGAGTCTGACTCGGGGTGAGATTTTTGGGCAAGGATCGGTAACCCCGAGTCAGACTCGGGCTCGCCTCGCTGGATGTACAGGGAGTTTCACTTACCTTGTCCCTGGATCCAGCGATGCCACCGCGCTGTGTGAGCGAGCAGGACCTCGCTCGATTCACACAGTGCCTCCGTGTGACGCCGATCTCCGTTCCCTGCGACGTTACGACGCACGGGGACGGAGAACGGCGCCAAATTCAAAAAAGTAAACAAACACTATACATACAGTATACTGTAATCTTATAGATTACAGTACTGTATGTAAAAAAAACACACCCCCCTTGTCCCTAGTGGTCTGTCCATTGCCCTGCATGTCATTTTATATAATAAAAACGTTTCTTTCTCCCTGCAAACTGTAGATTGTCCATAGCAACCAAAAGTGTCCCTTTATGTCAAAAATAGTTTTAGATCAGCTAAAAAACAGCGATAATAAATTATAATCACTTGCAGAATTGTGCGATAGCGATTTGTGGGGAAATTCGTCATAAAAAAAAAAAAATAATGACAGCAACAATTCTGCAACTGAGCAAATTTCAGTGATTTTGATTTGATTACATTATTGAATAATTTTTATTATAATTATATTATTATTTGTTATATTGATTTATAATTATTTATTATATTATAATTTATAATTTTGTTTTTAAAAAAATTTCATACCCGGGATGCCTATTAGAAGCTTGTTTGGTCAGATTTAAGTGAGTTATTTCTAAAAATGACAGACCTACAATATAAAACGCCAAATTTCCTTGCAAATAATGGTACCGCTTTCAGCATGTTTTTTCTGAAAGAATCATACCGCCAGGGAGGTTAAGGAACAATGAGTATTTAAAAGACACAATGAGGGATATTTACGCAAGGCAAATCCACCTTGCACTACAAGTGCAAACTACATGTGCAAAGTGAACTTGAAATTGCACTGAAAGTGCACTTGGAAGTGCAGTCGCTGTAGATCTGAAGGGGACATGCAATGAAAATAAAAAACAGCATTTTAGCTTGCACATGATTGGATGATAAAATCAGCAGAGCTTCCCCTCATTTCAGATCTACCCCTCTGATTTACAGCGACTGCACTCCCAAGTGCATATTCACTGCAATTTCAAGTGCACTTGTAGTGCAAAGTGGATTTGCCTTTCGTAAATAACCCCTAATGGTTCTTTTTGACTTGAACAGCTTTTGATAATGTAGTTAAGATGGATATATTGATTTCTAGAGGTACATCATGTCAGTTATCTGGCTGATAGTCTGTTACCAAAGCTAAATCTCACAAATAGCCTTAAAATTCCACAATATAAAATGTTGTTGTACCTAATCCAACACTTTATTTTTGTTATTCTAGAGCATTTGCTTTTAATTCCTTCACAACCATTGACATAAAAATGATTAAAACTGATGCTATACTTTTCATCATATCGGCAACAATTTAGCACAATTCTTACCAAACTGTACATTGTCAGAAATGACATTTTATTTTATGGTCTCCAATCTTCTTGCTGTCCACCAAGTCTTATTGGGCCAGATTCACAGAAAAAGTATGTCGGAGTATCTGCTTTTGGCTAAGATCCGACAGGCATACGGCTTTGTACGCCTTCGGATCTTAGGTGTAATTCTCCGGCGGCCGCTGGGTGGAGTTTGCGTCGTTTTCCAGCGTCGGGTATGCAAAGTAGCTGATTACGGCGATCCACGAAGGTACGCGCGTTTGTCGCATTCGCTTACGTCGGTTTTTCGCGTCACAAAGTTAAGAGTACTATTTACATGGGGTAAAATTACTCCTTCATGTTAAAGTGTTAAAGTATGGCCGTCGTTCCCGCGTCGAATTTAAATTTTTTTTTTTTTCGTAAGACGTCCGGGAATACGAAATTACATTACGCACGTCGTCGTTCAAAAAACACGTCGGGGCACCGTAATTTCGCGCAAAGCATGTGCAGAACGTTCGGCGCGGGAGCGCGCCTAATTTAAATGGTACACGCCCCATTTGAATACAGGTAAGTGCTTTGTGAATCAAGCACTTACGCTGAAAACTTGCGGCGGTGTAACGTAAAGGGGATACGTTACGCCGCCGCGCTGCTACGTGAATCTGGCCCATTGTCTGTAAGAGTGGCTTACTCTAATCTAGCATAAAGGCTGGCCTTTTGTCATTTTTATTTTTTTTAACAGCAGCTACAGAGAGGTAATACCAGTCCCACATTTTTTTTTACAACATGACCGATAAGGAAATAAAACTGTACATTTTAAACCCAAGCTAGTAGCCTAGAAGAGAAATCACAACATACTAGCTCCAACGTGCCTTGCTGTCAGTGTGAAATCCATGACAGTTTGGTCTGGCTACATTGAAAACATTTAGGCTTTTGCGATCTTTACAAATTGGTCAAACTTTTTATCCATGGTATTAAGGCAGACACTTTTGTGTATACTCCAGGAGAGTCTTTAACACCACAGCCATAACCCCAGGAGGTTACTCCATATACTACCCAGCTGCCTCCAGTTCGTTCACACACCAAAGGGCCGCCACTGTCTCCTTGACAGCTGTCCACGTGTTTCTGCTCAGGAGGACTTCCTGCGCAAAGCATCCTCCCAGTAAACCGACCCTTGTACCGCTCTTCACAAATCCGCTTTGGTAATAAAGTCACGGAAGCTTGTTGCAAAGTCCTTGAATATGCTCGGCCTAAAAACAAATGCATCAAAAGCAAATTAAGATGCACATTTTTTAAGTGACAGCATTCACTGTCAATTATTTTCTAAACCAGCAGTTGGGTGACGTGTCTAGTACTGTTGATATTTTATGGATCGGAGCCTCTGCAGGAGGTCAGAGAGGAGAGCCTAGAAAAACATTTGCCAGAACAGGGCTGTCAGTGACTGATGTACTTCCATAATGGGGATGACTTCAAGGAACACACTATGATTGACAGCTCTACTTCTTAAGAGAATTTTTTGGCAGTTACTTTATATTCTGGGACTTTGCAGTAAAGACTTTGCATTTTTTACAGATGGAAATGTAAAGTCCATTAATAAGTTGTCATTGAGACCCTGAGTCATCACTAATATAAATGTAACCTGTGTATTAAACTTAAAGCAGTATTAAAGCAACAAATATATATTTGATATATTGCAACATACCAATATTTAGATGTGGTGGATGTATTAGTTTCCTTTTCTTAGGCTTTTTTTGCAGTTATTTTCACCTTTTGATCTTTTCACCTTAAAGGAGAAGTACAGCCAAAGCTCATTTGACTGTACTCAGGGCCGGATTTGCTCTCCCTGCCGCCCTAAGGCCAGGTTCCGCAATGCACCCCCTCCCTGCCAACCGAATCACCCCCCCCCCCCCCCCAAATCAACGGAGAATGGTAACCGGATAGCAGGGGCAGAACGGTTAGTTCAAATATTTTTTGTTTCTGTCTTTTTTACTTTTTTATTACTTTTTTTATTTATTTGTAGCTTGTCGTTTACCTTTTTTTGTATGCTTTTCTTTTTTTCTATATATATATTATTTTTCTTATTCTTTACTTTTTAATTACTTTTTTATTTTATTAATTGAATTATTATTTATTTTTTTTTTACCTAACTTTATTGCTATCGCACAGGAGAAAACAATTCCCTGTGTAATAGCAATTGGAGGTGGCAGGTTCTCTTTATTGTCCCTGTCACCTCCAAAACAGGAGTCCTAGCACTGTGCTAGAACTCCTGTCACAGCTGAGATGGGAAGAGCACAGCTCACCCCTCTCACTGTGTACATCAGGGGGAGGGACAGGAGACAGATTAGGTGGCTAGGGGGAGAACGGAGTCCCGAAGACAGAGCCAGCAGAGAGAGGTATGTGGGGGGGTGGAAGGGGAGGACGGATGGCAGCACACATTTTACAAGTGATTTTGGCGACATCGCCACAATCACTTGTTAACGAGCGTGAGGATTGCCCCACACTACATTTAGTCCTGCTAGGAAGCAACTTACCGCCCTTAACTGTGTGTTTCGGTCGTCAGGAGACTCCATGCCGCTGCCGCCCCTCTGTGCCCTGCCGCCCCAAGGCCTGGCCTCAGTGGCTTTGTGGGAAATCCGGGCCTGACTGTACTTCTCCTGTGGATCACAGGAGTGAAGATCGTTTTGCACTACTGTGACCCGTTTTCGGTTGATGTCGCTACCGTGTGGTCAGAATCCCCCCACATGCCTGGACTGGCACCAGGCTCAGCCTCTATGCAAGCCACTGGGAGCCTGAGCGGGCCACTCCCACCCCCTCCACAGAGTGACCCTCCACTCAGTGAGTGCAGGAAGGTAGAGCAGAGAGCAATTACCAACTTTTCACTAAGGGAGCTCTGAGAACGGAGCAACCAGTGGTGTTTGATCGCTCGGTTCTCAGCCATAGAGCCTGCAGGGTACAGATGCAGCATCGGACTGATGCTGCATCCACCTAGGTAAGTATAATTAATAAAAAAATTCCCATACTTCTCTTTTAAGTCTGTTATTTTTAAACCTCTTTTAACAGACCAAGCTGTAGAGCAAAAGGGGCAGTTAGAGATTTGAGGCAAGCCATTTAACACTGACAGGGTTACTTACAATGGTCAAGCTGGAGTTCATCTGTAATGTGTTACTCAAGTCCATCTACAGTGAGGGAATAAATCATTTGTTCCCATAATGATTTTGTACATTTTGCCCACTGACAAAGAAATGATCAGTCTATAATTTTAATGGTCGGTTTATTTTAACAGTGAGAGACAGAGTAACAACAAAAATATCCCGAAAAACGCATTTAAAAAAAGTTTCCCGGGTGATGCACACTGGCAGGATTTGATGGGGCACAGTAGAGACAATTGATGGGCACACTGGCAGCATTTGATGGGGCACATTAGCGACAATTGGTGAGCACACTGGCAGCAATTGATGTGTACTGTGGCTGCATTGATGGCACAGTGGCTGCACTTGATTGGCACAGTGGCTGCGTTTGATGGGCACAGTGGCTGCGTTTGATGGGCACAGTGGCTGCATTTGATGGACACAGTGGCTGCATTTTATGGGCACAGTGGCTGCGTTTTATGGGCACAGTGGCTGTGCTTGATGGGCACAGTGGTGGCAATTGATGTTTTTTTTTTATTATTATTTTGTTTATTTTATTTATTATTTATTATTTTTATTATTTATTTATTATGTTATTATAATTATAATTTATTATTTTTTATTTATTATTTATTATTATTTTTTATTTATTATTTATTTTATTTTATTGATGTTTTTTTTTTTTTTAGTTTGTTTGCACCCCCCAAATAAATCTTTTCAGATATTTATTTGTAAAAAAAATTGAAAACCATTAATCATTTTCCTGCGATTTGGAAATGTCAAGGGGTATGAATACATTTTCAAGGTACTATATATATATATATATATATATATATATATATATATATACAATTATAGAGAGAGAGAGAAACAGAGAGACAGAGAGAGGGAGAGATTTTTTTTTTTTTACTTTGAAGCAGTACTATCAATAATTTGTAGGAGGTAAAGAGAAGAATATCAGGAGCTTAAAGCGGGGGTTCACCCCAAAAAAAAAAAAATTAACATTACATTCAGCCGAGTTGTCATAATGGCAATCGGCTGTTTTTTTTAATTTTATCCCCGTACATACCGTATTTTCACCGCCGCTTCCGGGTATGTCTTCTGCGGGACTGGGCGTTCCTAATTGATTGACAGGCTTCCGACCGTCGCATACAGCGCGTCACGAGTTGCCGAAAGTGCGCAGGCGCCGCATAGAGCTGACTGGCAGTCCGGCTTCTTTCGGCAACTCTTGACGCACTGTATGCGCGGTCGGAAGCCTGTCAATCAGTTAGGAACGCCCAGTCCCGCAGAAGACATACCCGGAAACGGCGGCGAAAATACGGTATGTACGGGGATAAAATAAAAAAAAACAGGCGATTGTCATTATGACAACTCGGCTGAATGTAATGTTAAAAAAAAAATTTTCGGTGAACCCCCGCTTTAAGTTGAAAAAGTGTAGTCATTCTTTTATTACTGCGCTAGAAGAAAAAAGTGCAGTCTAATGAGTTTCTATGATCCAAATACATGCTATAGAATTAGGCTTATTCTCAATAGAATAAGGCTTATTCTCAAAGAAAGCAATACATGTGCAATGTGTTAAAGAATACAAATAAATACCTGTGTCACCCCATCCTGTAATATAACAATTTGATGCTGTTTTCTGTGGCCTCTCTCGCCTCATAGGTAGACAGGCTGGTAAGACGTGGCTGCTGAATGTCACACACTGGTCTGGAGCTCCTTCTAGTCTTATTAAAGCAATATCATAATCACTTCCATCTGGTCTATAGTCTTTGTGGATAATGATCTGCTGGATTCCCAGATCCTCTTCGTACTCCTCTGGGACAAGTGTGTGATAATCTCCGACTCTTATCACATAATTACGAGTACTGTTTCCATATCTACGGTAAAAGGGAAACATGAAAGGATGGTGATTACAGAATCTTACACAGAAGTAATGCCCAAGCTGTAAGTTACCAGGTCCGATATTTACCAACAGGTCTCCAATGTGATATATGGTGCTCTATAGGAATAAAATAGAAAAGACTCTCTTCACAGTGCTAAAGCCAATATATTTAACCACTTGCCGACCGGCTAACGCCGATATACGTCAGCAGGATGGAACGGCTGCGTAAAGAATTGTACCTTTAAGTTGCTTTGAATTTGCTGCAGTGCGCGCATGCCCGCCGCGTGCTCCGTGACTGTGCCCACGGGCAGGGCCGGTGCAAGGATCTTTGACACCCTAGGCGAATCCTAATTTTGCGCCCCCCCCCCCCCTCCCCGCTGCGCCCCTGACATCACTTTACTCTGCCCTTGCAACACATGTGACCTATCTGACACCCCCCTTATCTGACCCCCCTTACCTGACACAATGACCCCCCCTCACCTGACACACTGACCCCCCCTCACCTGACACACTGACACCCCTTACCTGACACATACACTGACCCCCCTTACCTGACACATACACTGACCCCCCTTACCTGACACACTGACCCCCCCTTACCTGACACACTGACCCCCCCTTACCTGACACATACACTGACCCCCCTTACCTGACACACTGACCCCCCCTTACCTGACACACTGACCCCCCATTACCTGACACACTGACCCCCCCCCCGTACCTGACACACTGACCCCCCCCCATACCTGACACACTGACCCCCCCTTACCTGACACACTGACCCCCCCCCCGTACCTGACACACTGACCCCCCTTACCTGACACACTGAAACCCCTTACCTGACACACTGACCCCCCTTACCTGACACACTGACCCCCCTTACCTGACACACTGACCCCCCCTTACCTGACACACTGACCCCTCCCTTACCTGACACACTGACCCCCCCTTACCTGACACACTGACCCCCCTTACCTGACACACTGACCCCCCCCCCTTACCTGACACACTGAAACCCCTTCACCTGACACACTGACCCCCCCTTACCTGACACACTGACCCCCCTTACCTGACACACTGACCCCCCTTACCTGACACACTGACCCCCCCTTACCTGACACACTGACCCCCCCTTACCTGACACATACACTGTGACTGGCCCACCTGACTCTCACACACACCACACAGACAGCACCCCCACTCGGCACTCCACAGACAGTGTAATGTAGTTCGGAAGGGATCCATCCTCCTCCTACCTCGGCTGTTTGTGGCTTCATCGTCATCGACCATCATCCAGTCTCTGCTCTGGGGCCAGGCTAGCGCCATCCTCCCGCTCCACAGTGTCCCCGCCGAGACCAGGCCAGCGCCATCCTCCCGCTCCACGGAGGTCAGCTGCTCCTCTCAATGCTCCGGGCTCCCATCTCCATTGAGCCCCGCCCCTCCGCTGCACACACAGACACACAGCGCTGCACCAGAGGGACAGGCTAGAGCAAAGGAGTCCCGAAGCAGAGCTGTGTGACCATTCTAGAAGATGTAACAGTGCAGTGGGGCGCTCAGCGGGACACATGAGGGATTAGTGGTGGCAGCGCACAACGAGCGCTCAGGAGAGGAGAGCCGAGCTCACACAGAACAGGGGCTGTGGTTGCGCCCTAGGTGGTAGTGCGCTCCAAGCGGCTGCTTACTTCGCCTAGTGGTAGCGCTGGCCCTGCCCACGGGACCCGATGTCCTCCGGGTGCCCGCAATCGTGTCACAGAGTAAACAAGGCATTTCCCTGTTCTATCTAACTAATCTACACTCACCTTTTTTGTTAGAGGTTTAGTATTTACTAAAAATGATGAATAAATTCCCTCAATATCAAAAACACACCAGTTCCTTTGACCTTTTAAAGTGTTACTAAACCCACAACAGTAAAATCACCCTATATATGTAGTAAAGCATGCGTGTTATAGTCACTGTGGAACCTAAGGGGTTAATCCTCTGCATTGTGTTAATAGGTTGCTTGATCTTGTCTTCTCTGATCTGCCCCTTCTTCTACTGTCCAAAATCCATCTGCTGACAGAACAGAGCCTTTGGGGGCAAGCTGCATGTGCTCAGTTTGGTGTGTATTGCTAGAGAGTTTTTGTTTTTTCCTTGGGAGAGTGCATGTGATCAGCACAGGGCCAATCAGCACTGTCCTGCAGCCTCATAGGACAAACAGGGGAGAATAAAAACTCCTCCTACTAGCTTTAACCAGACACTGACAGAAGTCACAAGACTGCTATATACTGCTGATGAGAAAGGGTATTTAGCAGTCTATATTTACTAGAATAATTGCATTTCCATGTTCTGTGTAGTGTGGGAGACCAGATATAGTGAATGCAGGGTCCTGGGTTTAGTAACACTTTAAGTAGTTTTACTGTATCCCATAGTCGTGAATTTTAATTCACAAAGAATGGAAGTGCAGTCAACACTAGACATGTGCAGGACAAAAAAAAATGTGTTTTGTTTCGGTTTGTTTAAAATCGTTATTTAAATAAAGTTTTGTTACATTCAGTTTCAGAATTCGTTTTGTTAATATCCTATTCGATTTTAGAAAAATTCAACAGCATTAAAAAAAAATTTTTAGAAAAAAGTTATTGCAAATATGCATTTGAATTCAATTTTTTCCATTTAAATGCAGCTGTGGAATTAGGCTATTGATACTAACCATTTTCCAAAATTTGAATTTTGAATAGAATGAATTTGAATAGAACAGATTAGAATAGAATAGAAATAATAGACTAGAAAATAAGAGAATAGAATAGAGAAGAATAGAATAGAAAAACAATAAAGTAGAAAGAAAATAATATATAACTATTTTCCGAAAATCGAATTTGAATAGAAAAGAATAGAATAGAATATAAAATAATAGAATGGAACATAGAATAAAATATAATAGAAAATCAATAGAACAGAATAGAATAAAACAAAACATATAACCATCTTCTGAAATTTGAAGTTGAATAGAAAATATTGGAATACAATAGAAAGGAATAGAATTGAAAATAACAGAAAAGAATAGAAACAAATAGAATAGAAAATCAATAGAATGGAATAAAATAAAATAGAAGGAATATAACAGTTATATTCTTTCTATTGTGTGTTATTCTATATTAAGTTTTTTCTATTCTATTCTATTTTCTATTATATTCTTTTTTTTTATTTTCTATTCTAATCTTTTCTATTCAAATTCATTCCATTCAAAATTTGAGTTTCTGAAGATGGTTATAATCTTTATATTTTATTCTATTTTATTAATTTCTATTCTCTTATTTTCTTTTATTTTGGATTCTATTGGTTTGGATTATATTTTAATCTATTCTCTTCAAATTAAAGTGTATTCTATTCAAAATTTGAATTTCAGAAGGTCGAACTCTTTCTATTCTATTCCATTCTATTGCTTTTCTATTCTTTTCTCTTATTCTCTATTATATTCTCCTATTTTATATTCTATTCTTTTCTATTATTTTCATTTCTATTCTATTCTAAACTTTTGTTTTCAAATTCATTCACATTTATGAAGATGGTTAGGTTATATTCTATTTTATTTTATTATTTTCTACTCTGTTGTTTTTCTATTCTATTATTTTCTATTCTCTTATTTTCAAATCTATTATTTTGGTACACTGTGGCAGATGTTGATGGCACACTGGTACACTGCAAAATGTGTTGATGGGGCACTGGTGCACTGTGAAAGATGTGCATGGGGCACTAGTGGTACCCTGTGGCAGATGTTGATGGGGCACTGGTACACTGTGACAGATGTTGATGGGGCACTGGTACACTGTGACAGATGTTGATGGGGCACTGGTACACTGTGACAGATGTTGATGGGGCACTGGTACACTGTGACAGATGGTGATGGGGCAATGGTACCCTATGACATATGTTGATGGGGCACTGGTGCACTGTGACATTTGTACATGGAGCACTGTGATACTCTGAGACAGATGTTGATGGGGCACTGGTGGTACACTGACAGATGTTGATGGCGCACTGGTACACTGTGACAGATGTTGCTGTAGCATAACTGTTACATTCTATTTTATTCCATTGCTTTTCTATTCTATTATTTTCTATTCTATTCTTTTGTATTATTTTCTATTCTATTGTTTTCTATTCTATTCTAATCTGTTCTATTCAAATTCATTCTAATCTAAATTAGAATTTCGGAAAATAAATAGAATAGACTAAGGTACAATAAAATGGAAAGGATATAATGGTTATATTCTTTCTATTTTAGTCTATAATAATTGTTTTTCAATTATTTTCTATTCTATTTATTTTTTCTACTCTAGTCTGTTCTATTATTTTCAATTCAAATCTTTTCTATTCAATATTCAAAATTCAAATTTCTGAAGATGGTTATATTCTTTATATTTTATTCTATTCTATTGTTTTTCTATTCTATTCTCTTAGTTTATATTCTATTATTTCCTATTATTTGAACTTTTTTTAGAAAATCGATTTCAAATTTCTTCAAATTAGATTTCGATTCAAATTTGTTTTAGAATATTATTCGAATTTGTTTTTGAATTCGATTCAAATTTGTTTTCGAATTCTATTATAATTTTGTTTGAATTTTGGTTTGTTATTTCGGATTCGTTTAAATTCAATTCAGGAATGCGGATGCATACAAATTTCCGAACAATGAAAAATGTGTCCGAATTTCGGAAACGAAACATGTCTAGTCAACACACTACGGGCTAGATTCAGAGAGACTTACACGGCGTATCAGTAGATACGCCGTCGTAAGTCTGAAAATGTGCTGTCGTATCTATGCGCTCATTCTTAAAATGAGCTACGCCTGAATGTTGCCAAGATACGACCAACGTAAGTCTCCTACGCTGTTGCATCTTGGGTGCATATTTACGCTGGCCGGTAGGGGCGCTTACGTTGATTTACGCGTCAAATATGTAAATGAGCAAGATACGCCGATTCACAAACTTACATACACCCGTTGCAGTAAGCTACGCAGTTTACGTAAGACATACGCCGGCGTAAAGATAAAACACCTCTATAGGTGGCGCAGCCCATGCAAGGTATGGACGTCGGAACTGCCATCAAATTTTACGTCGTTTATGTAAGTCGTACGTGAATGGGGCTGTGCGTAAGTTCGGTTCACGTTGTAGGCATTGAGCCGTTGTATCGTAGGGAGTATTTGCGACGTGATTCTGAGCATGCGCGTGCATGCGCCGTACCAACGGCCCTTCATTTACATGGGGTCACGGTTAATTTACATGTAGTACGCCCACTACCTGACTAATTTGAATTAGGCTGGCTTACGCCGGCCCATTTTCGCTACGCCGAGGAGCAAAGTGCTATGTGAATACTGGCCTTGCCTCACTATGTTACGTCGGCATAGTGCAAATGGGATGCGATACGCCGGCCAAAAAATGCGCCCAGGTACGTGAATCTAGCCCTACATGTCCACTGTTTTTTTAATAACCGAGCAAAGGTGCACTGAAGCCCAGTGAGAAAGCTGCTTTCATTTTCCTGACCACACTGAGGCACTGAAAAGTAATTTATTACCAACTGCCTCACTTTGTGGCACATCACAGTCTCATCTCTGAGCTAGGTGTAAATCATTGTTCTACATCATCTGTATGCAGTTTAAACATACAAATATGAAAAAAAAAAATGTATCTGTCTATGTTTTTGTAAAGATACATTTATTAGAGTGCTGTGACCTTACGAAATGTTCAGAGGTTACAGACTGATTATATGGAAGTCATCTATATGCTCATACAAGAAATCTTCTAATAGACACAATTTAGGACAGATCCTGGATGTTACTTTGCAATATGTTCACTGTCACTCTTTTCAGGGAAGTGATCCCTGTCATGGAATGCTAACCACTTCCTGTCATTAAAGGAGATCTTTCTACCAACTAATGCCATACCAGCGTCCCTAACTGATGTGGGAGGTTCACAAGTGTTCTGGCAGCACTTGTCATTTTACATGCCAATGACTATAAATATACAGAAAATAGTGAAGTCACTGGCCGTCTTCCACTATCTCGGCGCTATGGAATTCACAGACCCTTTATAATAGAATGTTAAATGAAAATAATGTTATCATTATCATTTAAAATGAACACACATCCAAACTTCAGCAGCCGCTTTAAAAGCAATAAATGCACATTAATAAAACCAAAATAGTAAAACAACAAGTCCTTAAAAGTCTTGCAAATTACTAAAGCAGCGCTAATTGTCACTACTAAAACGTGACCAATCTTTCTTATAATAGTTCATAAGAGGAATGGAGGATAGAAGATGTGTCATGCCGCGTACACACCGGACCGTTTTCATCGGTTAACCGATGAAGCTGACTGATGGTCAGTCATGCCTACACACCATCGGTTAAAAAAACGATCGTTTCAGAACGCGGTGACATAAAACACAACGACATGCTGAAAAAAACGAAGTTCATTGCTTCCAAGCATGCGTTGACTTGATTCTGAGCATGCATGGATTTTTAACCAATGGTTGTGCCTACTAACGATAATTTTTTTTTCTATCAGTTAGGTATCCATAGGTTAAATTTAAAACAAGATTGTTTTTTTTTAACCTATGGATAAATAACCGATGGGGCCCACACACGATCGGATTGGTCCGATGAAAACGGTCCATCAGACCGTTCTCATCGACTTGACCGATCGTGTGTATGCGGCATCAGAGTCCAGGTAAACCCACAGGTGCTTCTAGACTACGAGGTGCTCTTCCCTGCAAGTAGCTTCCACCGTGTGCCACACACCCATTTCGGGTTTGTACTCACCAGAAAGTTGAGTTTATCAGGCACTGTCAAAATAGTATATTCAATCGTCCTCCATATCCAGACTGTACTCGATCCCAAAGCACTCTCCCAATATCCTCAGGTTTAAAAAGGGAAGAAAGACTCACAATAGTGTAATCCCCTTTTCTCCTTTTTTATTAACAAGTCCTTGGTAACATCCATAAAATCGATACAGTTCATTACATTTAGATTCAGTATGTATTTTTCAAAAAGACGCGCCATCCGTAGCACCATGGAGGCAGTGTGTGTATGTGCTGGTCACGTCTGCAGCTTACCAACAATACACTACTTCCTTACTGTGGAGCGCATATGGAACGCACAGCGTCACTTCCTACTGCCGCAAGGCCGCGCCCGGATGTTTCGTCCTTACGACTTCCTCTGAGGAAGTCGTAAGGACGAAACGTCAGGACGTGACCTCGTGGCAGAGGAAAGTGATGCTGTGCATTCCATATGCGCTCCACAGTAAGGAAGTAGTGTAGATCGAGTACAGTCTGGATATGGAGGACAATTAAATATACTGTTTTGTCAGTGCCTGATAAACTCAACTTTCTGGTGAGTACAAACCCCAAAGTGGTGTGTGTCACACCGGGGAAGCTACTAGCATGGAAGAGCACCTCGTAGTCTAGAAGCACCTGTGGGTTTACCTGTACTCTGACACATCTTCTATCCTCCATTCCTCTTATGAACTATTATAAGAAAGATTGGTCACGTTTTAGTAGTGACAATTAGCACTGCTTTAGTAATTTGCAAGACTTTTAATGACTATAAATAACCTGATGTAAAGGATTGTCTTCTGTCTGTAAACTGTGATAGTCAATAAAAAAACAAGATACCGTATTTATTTAGAAAAAAAATCAATAAAAAAAAATTTAATATATATTATCTGAATTCTGTCGCCCCCTACAACCCCCTACCCATCACACACCACAATAGAAAAAAAACAAAGGTATTCGTCTATGGTCCCTGAGTTACAGATATTTTTTTAGATATTTGGCATGCTCAGAAACGCAAAAAAAGGGGACATATTATCATAGGCTTTTTATTTGTTACCATTTTAAGGATGGCCTTTCTAAAAATATACACTTTCTGTGTATTTTTCACAAAGCGTTGAATTTTTTACTTGGCGGGATTTGTTAATAAAGCAGTATTAAAACCAAAAGCCAACAATTAATATAATGTTTTCTTTTATAGTCTTCCTTCCTTTTAGGCCGGATTCACACTTGCGATGCGAGAACCCTGCGAATCACCTCCATTTCAGCCCGCATATCGCACTGCGAACTGACAGTTTGGACATCAATTGGATCGCATAGGTGTGAACACTCATGTGATCCAAATCGGGTGCGTGTTTGGTCCAAATGCGGTGCGATATCAGCCATTCTAGCTGTATGGCTGAAATCGCATTGCACGGACATCGCGTGTGATTTGCACTGCAGTGTGGTGCGAATCACATGCGATCTCGCACAACACACCAGTGTGAACCCAGTCTAAATGTCCTCCTGTTGATCCTGTCAATAAACTTGTTTGTTTTTTAACACAAAAGGCTATCCTGCAGATAGGGTTGAGACAAACCATTTACCACTTTACCACCATTTAACTTTGGCCGTGAGCCACATAGGTTTTATTTTTAGCCTTTTAAACTTATTGCCCATGGGAATATACTTTGCAGTGAGTTCACAAACAGCCTTTTTTGAGGAATTCACATTCATGTTCTGTGCCCATTGATGCCAATATTCCCTCCCAGTCTAAGTTCTGGAGAGCAGCCCTCATCCTTGGAAAATTTGCTCTCTTGAAATTAAGTGTTTTTATAGCAAAACGTTAAAAATATTATGTTTTTTTTTTCAAACTTGTCACTCTTCTTTTGTTTATAGCGCAAGAAATAAAAAATAAAAATACCACCAAAAGAAAGCTCTATTTGTGGGGAACAGTGTTGCATGACCGCGCAATTGTCATTCCAAAGTGCGACAGCACTACAAACTGGAAATTGGCCTGGGCAGGAAGGGGGTGAAAATGCCCTGTAAGTGGTTAATACTATATGGTGTTCTTTGTTGATTTCTACTATTTTATCATATTGTTATAATAAAATATATATTTTGTACCTACATTTTGGTCTGCCTGTTAAAAAAATCCATGAGGGGTTTTACCGTGCTATATGCACCAGGTGTTTTTTGTGTATATATATATATATATATATATATATATATATATATATATATATATATATATATATATATATATATATATATTATTATTTTTTTTCGATCTATCCTGCAGTGCCTCTAATTCTCTTTCACATTTTTAACTGCTTAAAACTCATGTCACATACTAAAGCTCCAGGCACCTTTAACCTAATTAAGTTCTCACCAAATGTAACATTTCCATCCCTGCATCTGTATTCCTTTTGAATAGACACTATATCATTGATAGTGACAATGACACTCATCTTATTTAATTAAATGTGTCCGTTGTGTTTACAAAACCATGAGGCAAGAATCATTTATGCTATTATCACCGGCTTATTTGGGATTTTATGGAGGTTTTATACCAGCAGTTGTCTGTTCCTAATTTTCAGATCGCTTCTGAGCTTTTTGGCACGCTGCTGAATCTCTTTATTGGCGAGCCACGGATCTGGAAAGTGATGTAATCATTTTCAGAAAGTGCGTTCCAAGAATGAAGGGCGAGGGCGGCAAGATGCTATCGCTAGCCGAGAAATGTTATGTCCTGTCATCATATACCACGCTGGCACTGTTTCATCTATTCTTACAGGGGGAGAAATGTAACTCTCCAGTAACACGCAGTGTTAGCAGAGAAGTCATCAGGTCATGGAGCAATGTAGAATTTAAAAACAGTATTTATTTCCTCTGCAAAAACGTAATTCCATGCCTTGCTCTGCTGCCCTGGCATCACCCTGCTGCAAAAAGGGCATAAAATAAATCAGTCTAACCCTGGCATTGATTAGAAGGGCAGAGTAGACACAGACAATACCAGAATAATTATTCAGAGTGCTGCTGCCCATATAAAATGACCACTGTCATCAGGTAATAGCAACCAGTCTTGAAAATATAAATTTAAGTTTATTGCTGCTGCCTGGCTGGTAGCCAATGTTAAGTTATGGTAAGGGAGCTGGAACATAAAACAGAAGTCCAATGAAAAATTAATGAAGCCCCCACTCACACAGGGACTGGGACCCTGTATTCTCATTGAAGGTAAAGGCTGTTCACGAGTTATGCCTTGTACACACGGCTGGTTTTCCCGAAAAAAATAACTGCCTGAGAGCTTTGGTCGGGAAAACCGGCCGTGTGTATGCTCCACAGCAGTGTTTCCCCATAGGAAAACTGCGGGGAAAAAAATGCTGCGATTCACGACGGGAAAAAATAGTTCTAATTTTTTTTCCTGCAGTTTTTCTGTTGGGAAAACTGCTAGGGAGCATGCACACGGCCGGTTTTCCCGACCAAAAGAAGACATGACAGTTTTCCCGTCTGGAAAACCGGTTGTGTGTACGAGGCATTACAGTTTCTAACCTGGCATTGTCTAGGTGTTACCGTTCCTCAATAGTAATTTATTTTGGAACTTAAAGCGTGAGTTCACCCGAATTTTTTTTTTTAACATTAGATTGGGCCTAATTACGGGAAGCACAATCGGGTGTTTTTTTTTTTAAATCAATGCAGTACTTACCGTTTTAGAGATAGATGTTCTCCTCGGCTTCCGGGTATGATCTTCGGGACTGGGCGTTCCTATTTGATTGACAGCCTTCTGACCGTCGCATACAGCGCGTCACGAGTTGCCGAAAGAAGCCGAACGTCGGTGCGGCTCTATACGGCGCCTGCGCACCGACGTTCGGCTACTTTCGGCAACTCGTGACGCGCTGTATGCGACGGTCGGAAGGCTGTCAATCAAATAGGAACGCCCAGTCCCGAAGATCATACCCGGAAGCCGAGGAGAACATCTATCTCTAAAACGGTAAGTACTGCATTGATTGCAGTGATCTCTGCCTGTGATCACCCAGCAATCCACCCTTCCTGAAACATAGGATAATCTGGGTAGTTTGTCTCCTTGTGGCTGAACTTTTGTTCTCTGGCACATGCATACCCTCTCCTATATGGATTCCCATATCTGGTAAGTTACTCTCCATTTTTGGATTACCAGCTCTATGGGGTTACTCTTTTTTGCTATAAATGTGTGTCTGCATTTAACTCTTTGAATGCAACAAATAATGATATATGCATATTATATATATATATTATTATTATTTTTTTTTTTTTTTCTTCTTTCCTCTTTCCCTTCCTTCCCTAGGCGTGGACCTTTTTGGTAGGCTATGATTGTATATCCTCCCCGTGAACACAGAGACATTGATCTCCATATACAGCATTTTCCCCTTGTTTTTGGCGTACTTTCACACTGAGACAGGACTCTATCTACAGATCTTATTGACTGTAAGTAACTCATATCTGTTTTGATAAATGACATAGTTGTATGGCTGTCCTTTTCTTGTCTCCCCCTTCCCCATGTTTTTTAACAATTTCG
Source organism: Rana temporaria (assembly GCF_905171775.1). Lineage (NCBI taxonomy): Eukaryota > Metazoa > Chordata > Amphibia > Anura > Ranidae > Rana > Rana temporaria. The sequence goes on from NC_053489.1 coordinate 488,840,048, forward strand.
GTCACTAGAGTTGTAAATATTGTTTAAGTTGAATTTTTTCTATGTAATATGTGTATATATCTCTTTTCTAATAGACATGTATTTCTCTGACACAATGATCGTCTGTAATACCCCTTGAAGAAGGATCACAGATACCGAAACGGCTGTCGGGTTGGACCAATTTTTGTCTCATGTCTGTTTTATTGCTTTACAAATAGGATCTGTATACCACTTGCATGTGGTTTTTTATCCTTGCTAGGACACTGTACGATGTCCTTACTTAAATTGTTTAAATAAATTTGCTATATATTTTTCTACTCATTCACGTGTTTGTGTCACTTATAAAGTCCCACCCTTGAGGGGGTATTTCATGTTTTTTCCTACATTTAGAACACACCCAGGGAACATACTTAACCCCTTCCCCGCCCCCTAGTGTTAACCCCTTCCCTGCAGTGGCATTTTTTTTTTTACCAAAAATACGTAGAAGAATACATATCGGCCTCAACTGAAAAATAAATTCATTTTTTTATATATATTTATTATTGCAAAAAGTAAAAAATATTGTTGTTTTTTTCAAAAAATAAAAACCACAGAGGTCATCAAATACCACCAAAAGAAAGCTCCATTTGTGGGGAAAAAAGGACATCAATTGTGTTTGGTTGTAACGTGGCACGACTGCGTAATTGTCAGTTAAAGTGACGCAGTGCCGAATCGCAAAAAGTGTTCTGGTCAGGAAGGGGGTAAATTCTTCCGGGGTGAAGTGGTTAAAGGAACAAGATGTTGTTTTGCACAGGAGTGAATGATTGAACGCATCTTTACCAGATTCACTAAGCTAAGTACATGTTTTTTACCCCTTATAGTATTATACTAAAGGCACTTGTTGGAGATATTCGCATTCTCTGCACCCTGATCCCACCCTATTTTGAAGCCTCTGGCTCTAATCAGGTGGTTAAAAAAAAAATACCATTGTAATTCATGCATCTGGCATCCTGCAAGGGGCCGAACAAATAGATAGGGGGAGGCTGTGATGCGTCCTTAATGGATGGGCCACCCCTGCAGGAGTAGAATGGGAACCTTCTGATGAGGACACTAGTTCTGGTGACAACCAGGGATTCCATCACTCTGGAAGGCTTTCCTCTCACTTTCTATTTTGGCTATGGGGCAAGAAGTAAACAGAAGTAAACAGAAATATCCACAATGGGACACCATTGGCAAAATAATAAACTGATAGGAGATGTAACCCTCCCTTAACCACTTCAGCTCCAGAAGATTTACCCCCTTCATGACCAGGCCATTTTTTGCGATATGACACTGCCTTATTTTAACTGATTGCGTGGTCTTGCAACACCATACTCAAATAAAATGTATGTCCTTTTTTTCCCCACAAATAGAGCTTTATTTTGGTGGTATTTGATCACCTCTGCGTTTTTTTTTATAAAATATATGCAGTAAAAAAAAATGTCATCCTCAATTTAGGCCAATATGTATTCCGCAACATATTTTTGGTAAAAAAAATCCCAATAAGCATCTATTGATTGGTCTACAAACTATGGGAAATGTTTTGCTTCTTTTAGCAAGACTGCGATATTGCGGTGGACAGTCGTTACTGACACTTTTTGGGAACTAGTAACACTAATACAGTGATCAGTGCTAAAAATATGCACTGTCACTGCACTAATGGCTGGGAAGAGGTTAACATCAAGGGCAATCAAAGGGTTAACTGTGAGTCTGAATAGTGTTTTAGTGTGCTGTGGGAGGTGCTTTTACTGTGGCCCATGGAGCCCTGTGATGTGGCCCACAACCTCCTGCTCTGGGATGGCTGGTTGGCAAGCCCAGTCATGTGAATGAATCCAGTGGTAGAGAAAGCAAGTGGCTGCAGAGCAGAGCCGCATAAGCCAATGCTTCTTGTATAGCACCGACTCCTGTCACAGGTGGAGTGATACCAAATATGGGCATATCTGTTCTGTAGTTATCAAACTGATCCGCATGTGCACCACCTACTTCCAATCCGATCAGCTAAAAAATAAAAACAGAAGGGGATCCATCCCCTTCCGCCTGAGTGGACTGAATCGAAAGGGCCCACAGAGTAGAGTGGGCTGTGTCTGTGTCTGCTCCGATATGCAGAGTGGACACAGACCTGTCATCTGCCTGCTCCACTCATTGTGGCCTGCGACCGGTTACCAAGTCACTTAAGTGGCCCTCGATCTTCAAAAGGTTGGGCATCCCTGCTGTACTGTATCTATTGAGGAGTATATGTCACCCTAAGAAGGTCACTTCCGATCTGCACTACAAAATACCTCTTCCCGCTCATGTGCAAACAAAGGACTTGTTGAAAGAAAAAGAAAGCAAAGTAAAGAAAGTTACGTTTATCAGTCTACTGTTTTCCCTTTACCAGTGGCATCTCCAGCTTTCATATTTAGGGGGCGCACATGGGGGACAGGGACAAAGGTAGGGGGGCCAACTATAAAATGCAATTATATATATATTTATATATCCTGGGCAGGGGTCAATATGCGCCCACGATACGGCGGCGTAGGCAAGTTACGCCGATCGTAGGAAGACTATTTTTAGGCGTATCTTAGTATGTGGGTTGGTGCATAGATACGACGGCGCACATTTGTACTTACGTCGGCGTATCTTAAGATACGTCGGCGCAAGTGCTTTGTGAATCCGGGCCATGGTCTGCAGGTGAGTCATCTGTACAGCCATGGCCAAAAGTTTTGAGAATGACACAAATACTAATTTTCACAAAGTCTGCTGCCTCAGTTTTTGAGATGGGAAATTGCATATACTCCAGAATGTTATGAAGAGTGATCAGACGAATTGCAATTAATTGCAAAGTTCCTCTTTGCCATGAAAATTAACTTAATCCCATAAAAAAATATTCCACTGCATTTGTGAAGAAGGCTTCAGGGTGCCCAAGAAAGTCCAGCAAGCGCCAGGACCGGCTCCTAAAGAGGATTCAGCTGCGGGATCGGAGTGCCACCAGTGCAGAGCTTGCTCAGGAATGGCAGCAGGCAGGTGTGAGCGCATCTGCACGCACAGTGAGGCGAAGACTTTTGGAAGATGGCCTGGTGTCAAGAAGGGCGGCAAAGAAGCCACTTCTCTCCAAAAAAACATCAGGGACAGATTGATCTTCTGCAGAAAATATGGTGAATGGACTGCTGAGGACTGGGGCAAAGTCATATTCTCCGATGAAGCCTCTTTCCGATTGTTTGGGGCATCAGGAAAAAGGCTTGTCCGGAGAAGAAAAGGTGAGCACTACCATCAGTCCCGTGTCATGCCAACAGTAAAGCATCCTGAGACCATTCATGTGTGGGGTTGCATCTCATCCAAGGGAGTAGGCTCACTCACAATTTTGCCCCAAAACACAGCCATGAATAAAGAATGGTACCAAAACACCCTCCAACAGCAACTTCTTCCAACAATCCAACAACAGTTTGGTGAAGAACAATGCATTTTCCAGCACGATGGAGCACCGTGCCATAGGGCAAAAGTGATAACTAAGTGGCTCTGGGACCAAAACGTTGACATTTTGGGTCCATGGCCTGGAAACTCCCCAGATCTTAATCCCATTGAGAACTTGTGGTCAATCCTCAAGAGGCGGATAAACAAACAAAAACCCACTAATTCTGACAAACTCCAAGAAGTGATTATGAAAGAATGGGTTGCTATCAGTCAGGAATTGGCCCAGAAGTTGATTGAGAGCATGCCCAGTCGAATTGCAGAGGTCCTGAAAAAGAAGGCCCAACACTGCAAATACTGACTCTTTGCATAAATGTCATGTAATTGTCGATAAAAGCCTTCGAAACGTATAAAGTGCGTGTAATTATATTTCACTACATCACAGAAACAAGTAAAACAAAAGATCTAAAAGCAGTTTAGCAGCAAACTTTGTGAAAACTAATATTTGTGTCATTCTCAAAACTTTTGGCCACAACTGTACACAATAGGGCAGAGCTGGGCAGCATTAGTAGCAGCACTTCACACTGAGATATCAGGACACATCACAGGACTAAAACTTCAACAGACAAGGGAATTTAAACTGGAAAGTTGGCAAGTATGAGGCAGCTGCTTTGGGCCCCACAACAGTGACAGGGCCCAGGGCAGCTGCACCTTTTGCCCTGCCTTAACCACTTCCATACAGGGCACGTATACACCTTCCCGCCCAAGCCAATTTTCAGCTTTCAGCACTGTCGCACTTTGAATGGCAAGTGCGCGGTCATGCTACACTGTACCCAAACAAAATTGGCGTCCTTTTTTACCCACAAATAGAGCTTTCTTTTGGTGGTATTTGATCACCTCTGCGATTTTTATTTTTTGCGCAACAACTAAAAAAAGACCGAAAATCTTGAAAAAAATTACGTTTTTATTTTTTTCTGTAATTTTTTTGTAAATAAGTACGTTTTCTCTTTCAATTACGGGCACTGATATGGTGGCACTGATGGGCACAGATGAGATGGCACTGATGGACATCGACGAGGTAGTACTGACGGGCACAGATGAGGTGGCACTGATTGGCGGCGCTGGTATGCGGCACTGATGGGCACACATAGGCGGCACTCATGGGCACACATAGGCGGCACTGATGGGCACTCATGGGCAGCACTGATGGGCACTCATGGGCGGCACTGATGGGCACTCATGGGCGGCACTGATGGGCACTCATGGGCGGCACTGGGCACTCAAAGGCGGCACAGATGGGCACTGTGGGGTGGCACAGATGGGCACTGTGGGGTGGCACAGATGGGCACTGTGGGGTGGCACAGATGGACACTGTGGGGTGGCACTGATGGACACTGTGGGGCGGCACTGATGGACACTGTGGGGCGGCACTGATTTACTTGTTGCCAGTCAGTGCCCATTTGTGGTCACTGATTGGCATCTCTTTTTTTTTGCATCTTTTTTTTTTTCAGACTTTTTTTTTTTTTACTTTTTTTGCCCCTTTTTTTTTTAGTTTTGCCCTTCCCTAGTGGGCATCCCTGGTGGTCCATGTGGCGATCCGAGGGGGGGCTGCGCTGATAAACAATCAGCGCGAACCCCCCCTGTCAGGAGAGCCGCCGATCGGCTCTCCTCTACTCGCGTCTGTCAGACGCGAGTGAGGAAGAGCCATCGACGGCTCTTCCTGTTTACATCGTGATCAGCCGTGGTTGGACACGGCTGATCACGTGGTAAAGAGTCTCCGTGAGAGACTCTTTACCGAGATCGGTGTTGCGGGGTGTCAGAATTTTTTTGTAAATAAGTACGTTTTCTCTTTCAATTACGGGCACTGATATGGTGGCACTGATGGGCACAGATGAGATGGCACTGATGGACATCGACAAGGTAGTACTGATGGGCACAGATGAGGTGGCACTGATTGGCGGCGCTGGTATGCGGCACTGATGGGCACACATAGGCGGCACTCATGGGCACACATAGGCGGCACTGATGGGCACTCATGGGCAGCACTGATGGGCACTCATGGGCGGCACTGATGGGCACTCATGGGCGGCACTGATGGGCACTCATGGGCGGCACTGGGCACTCAAAGGCGGCACAGATGGGCACTGTGGGGTGGCACAGATGGGCACTGTGGGGTGGCACAGATGGGCACTGTGGGGTGGCACAGATGGGCACTGTGGGGTGGCACTGATGGACACTGTGGGGCGGCACTGATGGACACTGTGGGGCGGCACTGATTTACTTGTTGCCAGTCAGTGCCCATTTGTGGGCACTGATTGGCATCTCTTTTTTTTGCATCTTTTTTTTTTTTTTTTTCAGACTTTTTTTTTTTCCAGACTTTTTTTTTTTTTACTTTTTTTGCCCCTTTTTTTTAAGTTTTGCCCTTCCCTAGTGGGCTTCCCTGGTGGTCCATGTGGCGATCCGAGGGGGGGCTGCGCTGATAAACAATCAGCGCGAACCCCCCCTGTCAGGAGAGCCGCCGATCGGCTCTCCTCTACTCGCGTCTGTCAGACGCGAGTGAGGAAGAGCCATCAACGGCTCTTCCTGTTTACATCGTGATCAGCCGTGATTGGACACGGCTGATCACGTGGTAAAGAGTCTCCGTGAGAGACTCTTTACCGAGATCGGTGTTGCGGGGTGTCAGACTGACACCCTGCAACAACGATCGCCGCGATGCGCGCCCCCGGGGGCGCGCAGCGGCTAAGAATCCTGAGGACGTCATATGACGTCCAGTCAGGATTCTACAACCACTTTGCCGACGTCAATTTGTCATTGGCGGGCGGCAAGTGGAAGACTGCCCTGGCATCAAGAGTACAACCACATACTGTATATATAATCAACCGTATGTTCATCTGCTATGCGGGCTCAATAAAAGCACTGATATTTAACACTAGGATTTGACTGGGAGCATCGCCTGGATTGCATCCTGATCAGCATGTCAGAGAAGGCTCCGCTGCTGCTAAGCAACCTGCAGGGAGTTCAACTGTCTACAACCATTAGAGATGGGCTCGGGTGTGTTTGAAATCCCACATGCCCAATCCCGCCAGGAAGCCAACACTCCACAGTGCTAATCACAGGCAGTGAGACGTTTCCTGATCTGTGCAGCTGCGGACCGGGAAATGTTTCACTGCCTGTGATTAGCGCTGTGCAGTGTGGGCTTCCTGGCAGGCTCTGGCATGTGGAGTTTTGAACATGCCCAGCCCATCTCTAACAACAAATTGTGCTGGCCCTCCTGTACATCAGCCCCATAAAGTAACCAGCTCTGGGTTCCAATGTGCTGCCGGCGCTGCCATGGAGACAGAGACCAGCGCTGTGAATAGCCGGGACAGGACAGCAACTCTGGTTATTCCAGCACTGGTCCACACTGGGAGGATTCCCCAATCCACCTATAATGTGTAGATAGGGAAATCGGATCATTTTTTTTTCATTCAACCTAATAGTTGAATGAAAAAAAGTGATCAATGTATGGGCTGCCTAAGAACTAAGACCAGCCATAGACAGTTTACATCTCAGCTGGTTCAGCAGGAATTGGCTGAGATTTGAACCATTAATGAGCAGATTCTCTTATGATTATGACTAGATTGCTATAGCCACTAGTGATAATCACTGTTTGTCGGGAGAATACAATTGCTGGGCAGGAGGAATATTCCCGTCACCACTGTCTGTGTTGATGGGGGAATCATGCAAGTTTCTTTCCTGCAATCTGTGGATGCAGGAAAGAAACGTGCACTGTATATTACCTGCCTAACTGAAAGTGAAAGTAAATTGTGAATGTCTTGAAAGAACAGGAGAGGGGGAGAGAGGCAGATGGGGAAGAGAAGGGATGCAGATAATGCAGTTCAGTGATTACAGTGTACTGAAGTCTGCAGTGAACACACTTAAATACGTTCCAGGCTAGAATTTCAGACATCATTCACACACAGCCAGGAATGCTGCTGATTTTCATATTTCCCGCCCAACGCCCACACATCCCCTCTCTTCAGATACAGCACGCTGGGATAGTGTGGGCGGGACTGGAAGGAGGAGGAGGAGCTGTATTCCTCCCTGCTCATATGTGAGGAGAGTGAGGGGGGGTGGCTGGACTCGCTGGGCTGTGAAAGAGTGTCATAGACTGACACTCGGCTCAGCTTGCAGTCACCACTCTCGGAATCGGCGGCTGTGGTTGTGTGAGCGCTCGCATTATGTAGTGTCAATGAGCAGAGGGAGGGGGGAGGAATCCCCTGCAGGGGCTGACTGGGGATGCTCTCCCTCTCAGGGGAGACTGTGTTACTCCAGTGGCAGCCTGAGCAAAATGCAAAAAAAATATATATATTCTTTTTTTTTATATATAATGTTGGGGGGGTCAGGGCCCCCTCTGCCCCCCCCCTAGGGATGCCATTGCCCTTTACTGTCCAATCATAGACTGGAAGCTAAGACAAGATCCTGTTGTATTACTGAGCTGCAGCTGAGAGAGGTAAAGTCAGACTGGCTGTGCTGTCTAGGAGAACTGTGTAAATGTCAGACATAAATGAAAATACAAATCCTTTGACAGTTAAAGTAACTCTTAAATATGATGGTTAATGAATAGCTTCTGGCAACCAGGTAAAAAATGTAATCATGGCGGTCATTGTCTTTTTTTAAAGTCACCCATGGGCAGCAGATATGACAGTTAATTAACTTCGAAAATATGTGCCACACATACCAAATGTCTGACCCATTGAATAGAACACTGAGAACTAGGAAATCCATCCTTGAAACTGAAAAACAGTATATGTTTCATGGGACTTTGATTGAATGGTGCATTCTCTGGACCTATTTCTTAAAACCCAGGAATTCTGCTGCACATTGCAGTTATAAATAGCAGCTAATAAGATTTGTTTTACTGGAGTCAGATCAGGACAATATGAATCTGGACATGAGTGCTGGCTGCGCTTTAGACTGGACCGCATTTAGCGAGTGATGTTCTAGACTCATGGGATCCCTCCTCTGGATCATTTTTCTTTCAAAATCTCCACAGCCTTTCATATATGATAACATTTGGCCTAACTCTGGAACTGAAATAAAGGTCATTTCATTTTTTTTCTCTTATCTGACTATGATTAAACAGAGGTTTTTCTTTTTCATGACGTTTCGTCAGACCAGTTTATTGGAAATATTGTTTTTGTTTGGTTTGGATTAGATACTGAACTAAGCAGAAAGTCAGCTCTTTTTGCTTTAACTCAAAAACAAAGCTGTATATGTGTGTGACAAAAGCATTACTACACCTAAATGTTGGGTTTTGATAGATAAAGGTTTCTTTATTAATGTCTTGATTGTCTCAGGAACTATTCTTTTGAGGCCTCTAAACCTAAATTCCCACACATCTTTTGCCACCTTTTCCAGGAGGGTCACAGAAAGATAAAAAGACAGAGGAAAGCTGGTAAATAAAAAAAAAATAAAAATAAAGCAACGGAGCAAAATATTTATTTTTAAACTTATTTATGTATTCATTTTTTATTTTTCTTAACAGTAAAACCATACTGGCTTTGGTGAGACTAAAGACAGAGGCGGCTCTCTAATTAGGCCAAGAAGGCGGTCGCCTAAGGCCTCATGCTTTCAGGGGCCTTGCGGCCACTTAATTTGCCTGCTGTGATAGAATGGGAGGGAATGTCCCCGGTCAGTGTCCCCAAGCTGGCAGGATGAGTGGATCGGGCAGGTAAAGGATTACCATCTTTCGTATAGAGCGCTGCCTGCTGCAGACAAATTTTAGAGGTGGAGGCAGAGCTGCCGGCCGCTGCTGAACCCACCAGGAGGTAGGGGCGGACTGGGCCGGGGAGAAGGGAGGTCTCTGTAAAAATGGTGTTAAATGGTTTTATCGCTTGAATTATTTTTCCCATTATGGGCGTGATTGGGGCCTTGTGTCTAAGTTTTGCCTAAGGCCTCGCAAAGCCTAGAGCCACCTCTGACTAAAGACTAAAGAAATCAAAACACCTTCCAACCAAATCAGTGCGTAGCACAGTAAAGCCTTTCTTATACTGAAGATATTTACAATATTCATTCTATCACATATCCTGAAAATCATAGAACTGTTCCTCATTTCAGGACAGGGCTGAACCAATTTAAATCATTCCTTTATGCCTCACAGCCAAATGTACTTCAAGAACTGCTGGTGTATAGTTTAATGTAGCCAAATACAGTGGCGGCCTGTCCATTAGTGGCACACAGGCCCCCCGCCACCCCTATCCATGCGTTCGGCCCTTTGATCTACATGCTGGGCGCCGGATGTATGGATTCCAATGGGGGGGCTGTGTTTTTTTGTTTTTTTTGAAGCACAGGATTAGAGCCAGAGGCTTTAAAAAAGGGTGGGCTTGGGGCGCAAAGCACTGCATCCGAAGTCCACCCAGTTGTGTGACAATAGTGAAGGAATGGTGGTGCTGTTCGTGACCCAACTAAACAGGGGAGGTGGAGGCGGGGAATCATTGGCCGCCCCCCCGGGTTATAAACAAGATAGGGGCCGGGATTCAGAAAGATTGGCGTTTCTTTAGAGCGGCGTAGTGCATCTGATATGCGCTACACCGACGTAACCTAGAGTGGCTCGTACTGTATTCACAAAGAACTTGGGGCCAGATTCACAAAAGAGATACGATGGCATATCTCCTGATACACAGTCGTATCTCTGTTTCTAACTATGCGACTGATTCATAGAATCAGTTACGCATAGATATCCCTAAGATCCGACAGGTGTAATGGACTTACACTGTCGGATCTTAGGATGCAGTACCGCGGCTGCCGCTGGGGGGAGTTTGCGTCGTAAACCAGCGTCGGGTATGCAAATTAGGAATTACGGCGATCCACAAAGCTTTTTCCCGTCGTTACGTCGTCGCGAGTGTTAGATTTCCGTCGCAAAGATAGGGCACCTTTAACATGGTGTACAAGTACTCCACCATGTTAAAGTATGCTTTTGAATTTTTTTAAAATATTTTATTTTTCCCGGCGTAAATCTTTTTTCACGTCGCGATTCACAAAATGTTGGCGCGTCGTAATTTTGCGCAAAGCACGTCAGGAAATTTGCGACGGGAGCATGCGCAGTACGTCTGGCGCGGGAGCGCGCCTAATTTAAATGGTACCCGCCCCATTTGAATTGAACTGCCTTGCGCCGGACCTGTTTACGGTAAGTGCTTTGTGGATCGGGCACTAAATCGGAAAAATTGCGGCGGTGTAACGTAAACCGGTTACGTAAACTTGCGCCCGCTGTACGTGAATCTGGCTCCCTTGCTCCCTTTCTTACGCCGGCGTAACGTAAAATGGCCGGCGTAAGCCCGCCTAATTCAAAGTAGGCTGGTAGTGGGCGTGTTGTATTATAATGAAGCATGACCCCATGTAAATGCATGGCCGAACGAACGGCGCATGCGCGCGCATGCTCAGAATCACGTTGAATTTACTCCCTAAGATAGGCCGGGTCCATTCATGCGATGTGAACCTCATAAAGCAGGGGTAAGTCATGTTAGGTATGGACATCGGAAACATTGGAACAGCTGTCGTATTTTACGTTGTTTACGTAAGTCGTACGTGAATGGGGCTGGGCCTACGCCCAGCCCCATTCACGTACGACTTACGTAAACAACGTAAACTAGCCGTTAATATGTGTTGAAGCCGAAGCAAGTGTAAATGAGCCCTTACAGTCAAGCTTTTACAAACTTTTGGCTATATATTGTATTTCACTGTGCCAAGGCCAGTAATGAGTTTTTAAAATAAGTTTATTACATGAAAGTTCCTCATTCGGCTGATGATTGCTGTATAATGTCAATGTGGAGGACATTTATAAACACTTCATCCTGCCACATACAAATAGAGGGAGTATTTGCAGAAGAATTTATTATCTGAGAGCATTAGCTTGCTGTGCACTTTAATAAATCATAGGTGTAAAAAGCTGAAGAGGTGGTTAAAGATGAAGACAAGGAGACGCCAGAGATGAACACAAGTTTACGTAACCCAATGAGGTAACTGGACAAGCAAACAAATGCATAATAAATGATATTTAGCCATTTAAGGTCAATTGACATCAGTTTAAAACCATATTTTACTGAAGCTACGAAGACACCTCACAATCATTTAAACATGCATCTTTTAAGGTAATTATAATTGTTTCATTATAGTGTTTGCTTATTTGATGATGAGACGAAAAGCCAATTAGCATTTTCATTGGAAACAAATAGATCTTGGATATTAAGTAATTATGGCTAAAAGACTGGTATATTTGGAACTGGTTTATTTTTATACCGTATATTTGATTAAAAGAAACGTGTAGTTAAATATCCCCAGTTATCATAAACTATTGTTATAGTTTAATTTGTCACAAATTATATAAAAAATTTCAAAAAGTGGAAATGCAAAAAATTACAGTAATTTAAAGCCCAACTCCAGCTTATAAAAATAAAATAACCCAGAACATTGTAAACTAAAATAAAAGCACCTCTCACTACAATTCTCAGCTTGTGTCTGGTACTGTCCAACGCAGATTCCCCGCTCTACTGAGGGCATACATAGGGGAATGTCATTAAGCCACCCTGGGCTCACAGATACAGTTCTGTAGCCTTATATCTGTTTTATGCTATCTTTGTACAACCTATGCTTCACAAATAAAAATGTAATGTATGAAAAAGGATTTTCAGAGCACTATGGGTTAAAGATACAGCACAACAGATGACATCTGCTTTGAGGCTGTGGTTGCCTGCATGAAACTCTGACCTCAGCTTTCAAGTAAAGCCTCGTACATACGACCGAGGAACTCGACGGGCGAAACACATCATTTTCCTCGTCGAGTTCCTTGTTAGGCTGTCGAGGAACTCGACAAGGCAAGTTTCTCCATTTGCATCGAGGAAAAAGAAGACATGCTCTCTTTTAGGTTAGACGAGATCCTCGACAGTTTCCTCGTCGAAAAATGTACACACGACCGGTTTCCTCTGCAAAAAAAATCCCAGCAAGTTTCTTGCTGGTTTTTGCCGAGAAACTCGGTCGTGTGTACGAGGCCTAAGAGATAATTTGCTGGGATGATGTAAATGTAGACTTCAGCTTGACCTACTGAGTTTTATAATCAGCAGGCTTTGCAGAGGTAAAGCCTGGAAGACATGTCAAGGAGTTGCTAAAATGTCCCCTAGATGGCGCCAAAGAAGATTGCAAAATATTAATACACAGTGGGGCAGATTCAGGTAGGACTTGCCCCTTTATTACGGAGGTGCAGCGCACCGTTTTGCCGCTGCGCCTCTGTAAATTTCTTGCGCTACGCGTGATTCACGGAGCAGTAGCTCCGTAAATTGCGTGTGCGCTTCTCCAAAATGCCCGTGTGGCTGTTCTCTGGCTGCTGCTGGAAACCAACACTGTGGTTCCTCCCTCCAGCTTGTATGTCCTGTAGTCAGGGGTCAAGTCCTGGGGAAAAAAGTGTGGGAACTTCCACCCAAGATCCACTCCCCCACCAAAAAAAAATTATACGCTCATACTAAACCTTTTTTTTTTTTTCGATCCACTGTACCTTAGTAATTCTTTTTGTTACTGGCCGCTTCCTGTATATGGATTCATCGGGTAGTGTGCGGGTATTCCGTCACTTCCTCGATGCCGCAATGTCTCTTGGGAGCTTTTGTCATTGTTCCCAGGAGGCATTGCGGAGGTCTGCCTGGAGTTATCGCGGGATTTAGAAAGAAGCAAATTCAGTGACTCAAGCTGGGCATCGCCGCTTAGTGAAGGATTGGCTCGGGCGGCTCGGCTGCTCTCGGCTGCTCTAGTCCTGCAAAGGGAACTGAGTTCCTGTTGTGAAAAAAGTGCAGGGACTCCGTTCCCATGCGTTCCCGCAGGACTTGAGCCCTGCCTGTAGTGATGTACAAGCCAGAGGGAGGAACCCTAGCATGCGGCGGGACCAGCAAGCAGGCATTCAACACAATACAGGTCTATTGCCTGCAGCAGTCGGTGAACAGCAGCTCCCCAGAGTTTTTAACACACAGGCAGCCAGAAAAGTATACGCACTGAGGTTGATTTACTGAAACTGGAGCTCCCAGAATCCAGTGCAGCTGTGCATGGTAGCCAATCAGATTCTAACTTCAGCTTGTTCAATTAAGCTTTGGCAATGAAACCTGGAAGATGATTGGTTTCTATGCAGAGCTGCAGAGATTTTGCATTCTCCAGGTTTAGTAACCCCCCCCCCCCCCCCCCCACACACTTTTCTTTCACAGGCTGTGCTGTCTGTGGGTCACTTTAATATTAGTGTGGTCTTTCCATAGTTTTTCTTTTCAGTTAATTACATTAATCATTTTACATTTATATTTTTGACTGACCATGACTGCTATATATGACCATTTCAAGCAGTTCTTGAACTGGTAAACTCTCAAGCAATAGAACTCTTAACTCTAAAAAAAAAAACTAGGAGTGAAGAGAGCAAAATTTTGGTGCAGCTTTTCATAGAAACCAATCAGCTTCCAGTTTTTTTTTTGTGTCAAAGCTTAATTGAACAAGCTGAAGTTAGAAGCTCATTGGCTACCATGCACAGCTGCAAACAGATTTTGCACTCCCCAGTTTTAGTAAATCAACCCCACATTGTCAGGTTTCTAGTGCTTGCTCAGGCCTCGTACACATGACCGAGGAACTCGTCGGGCGAAACACATCGTTTACCTCGTTGAATTCCTTGTTAGGCTTGTCGAGGAACTCAACAAGCTTGCTTTGCGTACACACTGTCAAGCCAAAATCTCCTCGTTCTCAAACGCGGTGACATACAACACATACAACGGCAGGGGAAGTTCGATTCCACTGGCTAAACTCTTGGGGCTGCTTTTCCTAATTTCATGTGTTTGCGTGTTAAGTAAAAGTTTGGTAAGAGACGATTTGCACTTTTCAGTCTGTTACAGCTTTAAAAATGTGTTATCTCCATTACAAATGCTACTTTTACTCCCGTCTCATACTTTAACCACTTGCCGCCCGCCAATGACAAATTGACGTCGGCAAAGTGGTTGTAGAATCCTGACTGGACGTCATATGACGTCCTCAGGATTCTCAGCCGCTGCGCGCCCCCGGGGGCACGCATCGCGGCGATCGTTGTTGCGGGGTGTCAGTCTGACACCCCGCAACACCGATCTCGGTAAAGAGTCTCTCACGGAGACTCTTTACCACGTGATCAGCCGTGTCCAACCACGGCTGATCACGATGTAAACAGGAAGAGCCGTCGATGGCTCTTCCTCACTCGCGTCTGACAGACGCGAGTAGAGGAGAGCCGATCGGCGGCTCTCCTGACAGGGGGGGTTCGCGCTGATTGTTTATCAGCGCAGCCCCCCCTCGGATCGCCACATGGACCACCAGGGATGCCCACCAGGGAAGGGCAAAACAAAAAAAAAGGAAAAAAAAAGTCCAAAAAAGAAAAAAAAAGTCGCGGCGATCGTTGTTGCGGGGTGTCAGTCTGACACCCCGCAACACCGATCTCGGTAAAGAGTCTCTCACGGAGACTCTTTACCACGTGATCAGCCGTGTCCAACCACGGCTGATCACGATGTAAACAGGAAGAGCCGTCGATGGCTCTTCCTCACTCGCGTCTGTCAGACGCGAGTAGAGGAGAGCCGATCGGCGGCTCTCCTGACAGGGGGGGTTCGCGCTGATTGTTTATCAGCGCAGCCCCCCCTCGGATCGCCACATGGACCACCAGGGATGCCCACCAGGGAAGGGCAAAACAAAAAAAAAGGAAAAAAAAAGTCCAAAAAAGAAAAAAAAAGTCTGAAAAAAAAAAAAAAAAGATGCAAACAAAAAGATGCCAATCAGTGCCCACAAATGGGCACTGACTGGCAACAAGTAAATCAGTGCCGCCCCACAGTGTCCATCAGTGACGCCCCACAGTGTCCATCAGTGCCACCCCACAGTGCCCATCAGTGCCACCCCACAGTGCCCATCTGTGCCACCCCACAGTGCCCATCTGTGCCGCCCATGAGTGCCCATCTGTGCCGCCCATGAGTGCCCATCTGTGCCACCCATGAGTGCCCATCTGTGCCACCTATGAGTGCCCAGTGCCGCCCATGAATGCCCATCAGTGCTGCCCACGAGTGCCCATCAGTGCCGCCCATGAGTGCCCATCAGTGCCACCCATGAGTGCCCATCAGTGCCGCCTATGTGTGCCCATGAGTGCCGCCTATGTGTGCCCATCAGTGCCGCATACCAGCGCCGCCAATCAGTGCCACCTCATCTGTGCCCGTCAGTACTACCTTGTCGATGTCCATCAGTGCCATCTCATCTGTGCCCATCAGTGCCACCATATCAGTGCCCGTAATTGAAAGAGAAAACGTACTTATTTACAAAAAAATTACAGAAAAAAATAAAAACGTAATTTTTTTCAAAATTTTCGGTCTTTTTTTAGTTGATGCACAAAAAAAAAAATCGCAGAGGTGATCAAATACCACCAAAAGAAAGCTCTATTTGTGGGTAAAAAAGGACGCCAATTTTGTTTGGGTACAGTGTAGCATGACCGCGCAATTGCCATTCAAATTGCGACAGTGCTGAAAGCTGAAAATTGGCTTGGGCGGGAAGGTGTATACGTGCCCTGTATGGAAGTGGTTAATCTGAGCAAGCGCGGGTTTTCTTAGCATACAGATGTCCGAGTTTCTCATCGAAAACCAGGATCTCGACGAGCCAAATCAGACTCCCATCGAGGAAATAGAGAACATGCTCTCTTTTTGGCTCGACGAGGTTCTCGACAGTTTCTTAGACGAAAATGTACACACGACCGGTTTCCTCAGCAAAAAAATATCTCCCAGCAAGTTTCTTGCTGTTTTTTGCCGAGAAACTCGGTCGTTTGTGCGAGGCCTCAGTGAATAGAATGGGTTCCTATATATATACACACACATATTTTTATTTTTTGCTGCCTGAAAAAATACAACATATGGATATAATACAAATTAAATCACTTTTAGGGTTTTTGAGTTTGAAGAACTCGGGAAGCATTTTAATTGCAAAGAAAAGCCTCCCAAACATGATTTTGAGTCTGAAGATAATTTGGCAGTTTATCTGTAGAGTCTATACAGTTTCATTCCCAAATTAATTGTCTCACTGTTTCTGTGAGCAAGACAAATAACTGTGTATTGTCAAACGCAGGTCATCATGACTTTTTATTCATATCTTTAATGTACAGTACTAAGATAACTATATAAGTTGCAATTTGCTATGTAGTCTAACATTGTAACCTAAATGTCATATTATACTACAGGAGGATTGGTGGAAATGTTCTTCTAGATTTGTGGAAAGTTGTGCTGCAAAAATGATTTTTATCAACAACGATTCCATTTTTTTAGGTTGTATTCACACCCACTGCATATATGTTTTTTGAGCCTGCCACCAGTGTATTGCGAAATACCCCAATGTATTTTAAGGGGATAATGACTCAACTCGAGAAATGTCAGTTCATCAGCCTGGCTTTACCTTCTGGCTGGCCTTTAAAAATCTCAGGACTGTCTGGACAAAATTACAAAACCTTTGATTGGAAAAACAGAATATAAAAATGTAGCTGTATTTTAGTTGTGTTTTTAGCTGTTTGCCTGAAGTTCAGCTTTTAATTAGAAGTATGACATGTTCATAACCCATCTGAAAGCAAAATACAAACTGAGCTATCTTTTGGCATGCAATAGGGAAACATTTATATCTGTCCTACCTAAGAATTCAATTACCTACACAATATTAATAAACAACTTTCCTTCCTTAGTAAAATTGTTTACTGAAAGAAAGGTCCTCACATTGTAGCTAGGACAAATACCTGCTATAAGAATTGAAATCTTGCCACATTTGTTACTGTACCTACTTCCTTTTTAATCCCACACACAAAGCCAGCCACCTTCTGAGCGTAGTTTAGGCCAATAAGGCTCTGTACACACGACCAAACCGTCCGCTGAAAACGGTCCGCCGGACCGTTTTCAGTGGACAGTCGTCTGCCCGATTTCTGTTTGATGTGTGTACTCACCATCAAACACGCATGCGTCGAATCACTTTGACGCATGCGAGGGATGGCGGCCGATCGGACATGTCCGGTGAGTCTGTACAGACGACCAAACATGTCCGACGGACAAGCTTTCAGCGGACAGGTTTCTTAGCATGCTAAGAAATTTTTGTCCGCTGGAAAACGGTCGGCTGGACAAATGTCTGCTGGAAACCTGTCCGGTCGGCCGTACACACGACCGAACTTGTCTGCTGAAACTGGTCCGCGGACAAGTATCAGCGGACAGATCCGGTCGTGTGTACGGGGCCTAAGACTCCCAGGGTAAGAAATTTGCACACTCACTTTTTATTGGGAAGTCACAATTATGGGCATACTACAGAACTCAAACTACTGTTCAATACATAGTGATACCTCGGAATAGGAGCGTTTCGCAAGACGAGCTATATATATTTTTAAAATCCTGACTTGATTTGCGAGCGCTGTCTCGCAAGACGAGCAGGACTCAAGCCGCTGGTGTATGTATTACTGTATGTGGCCAGAGGTCCAGGGGTGCTGGAGAACTCGGAGACGATCAGAGACACTCCCAGGTCGGTGGGGCGGACGTAACGTATGTCTGAGCACCCAAAAGTGTAAACAGTTTCCGAGAGTCTCTGATCCTCTCCGAGCGTCACCAGTGCTCCCGTACCTCTGGCCACATACAGTACTGCATACACCAGCAGTGGTTGTGGAACAAATCGTTTGAGTTTCCATTATTTCTCATGGGGAAACACGCTTTGATATACGAGTGCTTTGGAATAAAAGCATGCTTCTGGAATGAATTATGCTCGTAATCCAAGGTATTACTGTACTTGTACTCAAATTTAATATATTGTCACTTTATTTACAATCTCTTTTATTAGAGACATTTTGAGTTCCTTAGCCAACAGATACACCTACTCAGACTAAAAGGTCCCCAAAAAATCTAAACCAGACGGACATTCTACATACTTTTAAATCTGGGATCATTGTAAATCTAAGCATTGATTAAAGCGGTGGTTCACCCAAAAATCAAATTTCTGTCACTAGATCCAGCATACTGCTGACATCTGCAGTATGCTGGATTATTTTTTATTTTTTTTGTACTTATCATTTTAGCCGTATTTCTTCTCCTGCACGGAGCGGCGTATCCTTCCGGGTATAGGCGTTCCTAAATAAAGCGCAGTTGATTGACGGGCTTGGATACCGCGTCACACCATCCGGAAATAGCCGACGTGACTCTCTGCAATTTACGGCGCCTGCGCAGTCAGCTCTACACGGCAGGCGCAGGCGCCGTAAGCAGCGGAGAATCACGTCGGCTATTTCCGGATGGCGTGACGCGCTTATCAAGCCCGTCAATCAACTGAGCTTGATTTAGGAATGCCTATTCCCCGACGGATTCCCCGCTCGGAGCTGGAGAAACGATAAGTACAAAAAAAAAATCCAGCATACTGCAGATGTCAGCAGTATGCTGGATCTAGTGACAAAAAGTTGATTTTCGGGTGAACCCCCGCTTTAACCTCAACATCTCTGCATATACTTGAAATCAATTATAATGTTTTATTTCTTCCTTCTTATGGAATTTTTTCTTTACAGTCTTAAGCTCTAAATATCTAGGAAATGTAAATAAGTTCATTACTGGGTACAGTCTAAAACCCCCCACCCCAATCTCCAGTTCATTTATAAATACAGCTTATAATACAGAAATATTTTAATATATTCAAATGAATAGCTCACTCTACCAACTGGTCCAATAACTATAAAAAAGCACTTAGGATAGAAAAAAAAATCCTAAATATATATTTCTATAGCCAATGTATTAAAATACCCCTGTTCATATGATTATATTGGAGGTTATTTATGAAAAGGAAAATCCACTTTCTACTACAAGTGCACTTGAAATTACACTGAAAGTGCACTTGGAAGTGCAGTCGCTGTAAATCAGAGGGGTAGATCTGAAATGAGGGGAAGCTCTGCTAATTTTATTATCCAATCATGTGCAAGCTAAAATTCAGTTTTTTATTTTTCTTGCATGTCCCCCTCAGATCTAAAGCGAATGCACTTCCAAGTGAACTTTCAGTGCAATTTCAAGTGCACTTTGCACTTGTAGTTCGCACTTGTAGTGCAAAGTGGATTTGCTTTTAGTAAATAACCCCCCATAGCGTCAATGGGTTTTTCTGTTCTATTTTCTGAAGGAAAGAAGGCAACCTCAACAAAACCTGGCTGCAGTACAAAATAAGGCTGTTAAAGGGGTTGTAAAGGTATATTTTTTTCCCCTAAATAGCTCCCTTTACCTTAGTGCAATCCTCCTTCACTTACCTCATCCTTCCATTTTGCTTTTAAATGTCCTTATTTCTTCTGAGAAATCCTCACTTCCTGTTCTTCTGTCTGTAACTCCACGCAGTAATGCAAGGCTTTCTCCCTGGTGTGGGCACGACACTCCACACCAGGGAGAAAGCCTTGCATTACTGTGTGTAGTTACAGACAGAAGAACAGAAAGTGAGGATTTCTCAGAAGAAATAAGGACATTTAAAAGCAAAATGGAAGGATGAGGTAAGTGAAGGAGGACTGCACTAAGGTAAAGGAAGCTATTTAGGTATTTTTTTTTTTTATGTTTTAAATTATGTTTTCTCCACACATACACTGGTTTAAGGCAGTAGATGTCATTCTACCATGCAGCTGTACACGGTAGCCAATCAGCTTCTAACTCAGATTTTTCAATTAAAGGGGTTGTAAAGGTAAATGTTTTTTCACCCTAATGCATCCGGTACCGCCCCCGAACCCCCGTTTTACTTACCTGACCCCTCGAAAGTCCCGCGCGCATCCACGTGATCCTCTTCGATTCCCAGCCTGGCCGTTGATTGGCTAGGCTGGATTGATTGATAGCAGTGCAGCCATTGGCGCGCCTGGGGGCGGGGCTGAGTGATACAGTCGGCGGCTATGCCCGCCGCTGTATCACGGGAGTGCGCTCTCAAAAGCTTTTCACCATGCTCACTCGCTCGCATGAAGGTGGAAAGCTTTTGCGAGGAGGAGCCGAGACAGCCGCCGAGGGACCCCAGAAGACAGGGTTAGGGGACACTCTGTGCAAAACGAGCTGCACAGTGGAGGTAAGTATAACATGTTTGTTATTTAAAAAAAAAATGTTTTGCCTTTAGTGTTCCTTTAAGCTTTGACAAAAAAAAACAAAAAAAAACTGGAAGTTGATTGGTTTCTCTGCAGAGCTGCACAAGATTTTGCATTCTCCAGTTATACTAAGACAACTCCGTTGTGAACATGCATGTGGGAGGGGAGAAAAGGGATGGCTTCAACAGTGTTCTGCTGCTCTCTGTTGTCCAGGTTCAGGTTAGAAACATAGAAGAGCAATGGCAGAAAAAAGACCAAGTGGTCCATCAAGTCTGCCACAATTTTTTTTACTTTTGTGTCTGCATGATGTCTGAATTCCACTTTTAACCTAATTTTCGCTGCTGGAAGTCTATTCTAAGCAGGTTGGAAGAGCTCTGCACCCAGCTGTTTTCTTTAACCGCATAGTAGTCTGCTGGTGGGTCCATAATATTTCTATGCTGACTGAAAGGGGTGCCTGAATGGACAGAATTATGAATTCTCTGGCAGGCTTTGACAGGCAAGCCAGTTCTCATACATGAACAAATGTGTATTTAGCAATCTATCCTAAAATCAGATTCAGTTTGACAATAGACTGTGTTTCACTTAAAAATGTATCTATTTCCAGCGCTATTGCCGTTTCATATATCTCTTTTTCAAGATTCTTAATACATTTATACAAAAATATATACAGTAAAAGCTTGGATTGTGAGCATTATTCATTTCAGAAACATGCTTGTAATCCAAAGCATTTGTATATTAAAGCAAGTTTCCCCATAAGAAATAATGGAAACTCAAATGATTCGTTCCACAACCATGTATTCATAGTTTCTTCAGTTTATAGTCCATATACAAATATTATAGCAATGTGACCAAGTTGTGATAACCATAACATGTCCATCCACAAATGGCAGCCTCCACAAGGGGATTAGAAGCAAAATCCATCAGGAGCAACAGAGTATAAATGGAAGAAGAGGAATTATGGACAGCCGCACTCCAATGAAAAGTAAAAAGGTTATGCCTTTTATTCTAGTAAAAAACACTACAAAAGCAAAAAAAAAGCAAACAGTGGGGTAATAGAGCTGACGCATTTCACATTGATAAACAATGCTTAGTCATAGCAACAGAGTATAAAAGCAAATATGTTGCTAAATATTGTACCTTCATTAAATGTAACCATATTGCTACACTTGGAGGCGCCTCTCGTCACTTTTATACTCAGTTGTGACATGACAGTACTTGTATATCAAGACATCGCTTGTATATCAAGTCAAAATTTATAAAAAAATGTTGCTTGTCTTGCAAAACACTCTCAAACCAAGGTTTTACTGTATATAGATTTCTCTGCGGGTACACTAGCCATAATGTGCACATTATGACAGACTTTTCTTTTCTGCACCACTGAGAGGTCCACGCTCATCATTGCCTGTCGATTGCTGCCATCTTCTTTAGAACTTTTTTCTGCCCACTACACAGCCAGTGGTGATGTAACTCCTGTGCATGCACACTGGAGCTGCATTATTCCAACTAAATGTATCCATGCAGATGCCAAGAGTGTACACTGCATTGTTTGTTAGGCCTCGTACACACAACCGTTTTCCTCGACAGAATCCATCAAGAAACTTGGTGGCAGAGCTTTTTTGCTGAGGAAACCGGTCGTGTGTACGTTTTTCTCTTTTTCCTCGACGAGAGTCTCAATTTCCTTGTCGCGTTCCTCGTCTGGTTTTCAACAAGAAACACGATCGTGTGTATGCTTAGAAACCCGCGCATGCTCAGAATAAAGTATGAGACGGGAGTGCACCTTCGGTAAAAGTAGCGTTTGTAATGGAGATAGCACATTTGTCACGCTGTAACAGTCTGAAAAGTGCAAATCGTCTCCTACCAAACTTTTACTTAACACGCATTAACATGAGATTAGCAAAAGCAGTGCCAAGGGTTGTGCCAGTGGAATCGAACTTCCCCTGCCGTCGTATGTGTTGTATGTCATCGCGTTTGAGAACGAGGAGATTTGGTCTTGACTGTGTGTACGCAAAGCAAGCTTGTCGAGTTTCTTGACAAGCCTAAGGAACTCGTCGAGGAAAACGATGTGTCTTTTCTGACGAGTTCCTTGGTCGTGTGTACCAGGCCTAATATTTGGCAAAAACAACATGCAAAGTCTCTTCTACCAAAAAAACTATCCCCTGGCAACATTTCTCAACTTTAGTTTTGCTTCTAACTTATTCAATTAGGATCGTTTCTTAAAACATATTTATGAATGTCAAGAAAAACAGCAACCTGCATAGAATTTAGGCATAGAAGCCAATAAATTAAGAGTTTATGTTTATCTATGCATTTTCTCCTTATTTTCTCCTTGTTTCCTCTTATAATTCAGAAACAGCGGAGTGACCCATGTTGTTGTAGAGACCTGCTCTCTCTACTGTGATAGCTATGCACTAATTGAGATCTATGGGCACAATCCAAATGATTGCAGACGTGTGCAGTACACTGTAATAACTGATTATATTTCCCCTTAGATCACTGTAGAACAATAAATGATAACTGCTGACTGATTTCTCTGGGACATTTTTCAAATTGCTTTTTGTCTTTTGAACTATATCCCACTCCAGCAAATACAAAGTATTGTCTATTTACTTCAATCCTGGTTCAAGCTCTGAGTCATAATGTGGTAATTCATTTTTCCACTTTAATAATACATGTCTAAAGATCGCTTATGAATGTATGACATCATGTTTAATAATTTAACATTGGGGGGACTGAAAAAAAATTAAATGTATATGCCAGAAACAATTAGGACCATTGCCAATTATGATCTCACAATTACTTAAAAAAGAAGCAAAACTCCTTTGTGGATAGAATCACTAATTGTACAGCAAAGGCTCAGGATAAAGAATACCAATGGGAGAAAAATAATCCTAAAAGAAAATGTCATAAAGGCACCCAACAGAAGCAACAAACATTTGACATAAAGGCTAAAGGTATGTTATAGAGAATTTATAAAGGATTAGGGTCAATTTGATTTTTTTTTTTATGTTTATATATTTAAACTCATGTTTCATATCTGCTTTCACTATATATATAAGGAGCCGCTGGTTGCTTTTGGGATCAGCGAATTAAGTTACCTCTAATCGTTGTCTAGGGTGATAGCAGTGAGCAGAGCAGTAAACGAATGTCCAATCAGCGAAATAGGTTTTCTGAATGCTTTATTTCCCGGCCCAACACGACCAACATCAACATGAAGTAGGACAGGAAAGGTTGATGAGGTAAAGAACTTTGCGGTATCAGGCTTGGATGAAGGAGAAAGCAATCCTGCTCTCGGTAGTAGTAGTACAATTCGTCGCCACTCCAGCCAGAGTGGGTGAAGTGCCCCCGTACAGACCCCTGCCACGGGCCTGGAAGCCGAAGTGTCACTTTAAGGTTGCTGGGAGGAGCAGGTCTCTGCCACAGACGTGACTCTGATGGAGCCTCTGCCACAGGCCTAGAACTTGGGTGAGCTAAATGGTTGAGCTTATCCTCCCAGTAAATTTGAGCTAGGGTCACTGGTTGACAGTGGAAGTGTATCTGTCAATGTCCCGGTCACCAGATCTCCGATGGTTCGTTCAAGCCTTTTTGGACAACCTGCCCCCGGGTTCTCCTCAAGCCGACCCCCCATCGAACGGCATACAGCCTGGGATCTCCTCAGTAGAAGGGGGACCCAGTCAGTCACTGGGGCCCCTCTGTGGCATCAATTGCTCCAGGCCAGGAGGGCCCAGAGTCAGAAACTCTGCGTTGCGCGCACACCCTAAAGGTGGGTGCCGCACCCGGAACCCGCGAAGAACCAAGAGCAACGGCCTCCGCCACATAAATACTCCTCCCCAGCATGCCCCGCAAGGAAAAACTCCTCTAATTGGCTGCCCGAGGAAAAGCGGCTCCACCTGGACCTCTCTGGCACCACCTGCCGCCCAGGGATGGTACCGCATCCCTAGAACGCAGTCTAGCACACAGAACAAATCCAGATTTGGCGACAGCCAAATTTGACATAATTCGGAATGGGAGCAAACTATCTCTCTCATTCCTCACTAACTTTAGCGTAGCGCCTTTACTGAAAGTAAGGGGGCGGCAGGTAAGGGTTCACGTATACTTTAACAGGCTTAGATGGGCAAATGCAACATGCCTTTTGACCTACAGCTGACCTTCTACTGAACTGCATTTGAACTGCTACAGATTCTTTTGCGTTCCATACGCTTGTATGGGGAGAGAAGCAGTTCTTAATGCAACAAAAGCCCATCAACAAACTGGACTTTAGAACCATTGTCTTCCCATCACCAACATTCGCATTCAAAGGGCCGTTGTTTAGATAACATTGGTTTTAATAGAGCATATACACTATGCTCTCAACTAGGGATGAGTTCAGTGTTATGGTCCCACCTAGGGATGAAACAATTGGGACCTTTGGGTATGATATGATTTTTAGGGGGACCTACTGCATTTTTTATGTTTTTTTTTTTTGTGTAAGGTACCCCCTTAAAATCTATTCCAGACTCAAATGGTCTGATTTTATTTTTTTCACTATTGCTTTATTGTGTGCTACGGCAAAAATGGCATTTACAAAGAAAAAATAGCACACAGACCCCTCCAAATACAAAGCAGACCCTTGGAGGGGCCTGTGTTCTATTTTTTTGGCATGTTATTTAAAGGAATTGTAGACATTTATGCTGTTTCACTTTATCATTTAAAACTATTTATTTTGTTCGCTCTGTTATATGTTCCTCAGGACAGTGTTCACCCCACAAGTTTAGCATCTGAGCCTCTTTTAAGTTCGCCAAACCCTGCTAGAATTGAGCCCAGGGCAGTTTGACTCATCCCTACTTCAATAATGTCCAATCATGTCTTACCTCCCACCTTAGGAGAGTAATATCACATCCCCTGAGGATCTACTCTCTCCTCAATTGTTAACCAATTAGAATTACAGTTTTTGAACAGGCAAACCTCTCCAATCACATGATACATTCTGTTAAAAGTCTTTGGCCTATTGTATTTGGCTCAGGCCTCGTACACACAACCGAGGAACTCGTCGGAAAACACACATCGTTTTCCTCGACGAGTTCCTTGTTAGGCTTGTCGAGGAACTCGACAAGCTTGCTTTGCGTACACACTGTCAAAACAAAGCCTCCTCGTTCTCAAACGCGGTGACGTACAACACATACAATGGCAGGGGAAGTTCGATTCCACTGGCACAACCCTTGGGGCTGCTTTTGCTAATCTCATGTTACTGCGTGTTAAGTAAAAGTTTGGTCGGAGACAATTTGCACTTTTCAGTCTGTTACAGCGTGAAAAATGTGTTATCTCCATTACAAACGCTACTTTTACTCCCGTCTCATACTTTATTCTGAGCATGCAAAGTTTCTTAGCATACACACCATCGTGTTTCTCATCGAAAACCAGCCCGACGAGGAACACGACGAAGAAATTGAGACTCCCGTCGAGGAAAAAGAGAACTTGTTCTCTTTTTTTCTCGTCGAGTTCCTCTATGGTTTCCTCGGCAAAAAAGCTCTCCCACCAAGTTTCTTGATGGATTCTGTCGATTTTCTCGGTCATGTGTACGAGGCCTAAGACAACTCATTCTGAATGTAACCCTCTAGTTTGATTGTATCCTCTCCCACTCTTCCACTGGTCTGCACTCACAGTGTGCGTGAAAATAAGTGTTCCCTGGCACATTTACATCATCCAGACCACATCGATCCCTGTTTCTGTACTCAGTGATCTATGGAGAGTTCTGTGCTCAGGCACAGTTTTGCTCACAATGAAGTGAATCGTTCTGGACCACAAGTGAAACATGCCCAGGACCATATTTTTCAAGTGGTCCCAGTATGCATAACCATTCTTGGGCATGGTTCAAAGCATTCACACTGCACAAACGAACCAGACCAAGGGGGTAAACAATGCTCGGACATGGTTAAAATTGCCGGTGTGAGTGCACCCTTAGTGACACAGCTAGTCCAACTTCTCCAGCAGCAGAATGCCAGTTCAAATCTCTTCAGAGGCAAGAAGATCCTAGGGTTATATCTCCTCCTGCCCCACACCATCTCCTTATGCCTGCACTTTTGTTCTTAGCAGGAATTTCAGAGAAGACCCAGTGTGAATATCCATCCACAGAAGTGAATTTTGGCATCCACCTTGCTGAATCGTTGTCAGAAAGAAATGCTGCATGCATGCATCCAACACATTTTCCTATATCAATTTTACTTATTGTAAACAAACAAGTGTGCAATTAAAGCTAAAGCAACTAAAAACGATATACATAATTGCAGCTTGTCTATCTGTTCATTTGGCTGACAGAATGGCTGTGGTAACAGATGTGGCCTTCATCTTACAATGCAGACAATATGGATCTGGAAACTACTCAAAGAAGCAATGGCGAGCTTTACTTGTTTGGGAACAACAAAAGAAAATTGTATTCTACTGTAGTGTTAGTATTGGAATGTAAACAGCTTTATTATGCTGACTGAAGATGGTACACTTGCTAGAAGACTCTTTTGGATCAAGGGTTTTATTTTCCACCAAGAGCAGAACATCTGTTTCATATTCACTTTACATAAAGATAGCCAAGTGTCTTTTACAAGAATGTTAAAAGATTTTCTTTTGCATTTCTGTCTGTATGAATTCAGGACAGGTATTGTGTCAGACATTGTTTTAAGCTTGTCAACGTATATGTGCACTCTGGTATGCAAAAATACATATATTTATTGAAATGAGAGCAATTGTGTTTTTTAAGGGAACAGGAATGTATTATCATGTTAGCACAAGATAGATTTTGTAATACAAAAGTGTGGTTTTTGGGAGGACTTTTTGAAGGCTATTCATTTATTACTTATCCTTTAACCACTTGCCGACGGCGCATCGTCGAAATACGTCCACAAGGTGGCTCTGCTGGGCGAGAGCACGTAATATGATGTCCTCTCTCCCAGCCGCCACTAGGGGCGCCTGCGCGCGCCGCCGGAGGCGCACGCGCGCGCCCCCCGCTCGCCCCCGACTCCCGTGCGTGTGCCTGGCGGGCGCGATCGCCGCCGGGCACACGCGATCGCTCGGTACAGAGCGGGGACCGGGAGCTGTGTGTGTAAACACACAGCTCCCGGTCCTGTCAGCAGGGGAAATGCTGATCTTCGGTTCATACAATGTATGAACCGAGGATCAGTGTTCCCCTAGTGAGGCCACCCCCCCCCCACAGTAAGAACACACCCAGGCATACTTAACCCTTTCCCCGCCCCCTAGTGTTAACCCCTTCACTGCCAGTGGCATTTTTATAGTAATCCAATGCATTTTTATAGCACTGATCGCTATAAAAATGACAATGGTCCCAAAAATGTGTCAAAAGTGTCCGAAGTGTCCGCCATAATGTCGCAGTACCGAAAAAAAAGTTGCTGATCGCCGCCATTACTAGTAAAAAAAATATAATAAAAATGACATAAAACTACCCCCTATTTTGTAAACGCTATAACTTTTGCGCAAACCAATCAATAAACGCTTATTGCGATTTTTTTTTACGAAAAATATGTAGAAGAAAACGTATCGGCCTAAACTGAGGAAAAAAAATGTTTTTTTTATATATTTTTGGGGGATATTTATTATAGCAAAATGTAAAAAATATTCATTTTTTTCAAAATTGTCGCTCTATTTTTGTTTATAGCGCAAAAACTAAAAACCGCAGAGGTGATCAAATACCACCAAAAGAAAGCTCTATTTGTGGGAAAAAAAGGACGCCAATTTTGTTTGGGAGCCACGTCGCACGACCGCGCAATTGTCTGTTAAAGCGACAGAGTCCCGAATCGCAAAAAGTACTCTGGTCTTTGGGCAGCAATATGGTCCGGGGGGTAAGTGGTTAAAGTGAACCTGACCTTGCCAAATACAATGTAACAATAATGATGGCCATTGTCATTGTTAAACCCCACCCTTTCCAATGTAAAACATGCCTCTGAGGGATAATGTTGAAGAACTAAAAATATTGGGCCAGATTCACAGTCAGCTTACGCCGACGTATCTGTTGATACGCCGCGTAAGTTCTGTGATGCGCCATCGTATCTATGCGCCGTATTCAGGGAACAAGATACGTCTGAATTTTGCCAAGATACAAGGGACGTAAGTCTCCTACGCCGTCGTATCTTGGGTGCATATTTACGCTGGCCGCTAGGGGCGCTTCCGTTGATTTACGCGTCGAATATGTAAATGAGCTAGATATGCCGATTCACGAACGTACTTGCGCCCGTCGCAGTAAGCTACGCCGTTTACATAAGGCGTACGTCCGGCGTAAAGTTACCCCTGCTATATGAGGCGCAGCCAATGCTATGGACGACGGAACAGCCGTCGGATTTTACGTTGTTTATGTAAGTCGTACGTGAATGGGGCTGGGCATAGGTTACGTTGACGTAGTTGCCATTGAGCCGTCGTATCTTAGGGCGTAAATTCGACGTTCATACGACGCTTCATATACATGGGGTCACGATTCATTTCAATACAACACGCCCACTACCAGCCTACTTTGAATTAGGCGGGCTTACGCCGGCCCATTTACGCTACGCCACCGTAACTTAGAGAGCAAGTGCTTTGTCAATACTATACTTGCCTCTCTATGTTACGTCGGCGTAGCGCATATGAGATGCGCTACGCCCGCACAGAGATACGCCGATCTCTGTGAATCTGGCCCATTATATTTTCTATCCCCTGGAATAGTTTGTAATTTCAGGGTTAAACCCTGTACACATGGGATGAATGTCGGGTGGCATTGGCTGGTTTAATAGAAACCGGCTGACATTTTGCCCATGTGTATGGCAGTCAGACCGGCTGGCTTCAGTCGAAGGGGCGTGACCAAAATAGGTCTGCCGACCAGCCAATGGCTGAGAGTGCTGACTGGATTGTTCTGGTGGGGAGGATACCCCCCTGTCAGAACACAATAGAACAGTAGGGGAGATCAATGTACTAACATTGGTTTGTTAGTACAGCGCCTCTGACCTGAGCTGTCAGTTTTTTTTTTTTCATTCAGCCCGTTGATTGAACAAAAAAAAACGACTAGGCTTTCTTAGAGTATGTAGGTTGCCTTGTTGTCCGTGTTCTCTTTGCTACATATTAAATAGCTTGTAAGGCTTTTCAAACCCTACAGAAAGTGCAGTAAATAGATGTGGTGTCAATGACAAACAAGAAAAAGTAAAACGTAATCTAACCATTTTATTCAGCACTCCTAATGCTAGCCATGTTCCATTTTTCGAAACAACGTGCATCTGTAGCATATATTTCAATATGACTGAGCTGAAGCAAGGTATATACACCATCATTTAATAATGCAGTATCTTTTCAGTGTATAGATATCTAGAACAGTAAAAAGCAGTAAAAGTCTATTTTCTCTGTATGAACATACCTCTTAAAGCAATGTGCAGCAGTAAGCACCCAGCAGCTTCCGATAAGAGTAGCTCCACATAACAACCTTCCATCACTATGAGAAGATTTCAGTCTTAGCGCTACCTGCCAGGGCCATCCACCTCTGTGTGGAAACAAATAATTGTCACTTATTACACCAGATAAAAATACAGAGTGTGTGTGTTATTCTCTATAATCAACACTGTGGCTAGAATCCTTTAAGCTTGCAAGATGTTTTTCCTTTGACACAAGACAGATTATTTTCCGGCTAATATTTCACTTTTAACAACCTATTATATATAATTGAAGTGTATTCTACGTGCTCTAGAGGAAGCTTAATGTCAAAATAGTAATCCTTTTTTAAGATAACCTGTCACTTTGCCCATTCAGGGAAAACTATAAGATTTTTTTGATAAGGCACCTTCCATGCCCAGTGATACTTGTGTAGCGCCTGGTTACTTAAAAGGTACCAGTGCTAGTCAAATTTAGAGGAGGATCAGAGTGTTAACTGACTCTGATCCAATTATTAAGTTCTAAAACGGGTCTCTGTCTCAGCTTGGCTGTGCTGTGGGCTGTCTATTGTTACTGGGGTGTAGTTCCTACCCCAGGGAGGTGGGTGGCAGCAGTGCAGTTGAGGTTTGGGTGCTCTTCCCCAGTAGCCAATCAGGACGGTTGAGCCTCGCTGTGCATACTGGGGTGGGTATTTATGGGGCAGACGCCATTAGTCTGGGTTCTTCTTCGGAGTGCAGCACCCACCTTTAGGGTGACTGTGCATCACGGCGCCCCGGCGAAATGGCCTTCCAGGCCGGGGTGCGCGTACCACGCGGTATTCCTGGTTCCGGGACCATGTTGGTCCGAAAAATTTGAGCTGTGGCAGGGAGCCCAGTGGTCAACTGGGTTCCCAATCCTGAAGATCCCAAGCGGGATAGCTGTTCGGTGGGGAGTCCATCTGAGGAGAGCCATTGAGAGGCTGGCGATCCAATAGGGTCTCAACAAACCACCGGGGGTCAAGATAGCTGGACACTGAGAGACTGGTCACCTTTCAGTCGGTACCTGAAAATTATCTGAAGGAGTTCCAGCCGCAATTCTATCAAGGAGGATCATCTCCGTAATCACAATCACAGAGTGGCAGAGACTTTTCCTTCAAGTCCGAGCGGTTCTCTGACTCCCAGGTAAGTCAGAGTAGGCCTGTCCAGGTACGCTATACCCACTCTGGCTAGAGTGGTGAAGAATACAAAGTATTGTTGGAAGCAGGACTGTTTCCCTGCTTCCAACTGCTAGGGGTCACCAATAGGTTTCCTTTAAACCTGGCTTGACTTTTACATGAATTACACAGTTTCATGAACAGGACAAAAGATTCATTTAAAAAAATAATAATAATCTTTAGAGGCCTAAAGCTCAAGTTTGAGCAAGCAAAATTTTTATTTTATTATATTTTTATTAAAATGATTATTTCCAAATGGTTAAATGTGATTATTATTTTTTTGTTTTATTTGATTTCAGGTTTTTTTTCACTACATTTTATGGTAGTATGTTTTTTTTCTTAATTATGCCACTACTACAAGACAGCAAATGTTATTCCTTGCAGTAGTAACTATGGGCTGCCATCAGTGCACCTTGCCCTGGAGAAAGGAGGATTTAAACAGCCATTTGTTTCTGTGTGCTTAACCATATCTCCTTGTTCTAACACATGGCAACCCCTCATGCACAGTAAATATAATCTGTGTAAATGTAAAACATATTATATGGACTTATTTTAATAATTTAAATTAATGTGCTACTTTGAAAATCCACTTACCGTAAGGAATTTCTGCCCCCAATAATGCGTTTAGGGCGCCGATGTAACAACCTTAATCCACAAACATGGGATGATTCTGTTGATTAAATTACAAAAAATAAACATTTTCACTATTTTCAAATGTTTCCATTTGACAGAAGTTTAAAACTAAGCCCCCATTCACACTGGATCCGACTTTCAAATCATGCAACTTCACTTGGACATCGGTGTGGCACCACAAAGTCGGAGTCGCACCGATTTGAACAGTTCCATTGCCGACAATAGGGTGCGACTTGTCATGAGATTTGGACCTGTCAAATTGTATGACAAGTCGCACGGGTGTGAACGGGGGCTTAAACATGGTCAGAAGGCATGTACAATTACTTCAAGCACCGTCTAACCTTTAGATTAAATTCCAGGTATATTAGAACAATAGGGCCCAGATTCTCGTACAGCAGCGTATCTTTGAGCGGGCGTAACGTATCCTATTTACGTTACGCCTCCGCAACTTAGAAGGGCAAGTGCAGTATTCTCAAAGCACTTGCTCTGTAAGTTGCGGCGGCGTAGCGTAAATACTCTGGCGTAAGCCCGCCTAATTCAAATGTGGAAGATGTGGGCGTGTGTTATGTAAATGCTATGTGACTCCACGTAAATGACGCTTTTTACGAACGGCGCATGCGCCGTCTGTGGACATATCCCAGTGTGCATTTCTCCAAAGTACGCCGCAAGGACGTATTGGTTTCGACGTGAACGTAAATTACGTCCTGCCCCATTCACGGACGACTTACGCAAACAACGTAAAATTTTCTAAATTCGACGCGGGAACGACGTCCATACCTAACATTGGTACACTGCATGTACGCCTCATATAGCAGGGGTAACTTTACGCCGGGAAAAGCCTAACATAAACGGCGTATCTGTACTGCGTCGGCCGAGCGTACGTTCGTGAATTTGCGTATCTAGCTGATTTACATATTTCTATGCGTAAATCAGCGTACACGCCCCTAGCGGTCAGCGTAAATATACAGTTAAGATCTGATGGCGTAAGAGACTTACGCAGGTCGGATCTAATACAAATCTATGCGTAACTGATTCTAAGAATCCTCGTTTGAGAATCTGGGCCTGGGTGTATAAAGTCTTATAGCTGCACAAGTAGAAAAGCCTGTTCGCCACCAGCATGCTGTAGAGAAAGACCCTTTCTCTCTGTGTGGAATCAGTGGTCTCTCTACAAAGGTCTGGCCCACCACCTGCTAAGTAAGATTTATTGGTCTGCAACCAACAAAACACATGCTCCAGGCTGACCGGAGATCTCTAATTGATTCAGCATGTGGAAGAGTCAGAATCTGCAGAGAGGCCACTGATTCCATGCAGACAGCAAGGGTCTAACATTACAGTAGGCTATCAGGGGACATATTTTTCTACTCAGGTTATGGCACAAAATGGCTAAAGGAAACTAACTGCATGACTTTGCAAATCTTTTCTTTTATGCACTTGAAATGTATTTAGCTAAAATAAATGAAATGTTTATTTTTTTAGGTTTTAGGTTTTAATATGCTGTAAGGGCACTTCCCTTTTAAAAGTCTAAAGTTAATGATGTTATGGAAAGAGCTGAATCAAGGTTGCAATGAACATGATATAATAATCTATGTAATCCAAGAAGGAGAACACAGATTCCAATATTTATTTTACCACCCCGTAAGCAAAGTCCCCTGAATACCAAACATGTTTAGACAAGAGACCAAGACGTAGTGATATTTTAGTCTTTTTTTAAAGTATTGGCTCATTATTTAAAATTGCAATGTAAATAATTCCACACAAATTATTTCATTAGGATCTCCTATACAAGTGTGCAAGGTAGCTTTATCTTTAACTATTTTATAAATATGGACCTATTTCAATTACAAAATGTATTAGTAAGGCTTTCCAGGAAAACCCTCTTATTTCCATACCCATTCCGTACTATTATGGTTCACATGGAAAGGGTCCACCAAACAGCAAAGGCAAGTTTTAGCTGCAACACCACTGGATGGTTAACTCTGGTTATGTGGCAGATTTATAAAGCATAAAGTTCCACAATGAGATACACTGTATTTCACCAGCTGGACTGCAGTATGCCTTCAAAAATTCAATAGCAAGATATGCTGATGTCTACAACGTGGCGATTCCACAAGAAGTAAGAACATTTACATTTAGGGTATTTCCATTTATTTAGCTAGAAGGTTAAGTTATATGCTTCTTTCATTGCTCTCTCCACCTACAACTTGGTTTACAGACAGACCAAGGTAAACCAGAAGTAGATGGCTCATTCCAAGTTTCAGTGAGAAAAAGAACCATGTCTCATTTGGTGTCTTTTTATCTAACCCATAAATAGACCCCTTTCACACTGAGGCGTTTTTTTTTTTTGGCGTTTTAGCACCTGTAAAGCGCCATAAAACCGCCTTTCATTCATTTCAGTGTGACTTTTCACAATGGGGCAGTGCACTTGCGGGTTTGGGAGCGCTGGTGTTTAGCACTCCCAAAATGCCCTGCCCATTAAAATCAATGAAATGAATGCGCCTAAAAAGTGTTCCGGAAGCGCTGCAGCACAAGCATTTTTAACCCCTTCTTTGGGGTTAAAAGCATCCCACTAGCGGCCAAAACAGCGGCCGCTTAAAAAGCTCTAAAGCGCTGCTAAAACTACTGCAGCCCCAGTGTAAAAGAGGTCTTCATGCTTCTGGAATCCTTGTTTTACAGGTTTATTAATAAAACAAGGACTGTATACATACTGTACAATAAAAATTGTGTTAAAAAAACGTAATCACTTATACAACAACATGCCTTTTTGCTATCATTTGTTATACATAGGAACTGTTTTTGTAGTCCAACAGCCACCACTTAAATGGCAAAATTAGATTTTTAGAACTGTCAGGCTCTGCTTTCATATGCATGTTTGAGGTCAGTGATTTAAAAAGTAGTAAAGTAAGATGATCAGAAAGGCTCCCAGGCATCTAGAATCTTCTGAAAGAGGTCTGCATTAATAGCCATATTCCTCCCAGCACAAGTTTACTTTAAAGTGAAGCAATTACAGTTGGGATTATTCAAGACTCTTACTTATTATAATTGTGTAGACTTACTTGTAAAATAATTTAATGAACCTCTCTACTTAGCCTAACATTGAGTCTCTTTTTTGACCTTGAGAATCATAGGCCAGTGGCAACCGAAGTCTGAAAGTTACTGCTTTGTCAGCTGCCTGACCTCAAACATGGTTTTCCAACCTTTGAGTATGCATAACAGTATGAAAAAAAAATTCCTGTTTTTGTATAATTTTTTTTAAAAGTTGAGCTTTAGCAATTATCTTCGAAAAAGGAGCGCACAAAGCAATTGTAATGTGTCAATAATAATTACATTTATCCTCATACAATTCTCTCCAAGATACACCACACCAAGCCCCTGCTGTAAGGTTTTATACAGCTACCTCTGGTCCCTGTGCCCTTTCTAAATGGAAGGATTCAGCAGCACTATAGATGTCTATCTTATTTAAAGTCCAACTCTTGCCTATCTTTTTTTATTCAATCTAAAGCACAAGATGCTCTAAGTCAGGGGTCTCCAAACTGCGACCCGAGGGTCAGATGCCTACCTTTATCTGGCCCTTGGGGCACTATTCCTCCCACTGACACCAACAATGGGCCACTATTTCTTCCACCAATACCAATGACGGGATACTACTCCTCCTCCTAATAGAGCACTACTCCGCCTCTTTGACCACCAACCCTGAGGCCATATTTATTCTCACTCATGCCAGGCCCATGACATTTCTACCCCTGCTGGCCACACTCTCCGGCCCTTCTAAAGTCTGAAAAACAAAAAACTTGCCCTTTGTTTAATGGAGTTGTAAAGGAAAAAAAAAATCTGCCTAAAATTAATGTCTTCAAGGTAGACAGACAGAATAGTGTAATGATTCTGTTAAAAAACAAGTAAATACCTATTAAATTCCTTCATCTATATCACCTCCGGCGTTCTAGTTTCTCTTCTCTCATTCACTTCCTGGTTTGCGGTGCTCGTTCATGTAAGAACTACATTTCCCAGTATGACTTGTGGCACGTCCAGTAATTCACACCTCCTTGAAGTCTCTAACACGTAGAGAGCTTCCTGCCGCACAGATGTAGTTCCCAGGAGGGGGTGAGCACGTCACTGACCACCGCAGTAAAGCCTCCCTTTACGGTGGTCAGTAAAATCAGACAAGCAGGAAGTGAACAGAACAGAGAAGAAATAGAGAAACTTCTGAGCAAAAACTAACAATGAGGAAGTGAAAAGAGCAATGTCTGCAGGTAAAGGATGCTTATTATGAAAAACGTTTTTTTCCTTTACAACCCCTTAAAAAGTTTGGAGACCCCTGGTCTAAGTCTTTGGAGTTGAATGACAGGGGGCCATGGCTCCACCTCTTGATCACAGCACCTTGCACTCACAGAGTATAGATGCAGGGAGCATCACTAATGTCATCACATCAGCGATGATGTCTGCATCATTCAGGACTGATGAGGAAAAGAACCCATTGAGTCAAATGGCCAAAGATATTTCAAAACGTTAAAGTGGATGTAAACCCGAAATGTTTTATTTTTTTATTTTTGATGTCACAATGTACAGTATAAAATTTCCTATCATCTGTGCCCAGTCTTGTCACACAGAGTTAATCCAGCTCTGAGAAATCCTCTTTTATTGTTCAGTGAAATAAAACGGACTTACAGAGAAAAACCTTAGTCTGTTCCGCCCCCTTGCTGTGAATGACAGGTTATTTACATATCTCATGCACTAGCCTGGAGACAGGCATTATTTTTTAATTCCCACCCCCACTCCTTTTTTGAAGTCATGTGGTTACTTTTCTGGATTTTGACTGGATGTTAGTGATCATAGCAGAATTTAGTGTAAGGGGAGTGTAGAGGTGGGTGGGGTCTACTGACAACATATCCACCCACGGAATTGCAGTTTTTCAGTTCTTATAACAGACAGAGGGGAGACATTTGACAGGTAAAGATACATGCAGGAGGCATCTATATCCTTATACATCAGCACTATGGCAGTAGTTTAGAAAGGATGAGAGTGGCTTTACATCCACTTTAAGTGACAAGAAGCATAAAATCCTGCAAGTAGAAGCCTTTTTGGGGAAGATGGTGGACCATTTGAACTCAGAGCCTGGGTGTGATTTTAAGACTTCAGTGCACTCACAGTACTCCTAGTTTATTTTATATATAACTGAATGATTTTAATAATTTAAATATCAATATACTTTATTAATCCTAGTTGGATAAAAACAGACGTTTGGGAGTATATTCATATTATAATAAAAACAGAATGACATTCTATGCCTATTATTCTGATGGCAAATCTAACTCCCTGTTGGCTATTCGCCACATGTGGTATATAGGTTTTTTTTTTCATCAGCATGTACTTTACATCTCTATTTAGTTTTTTTTAATAGTACCCAGAGTACAAACAAACCTGCTCTCAACAGTCTTGTATTATTCATTTTAACAGTACTTTCCATCTGTATAGTGAGCTGTTTGTGTACGTAATTACCAAATAAAGCAGAAAACCTGCTGGCCTAGTTAAAACAGCTATAATATTGTGCAAATCCATTACTATATAGACTTTAATAAACAATTTAAAATGGAAACTAAAAGAAACTATTTAATTGAGCTTCCCGGGGTGTTTCATTTGCTAAATCCTTGACCCCTCAAAAATATGGTCTTTTATGGATAATAAAACTACACTTATCAATTTAAAAGACTTCCTAAAGTGTTGATGCACGCAAAAACAGCAAAACCTCACTTACTTGACATTTGTGTTGGTTTTCATCTTCCATCACAACAGTTTTGTTATGAAATTAGAATAATTTTAGTATTCCATTGGGCATTGATCTGTCTGACTGCTATTCAAGGAGATCTGACATTTAGGCATTGTAAGGTTGCAGATTAATCAAATCCATGTGAACTTTTCTGTCTATGCTATAGTTGTCAGAGTCTATTTAATATTTAATAAATGGGGTTTCATACACATATTATGAAATCTACAATACTAGATGACTGTTCTTTTTTTTTTCGAAAGCGTCAACATATTACACCAGATAAAAAAATAAATAAAAAATCTTTAAAATGCAAATTCCAAGCAACAAAGACAACACGCAAGAAGAGATCTTGCCTGAATGAGCTTGCAATCTAGAGATATTTAATTATCCTATGTGTTTGATCTTGTTTTAAGCAACTCTGATATTTATTTATTTTTTCTTTAAATCTTCTTTTATTTGATTTTCAAGAAGAAAAAATAACATAAACAATGGAAGTACTCCCTCTGGTTTTAGGACCAGCACATAATACAACACAAGGTATCAACAGGCATTGCAAATAATTCACAGTATCATCTCCAGGAGAAAAAAAAAAAAGGAACATAAACATTTTGTATATTCCTTAACTCATCATAACTCTTCTTTCCCGACCTCATTGACCCAAAGTCTACTCAACTAATACCCTCTATAGATCTTGGATTCCATTTCTACACTCCTATGGTCAAATAAGCCCCAAACCCTCCGTGTACCCTATCTCCCTGAAGAATTGGGGCAATTTATCCTTCCCTTGTTCTGTATCTCTCTGCTTTACCACCCCTGCCCACCCCCCGCCCTTCTCCCCTAGTCCTTAAACAACATTTCCCTCTCCATCGCACCCCCCGCCGCCGAATCCGACCGTCAATTTGCGTGTATCAAAGCCTTCCCTCCTCTGAATACCTAAATACATTCCACTCCGCCCATGTAGCCAGATACACCTTCCTCTTCTGCCTTGAAGTCCATACCAAATCCTCCATTCTATTCAAATCTTCCACTCGTTTAAGCCAAATCCTTACCGTTGGTGGCTGTGACTGTTTCCACATCCCTGGAATACAGGCATGGGCTGCGTTTAAAAGATGACAGACTACAGATTTCCTATACCGCCTAACTGAAATCTCTGTGTCCTGTAGCAAGTAAAAGGACCACTCTTCTGGTAATTCCTCCTCGCTGAACTTTTGCACTATTTCCCGGACCTTTACCCAAAAACTTAAAATCTTAGGGCAGGCCCACAGGATGTGCATTAAGGTTCCTCCTTTTCTCCCGCACCGCCAACATCTGTCTGGCATATCTGGGTAACACCTGTTTAATACTACCGGGGTGTGATACCACTGAGATAGAATCTTAAAATTCATCTCTTGTGTCTTCACATACACCGATGATTCAAATATGTTCTGGAGTATTTTGATCTTTTGCTCTTCTGTAAAGGGTCTACCCAGCTCAACCTCCCATTTATTAAAAAAGGGTATTTGAGAGTCCTCTGCAGGTGCGTTCAGTAGCTCACTAATTCTTGAGAGAGAGTGCCGAAGCATCCCACTCCCACTACAGTACCTCTCAAACATTGTCAACCTGTGTCCAAGAAATGTTGCAGCTGTAGCGCCCTCCAAAAATCCAATTGATAGGGCATCACACCCGTTAACATCTCCTGCATAGTATACCATGTTCCCTCCTTCAGAAAGTGAGATGCTTGAAACAGCCCCTGTTCTATTAGTCCACTAAATGATCCCTTCAACAATCCTGGTTTGAACTGTGGGTTCCCCAAGA
The DNA here is from genome assembly GCF_905171775.1 of Rana temporaria. Taxonomy (NCBI): domain Eukaryota; kingdom Metazoa; phylum Chordata; class Amphibia; order Anura; family Ranidae; genus Rana; species Rana temporaria. Next base: position 488,879,270 of record NC_053489.1, read on the forward strand.
TTGGAAAAAGCGGTGAGTCCACTGTTTATTTATTTGTTAACTAAAAAAAAAAAATCCCTCCCTGCAAAGAACACTGCCAAACTTTCTGTCTTGAATAAATGAGCTTATATTTTTTTTTTTTGCATCAGACACGTTGGGGTATGTCTGGTGCCTGAGTTCCTTGCTGCTGCTTTCTTCCACTGGTCTCTGTGCCACTGCAGAACACATCAGTGATGTAGAGACCTGACACACAGAAATGTGCTGAATGAAGAGCTTTATGCAAGCGTGTCCCTTTAATACAAAGAAGTTTGATGCGGGGGACAGATAAATATTCAATTTATTTTAGGAAGGACTTCTTTAAATATTTTTTTAAATAGCAAAATATGATAGCACATGCACAAGTCTGACTAAAGTACCTAGGGAATGACTGCATGGGGGCACCCTGAGCAGCAAAGAGTGGGCGAGGTTTACTAAAAGTGGGCTTGGTTAACTAGGCATGGTTTATTCTCAGGAAGCATCATAAAATAGGGATATTTTGGGTAAAATCTGTTTTTGATCACAACATTTTTTATTCAGGCTTTCTGTAGCAATACAAACAGTTTTAATTGTCTTATCGATTTTTTTTATATAAATTGAGCAATGCATATTTTACCCCTTCCTGACGAGCGTATGCACTTATGCTTCCTTGGCTTTCAGGGGTTATACCGGGATGATGCCCGCAGCTGCAGGCATTATCCCGGTATCGTTTTATAGAGTGGGCGATCGCCTTTCCAGTGATAACAACAGATGTGGCTAAAAGCCGCTCGGTTGTTATCCCGGAGGCCGCTCTTACCGTGCCTCCTGTCCCACCGGGAGACCCGATCCACGCTGCGGCACTTCCAGCGCCTAGCCACGGCTTCGTTCCAGTCTCCTGAATGTAAACCCGTAAGCAACGTCACAACGTCACTTCCAGTTTACTTGGCTGCCAATGGCGCCGGATTTAAAAAAAATATACAGTATTCAGAATCACACTTTTCAGCGATCTGAATACTTTGAAGTGCAAAAGAGGGATTTGGGATCTTTTAGACCCTCGATCTCTCCATAAAGAGTACCTGTCACCACCTATTACTGTCACAAGGGATGTTTGCATTCCTTGTAAAAGCAATAAAGGTGATCAAATTAAAAAAAACACAATTTAATAATATAAAAATAAATAAAATAAATAAGAAAAACATTTTTTAAAGCGCACTCGTCCCCGCAAGCTCACACAGCAAAGAAAATGCACAAGGAAGTCGTAAGCGGTGTTTAAATCACACATGTGAGGTATCCATGCAATCTTCAGAGTGATAATTCTAGCCCTAGACCTCCTCTGTAACTCTAACCTGGTAACCGTAAAAAAATGTTAAAGCATTTCCTATGGAGATTTATAGGTACCGTAGTTTATCGCCATTTCACGAGTGCGTGCAATTATAAAGCGTGACATGTTTGGTATCTATTTACTCGGCATAACATCATCTTTCACATTATACAAAAAAATTCATATAATTTCACATTATACTTTGAAGTGCAAAAGAGGGATTTGGGATCTTTTAGACCCTCGATCTCTCCATAAAGAGTACCTGTCACCACCTATTACTGTCACAAGGGATGTTTGCATTCCTTGTAAAAGCAATAAAAGTGATCAAATAAAAAAAAACACAATTTAATAATATAAAAATAAATAAAATAAATAAGAAAAACATTTTTTAAAGCGCACCCGTCCCCGCAAGCTCACACAGCAAAGAAAATGCACAAGGAAGTCGTAAGCGGTGTTTAAATCACACATGTGAGGTATCCATGCAATCTTCAGAGTGATAATTCTAGCCCTAGACCTCCTCTGTAACTCTAACCTGGTAACCGTAAAAAAATGTTAAAGCATTTCCTATGGAGATTTATAGGTACCGTAGTTTATCGCCATTTCACGAGTGCGTGCAATTATAAAGCGTGACATGTTTGGTATCTATTTACTCGGCATAACATCATCTTTCACATTATACAAAAAAATTGGGCTAAATTTACTGTTTCATTTTTTTTTTTATTCGTGAAAGTGTATTTTTTCCCAAAAAGTTGCGTTTAAAACACCACTGCACAAATACCGTGTAACATAAAATATAAAAAAAATCGCCATTTTATTCTTTAGATTCTGTGCTAAAAATATATATATATATATCATGTTTGGGGGTTCTAAGTAATTTTCTGGCAAAAAATACGGATTTTAACTTGTAAACTCAAAATGTCAGGAATAGGCTTAGGCATGAAAGGGTTAAATCCCTAAAGATACATTGTTTTACCTATAGCTTTAATGCAAACATCATCTTTCACCCCTTCGCTTAATGTCTGTATGCAGAAGAAGTATCAAAAGATAGTAAGGACAGCAACCAAAGTTTTGATGGTAAATCTATGGTGCATTTGTAACCTCAAAGATAACGTCAACCCTAACGACAGTAACATTGGCCCTATGGAAAAGCCCAACTACCTCTCACAGGCCAAATGATGTGCAAGTATCTCTGCTTTCTTAGAGTATGTTAATAGCATGCATGTTTCCATATGTATTTCAGAATTTTGCACTGAAGAAAAAATACTTAAACAAATGGGAAGTCATTAAAAGTTCTGGAGAGTCATATCAGGAGTTTGGCAGAGTCTCCAGAAGGAACCACGTTTGATTGGGATTATCAGGAACGCAGACCTCTAAAAGCCGGCTAGGTAAGCTGACCTTAAGCTTGCTATATTTTCTGCCCTTCCTATGTATCCTATATGTATTCTATATGTCGATTCTCAAGGAAACCAGACCACTCTCTTACCTTTCTGGTTGGGTAACTTGTGTGTATGAATGTGTTTGTGTCCCCCTTCGCGGGTTGGATTGTGTGTGGATAGGGAGAATCCTCTGCATTTCCCTGCGTTGACTCCTTGTAGGCGACCTGGGTCAGAGATGCATGGTAGGGTCAGGAAAAGCCCAGAGAGAAGAGATGAGGAGGGTTTCTTAGTGTTTTGTCTATTGTCATAAACTCCTTCTATCCACGTAGATAAGTAGAGACTATTCTCGTAAATTTGCAGATTTGCTGTACTATTTGTTTAAGAGGCAAGAGGGTGTAGGCACAAGTAGAGAAGATTGGCCAGTCATTATGGGCATTAAATTGTAACAGGCGCTCCGCGCGCCTGTTTCTTCTGTAATGCGTTCCATGCTGGAACGCATTACAGCGACCGCGCGATGACGTCATCGCGCAGCGCCCTGTGTGTTCCCCCGTGAACGCAGAAGTGCGCCGCACTATACAGTGCTTCTTTCAAATCACTGTGAATGTATTACAGCTGTCTGGTACCTGTCTCCTGCCTATAAAGGCATTCATCTGGTACACAGACAGCGTTCTATTATTGTCAGCTGTAGCTCGGCCACGCTACTCATACTGCTGCCATCGCTCCCCATGCTGCAACACCACTCCAGGCAACAACTACTACTTTGGTGCTCTTGCACCTACTGCAAAACAGAGCCATTGCTGGAGACAACCTTTGAGGCCTTCTTGCTGAACACCCTACACCATGGAATCCCTATTTTTCTACATTGAAGCCTGCAAACGGATAAGTAACTATTGTATCACTTGTAGTCCTATAGGATGATCTGCTGCTTATGTTCCATCTAATACATTTGTTGTTACTTAATATGCTTTGTGGATATCAACATACTAATTGGGATATACTGCTGTGCTAAGGACTGTTTGCTAAGGAATACTTTAAAGGGTCAGCTACCCTCAAATTACCTGAGCTATATTGCCTCTCATATGTAACTACTATTACTGTACGTGTGCAATATTCATCTCCTGTATGCAACTATAATTATCTGAGCTATATTGCCTCTCATATGCAACTACTATTACGTGTGCAATATTTACCTCATATATGCAACTACAATTATCTGAGCTATATTGCCTCTCATATGCAACTACTATTACGTGTGCAATATTTACCTCATATATGCAACTACTATTACCTGAGCTACACTGCCTTTCCTACGCAACTACTAGTTGTCACTACAACTCCTATTTACTATGAGCTTGACATATGTACAAATCTCTTCTAGGCCTTGTCCTAATTGTTTGAACATGTTCGCTCTAACTTTTCTATGCTAGGGGTTGATGGTATTTTATACCATCTCCCTTAGTGGCCTAATACATCCCGATATGCTCAAAGTGATATGATGTAGAGAACCCCCAAACTCCTGTTTGTGTGGAGTGACGCCTGGGGTCCCGTACTGATAATCAATTGCATATAGAGGTGTATTGGAATCTTGATCTTTAAAGTATATTATATAATTTTAAACGCTAAGCTCTGGTCGCATGTTGTAATGCGTCCATCCTTAGTAGCTCAACGCCTTTCTTTATGTGACAGAGTGATGATGTAGAGATCCCCCAAACTCCTGTTTGTGAGGAGTGATGCCTGGGGCCCAATACCGAGTTGTCACATAAAGAAGCGCATTGAAATCCTTGCTAACCACAGTTGTGGTTCACTCCGTTCACCAGTGCTGTTACATAAATTAAATAAGGGAATGAAGGGTCAGAGATCCTCAGAAAATGCCCAGCGCAAGATGAGCGCTAGAGCAGTGTTTCTCAACTCCAGTCCTCAAGGCGCCCTAACAGGTCATGTTTTCAGGATTTCGCTCAGATGAAATGGCTGTGGTAATTACTAAGGCGCTGAAAACTGATCAAATCACCTGTGCAAAATAATGGAAAGCTTGAAAACATGACCTGTTGGGGCGCCTTGAGGACTGGAGTTGAGAAACACTGTGCTAGAGAATATATGAACAGATAGTATGGTTCTGCCTATACCGAGTCCCTAGATAAATGGGTAGAAGGGACATTTTAAACACCGTAATTACGTCCTGTGAATCTGTTCCTGAAATTGCAGTATTAACTTTTGTTTTTAGAGTCACAATCAGAAATGTTCCCATAACAGTTTTACAAAACTTGCTGCATCCAGTACATGCTGCATTATCATGTGTCCCCCGGCATTGTTCCAGCACTGCAAGTCACACATATAAAAAAATACAGCAAAATGTGTTACAGCAACATGTATTGCTTTGTCCAAGAGGATAAATGGACCATTAGAAGGTTTCAGCATCACTGTGATTCCGTATTGGACATGCATGGTGCTGTCACTATGTGTCTGTGCACATAGCAGGACAACAGTCATGACAAGTTCAATCAATCTGCCTGGATGGATTGTAAACAACAATGGAACAACTCAAGTGATATGACTCTTCAGCAGGGCTCGGGTGATAATTTTTAATATCCCAAAGCTGCTGAATAAGTTCTGTAAATAGATGAGCACAACTGGAGTATGTGAGCAGCCTAGAGAGAGGTGACAGGTCACACTTCAGCAAATAGTCTTTGCCCTAAATGGGGCAATTTGTGAAATACTCCCAATCTCCGATAAGCCGTTCTGACCCTAACAAAACATAGAATGGTAGCATTTCTCAGCATTCCATAAAAGCAAGTCTTGGAGGTTTATGTAAAAAAAAAAAAAAATTGAATTGAAATAATAATAAGAGAAAGAAGAAGAATGATAACAATCAATCTTTCATAGATGAACTGAATAGCTGAAATAAAAAAAAAACTTAGATTTCATTCCTGACAGTTTTCAAACACTGCATTAATTTAGACGTCAGACGGCATAATGAGCACCATGCCAGCCTTCCTGCTCTAAATATCTTTCAGAGATTTTTAAAGAATGGGAGTGTGGCAACAAGTAACAATAAATTCTTGCTAATAACCTTACAGCATCTGATTAGGCTCCTTGTAGCTCATATTTCCTAAAGTCAATGTACAACCAGGCATTATGTTCACAGCATAGTAAAAACTCTTTCATGGCCTACAAACCTTAATGCCTTAGGAAAAATATACCTTCAAGTTAGTGGAACTGGATGCTTACATTAACAACTACAGGCAGTCCCCGGGTAACGAACAATATAGGGTCTGCAGGTTTGTTCTTAAGTTGAATGTGTATGTAAGTTTGAACAGGTAAATGTTTTAAGTGTAAGGCCTTGCACACACGCAAACCGCAAGAAAACTGATTCTTGCCGAGATTCCCGTTCGTGTGTATGAGGCATTCAGGTTTCTCGTTAGGAAATCTGTCCAGAATCTCGACGAGAAACCTGCTCTCTTTTTTCTCGTTGAGATTCTTGTCTGCCTGTTTCCTCGACGAGAAACCCGAGCGTATGTATACTTACCTGTCGCCGTGGTGCTCGAAATGACTTTGACGCATGCGCGGAAGCTTCCATGGCATAGGTAGGGTGAAGCAAGATGGCTGCGACGGCATCGAATGTGAAAAACCACGGTTCTTTTGAAAGGACAGTCAGTACACTCCGGCGGCAAGAGTTTCTTGCCAAGAATCTCGTCAGGGAAAACTACGGGTTTTTCCTGACGAGATTCTCAGACGTGTGTACAAGGCCTAAAGCTGGTTGGCTTAGGAAGTGCCTATCAGAGCCAGCCCACACACAATCATTTTAAATTACGTTTTTAAAAACGTCATTTTTTTTCATGCTGAAAAACGATCGCGTGTACGCGGCATTAGGCTTCATGTACACTGCTGCTGGTAAACGGACGCTTAGGAGCAGTTGGGCATTTTTGTCAACTGCTTCTGAACTCTCCTCTATGTTATCTTATTCCAGTTATTTCTAAGCAGTTGAGTTTAGAGGCTTTTTTTTTTGGAACACAAAAAAATGGGTACAGAGGCTGAGTTTAGAGGCATTTCAAGTGGCAAACGCTTCTAAACGCGGCTAAACGCGGTAACTCACATTTAGCCGCATTTCGTTTACAGGCTTTTTAAATTTTTCCTATATTAGAAAAAAATGCTTCTAAACGCAAACACGGCTAAACGCGGCATTTAAATGTGGCAAAACTGACGTTTTAAGCGTGGGTTGCTATCTGTCAGGAGAGGTTGTAAAAACATCCCATGTACATGAAGCCTAAGGGAATATAGTGCAGAAAAAAGTATGATACTGGAAATCTCTGTATTAACCACTTGCCGACCATCGCCAGTACATATAGGTCATCAGAATGGCACGGCTGCGCAAAGCAATGTACAGGTACGTTGCTTTGAATTTTCCGCCGTGCGGGTGCACACCCGCTGTGTAAAAAAGGCATTTCCCTGTTCCTGTCATCGGGAGCAGTGATCAGTGTCGTGTCACTGGTAGCTCAGCCTCCACACAGTTAGAATCACTCTCTAGGACACACTTAACCCCTTCCTCGCCCCCTAGTGGTTAACCCCTTCCCTGCCAGTGGCATTTACACAATAATCAGTGCATTTTTATAGCACTGATCGCTGTATAAATGACAATGGTCCCAAAATAGCGTCAAAAGTGTCCTGTGTGTCCACCATAATGTCGTAGTCACGATATAAATCGCAGATCGCCGCCATTACTAATAAAAAAAAAAAAAAAATGCCACAAAACGACCCCCTATTTTGTAGACGTTATAACTCTTGCCCAAACCAATTAATATACGCTTATTGCAATTTTTTACCAAAAATATGTAGAATACGTATTGGCCTAAACTGAGAAAAAAAATGTTATATCTTTTTTGGGGATATTTATTATAGCAAAAAGTAAAAAATATATTTTTTTTTTTAAATTGACGCTCTGTTTTTGGTTATAGCGCAAAAAAATCTAAAAAAGCAGAGGTGATCAAATACCATCAAAAGAAAGCTCTATTTGTGGGGGAAAAAGGAAGTAAATTTTGTATGGAAGTCATGTGGCACGACGTGCAATTGTCAGTTAAAACGACGCAGTGCTGAATCGCAAAAAAATGGCCCGGTCATTGGGCAGCCAAATCCTCCAGGGCTGAAGTGGTTAAAGGTGAATATTGCAGCAATGACTGGTTTTGTTATTTTATCTTTCTAGATCTGCTAATTTTTATCTTGTTATTTTTGGCTGAAGTTCTAATGTTCAGCTCCATTCAGACCACATTGTATACTGACATCATCCATGGTGCCTACTGAACAGCTAATTGGTAGACCTGCCAATATAACAAGTATAAGACAATGAGAAGATAATATGTATGGGTGCTTTAACAGTTGTGAGCACCTAATATAAGTTCTAAACCAAAGTAATAACAGTGTAACAGCAACAGCAACAGCCTAGAGCTATGCAGTTTGATATGGATGTAACAGTCACGTTCTGGCTCTATAAACTGGCACTGCAGTGGCATTGCTGGCCTCATCTGACAATGGGCTTTGGCTATGAAAGCAGAAACACATTTCCCCAGTAGGACCAGAAGTCCAACACAAAGCCAGTTAAATATTAATACAGCATGAGACTGCAATAAAACAATAAAGAAGTGAGGCCAGGACAAAGAGGAGCCATGTTGACGGATTTTACTACTTGTATGCCATTTTGTGTGCCATATACTATTAACATTAACAGTATGAAGCTCATTCTAATCACAATCAAAATTGTTATTGTAGGGCAATATCCAATAGCTGAGCCTTTCAGAATATATATGGGGATATTTTTACGTGAGCCAGAATGACTTGCATAGCTGATGGGATGATTCATGAAACTGGTCCAAGAAAAATTGGAATTCCTGTTCATGAAAACTAGGCAGGTCCCTGGTTTCATTTATACAATGAGGCTTGAAATAAAACAACTGGACAGGTTGTCACAGGCAACCATCCTATTTTACACCTGCTCCATCTTTCAGAAAATAAGACCCAACAGATCTCGTTATTTGAGAATATTTTTTTTTTTCTATGCGCTAAACCTTTCCTATGCAAGATTAACTATATTCTGCCATTTCCTACATTCAAGGCCTAACTACACTGCCTTAAAGTCTGATAATTATTTCTGCTGTGAAGGAAATGGATTGCACTGTCCAAAGCTTTCCATTGTTTGCAGAAATCTATGATCTTGCAAAACTTCATTTATCCTAGGGAAATAGGCCTATCACCTAGCAACAGCGCCCATAGCATCCCCTGACTCCTAATTGGTACTGTAACTTGGCAGTTGCCTACTTGTGTCTGATTGAGGCTGTTAATAATGTATCTATTTGATTCTTCACTCCACAGGCTTCAGCCAAACAGCTGTGACTGTGACTAAGGAGAATGTCAAGTAAATGAAGTTTCTGACCTTCCTCTAGACACAGTGAACTCATTTGCCTGTGGTCGTCTTGTAGGCACAGGGAAAAAAAAGGGCAATTTTCTAATAAAAAACAATTCAATTTGGAGGAGAGATATATGAAAGGTACTGCTGCTATCATCAAAAATAGAAGACATATTTATACTTTGCTGTTCTGCTAATGAGATTTGCACCAACTTTCATGAGCAACAGAAATACCCTGTATTAAATACAGTTTTTCTTTTCTTCCTGTTCCTATTTAGCCATAAACTTGTTCTTGAAGAACATTTGTCAGTTAATGAAATGTATAAAACTGGTAAACATAACAGATCTTAAATAAAGGACCTCGCAAATTCTACTCTTTAAGTCAGCCATAGGTGGTTCGAATCTTGGCAAGTATAGCAGGGATTGGCTGGGATTCTAACCATCTATGGAAAGGCTGATTGTACCTAAGTCGATTTATTGATTGACTTGAAAAGAATTAGCATGTCAGATTTCTAAATGCGATTATTGCCAGCGGCTATACTCGTTTGCAATAATCACTGTGTTTTCCCGGCAGCAATGGCTCCCCCCTTGGAGAAAACAATAGCTCCACAGTAGGGGTTTCCCCATCAAAACTGTGTCAATGAGGGAATTGAGACATTTTCTTCATCATCATCTATGGCTTGCCTTAGGCCTCGTACACATGGGCAAGAATCTTGTCAGGAAAAAAACATAGTTTTTCCCGACGAGATTCTTGGCAAGAATCTCTTGCCGCCCGAGTGTACACACAGACCTTTCAAAAGAACCGCGGTTCTCTTAAAGAGCAAGAACACGGTGACGTCATCGCGTACGACGAGCGTGCGCTCGTCACATTCGATGCTGTCGCTGCCATCTTGCTTCACCCTACCTATGCCGTAGAAGCTACCGCACATACATCGAAGTCATTTTGAGCATGCGCGTGTTTCCACGGCTACAGGTAAGTATACACACTCTCTGGTTTCTCGTCGGGAAACAGGCCGACAAAAATCTCGACGAGAAAATAGAGAGCAGGTTCTCTATTTTTCTCATCGAGATTCTGGCCAGATTTCCAGATGAGAAACCTGAAAGCCTCATACACATGCTCGGTTTACTCGGCAAGAAAGCTCTGCCAGCAGTTTTCTTGCCGTTTGTTTCCGAGAAAACCTAGCGTGTGAACGAGGCTTAAGTCTTGGATGCAATATTAATGATACGACCATATATAAGGACTTTATAGCCTGCTTAGGGCCCAGACTGGGCAAAAAAATAGGCCCAGGTATTTTAGACTGAGCAGCCAACTTTTTCAGGGACCGGGGTTGTTGGTAGACATTTGCGGGGGTGGCTGGTGTCAGTCCTCCACACTGTGATATAAAGGGAACTGCACTGTAAAGGGGCACTGCAATGATTACAGTGCAGTGCCCTTTATATTACAGTGTCCCAGTTCTTTCCGGCGCCGAGGATGCCCTGGAGGAAGTGGGAGCTGTATGCCTCTAAAAAGAGAGGTTCTTCCCCCCCCCCCAAAAAAAATGACATGCCAAATGTTATAAACTGTTTATACTCACCCCATTGGCCAAGTGCAGCTTCAAAACCACTGGGTGTATAGCCGTATAGTATAGGAGCATTTATTCTATTACAGATTTATTTAGACCAAAAATTTCCAACTTGATGAAATTTTATTTTCTTCACATTTTGTGAGATTTGTTTGGCTTTTATTTGTTATCACCATACATGCATTACAATATTGTATTATTAAGGCATCTCATTGTATTACATCTCTAAAAATACATCCACCTTTAGTTCTAATAAAAAATTGAATTCAATTATTTTTTTATGCCATTTCCATACCTTTTGGTCCAGCTGACATCATTTTCTTACTTAAATAGTCACAGATCACACCAGCATCTTCACTATGGCGACAATTGTGCTTTCCGATATCTTGTTTAATGCAGTCTGCCAATGATCTCTCCACCCCTGTACATTTAACATTATCCACATGAATAGGACCTTTTCCTTCTCCAAAATACGCCATTGTTCTGGCCTTTGCTGGACCCCTAGAATGATTGTTTAAGTCACAGTTATAGTTAAAGCCAACACCAAGAGGAAGATGTATAATACAATCAATAAAGAGAGGATCAGACCAATTTCCTAAAGGATTAGAAAATATTCACTTTCAAAGCTGATTGCTCACTTATAAATGTTCACTAAGCTTAGTATATAAGGTGAAGCTAAGTGGACAGCCTTTACTCCTTTTGTAAATCACCCTCATTATATGTACATCTATTTACTGTAAAGATTCTGAACACTCTAGAGCCGGTCATAAAGGGATCAAAATTTGACTGGTTCAGCAGTAACCGGACAAATTGTGATCTATGTATGGGCTTCCTGGGTGTACAAGTCAACCAGCTAGTTGGGTTCTTCCCCATCGATCAGTGCCAAAGGCACTAAAGGCTCCACACCATCAGAATAAAATAGCATATAAATGTGTGGATGGGGGAATCATATTTTTTTTCTTTCGATCAACTCATTGGTTGAACGAAAAAAAAAAAATTATGAATGTATAACCTGCCTAAGACTCCAAGGCCCAATACAAACCCAACTCAAGCCAAAACCTTTTTTTAGTTTTAAATAGTGGGGAAGTTAATGATATCCTATAAGGTTCTTATTGTAGTCTGAATTGCCATTTGATAAGATTTCCCTTTAATTTATAATCTTAAAATACAAAGGAGATCTCTCTAAAGCAAGGGAAATCCTCTACTAGTCTGTTGTCACTAAAACACCCACATTGGAAGACTTTACCTCTATTGTAATTCCAAATTTAGTAGGGGATTTATTAAAACTAGTGCACTAGAGAATCTGGTGTAGCTGTGCATGGTAGCCAATCAGCTTCTAACTTCTAACTTCAGCTTGTTCAATTGGGCTTTGACAATACAACCTGGAAGTTGATTGGTTTCTACTCAGAGCAGCACCAGATGTTGCACTCTGCAGTTTTAGTAAATAACCACCAGTATTTTGGATTTCAATTCCCAGGAAGACACAGACAGCAATTAAAAAAAAGTCCAACCTTCCCCTACTTTATAAATAACAAAAAAAATGGGCCTTAGATACACTTTTAATTACTTTGAAAGGGTTGTCTATACATTTTTCTAGTGAATACTGTATTTATTGGCTTATAACACTCACTTTTTTACCGTGAAAATAGAGGGTAAACTGTGCCTGCGTGTGAGGCCGTTTTCCTCGACAGAATTCATCAAGAAACTTGGTGGCAGAGCTTTTTTGCCGAGGAAAACGGTCGTGTGTATGTTTTTCGTCGAGAAAACTGTCGTGGAACTCGACGAGAAAAAAAGAAAAAAATTCTCTTTTTCCTCATCGGGAGTCTCAATTTCCTCCTTGTGTTTCTCGTCGGGCTGGTTTACAACGAGAAACACGTTCGTGTGTATGCTTAGAAACCTGTGCATGCTCACAATAAAGTATGAGACGGGAGCGCACCTTCGGTAAAAGTAGCGCTCGTAATGGAGATAGCACATTCGTCACGCTGTAACAGACGAAAAAGCTTGAATGGTCTCATACCAAACTTTTACGCAGTAACATGAGATTAGCAAAAGCAGCCCCAAGGGTTGTGCCAGTGGAATCAAACTTCCCCTTTATAGTGGCCTCGTGCGTGTTGAACGTCACTGCGTTTGAGAACGACGAGATTTTATCTTGACGGTGTGTACGCAAAGAAAGCTTGTCAAGATTCTCGACAAGCCTAACAAGGAACTCGTTGAGGAAAACGATGTTTCATTTATGACGAGTTCCTCGGTCGTGTGTACGAGACCTTATACTCAGGGGGCTGTGGAAAGTTTTCTCCTGAAACTTCCCTCTTAAAGTTAGGGTGCGTGTTATACTCCGATAAATATGGTGGTTATGTTATACCAGTCAGGCGCCACACATGGATGGAAATTCAACCAGTTCAGCAGGGCTTGGCCAATTTCAATCCATGTTTGGGCAAGGAGGTTCTACCAATCAACTACTGTACAACCATCCTGTCAGATTTTCAGGTTATAGCCTGCAGAACTGATCAGTGTATTCTTATGTCAGACAGACAATAGCTCAGTGAGAGGGATTCCACCATCCACCTCAAATGTATGGATGGGGGAATCAGGTCACTTTTTTCCATTGAACCTGCTGGTTGAACGAAAGAAATTGGCCTATTTATGGACTGTCTTAACCAAAACAGGAATTTGTAATTTATTAGAAACAAAAAGAAGTACATTTCATAAGCAGCTGACATGTTTAAGAGCTGTTATCAAATAACTAAGAAAGTGATTGTGCTATGTTGCTGCGCCTTACAAGTTAATGTCTTAATACCATAAATTAAATCACAGCAAATAAAATATTGAATGCAGAGCACACACCTCTCTGCTTCATTTTTATTCCCTTTGAAGTATTTATATATTCAAAAAGTTTCTCCTGGAAGAAACCCAAATTCTTTCCTCTAACAGTAATCTTCTGCAAGACAAGAAGTGTTCAAATGAAGATAGCTGCATTCATGGGAAGCAAAATGCAATTAATTATAGCACTTTCCAGATAATTACCTTCACCAAAACCATTGGCAGAAAAGTACTAAACTCATCATGTTGTGTTTAATAGCACACTGGAGTATTGTCCAAGAACAGTGTTGTAGTTTATTTGCTCCATTATGCCAAGGCAGAACCTGGTAAATGAACTGTACCTGGCTTAAAGCGGAATTCCAGGACAATGTGAAAGACATAAATTAATGCAGTTAATTGTGCACAATTTATTATTAAATGTATTTTTTATGCAAGCAATGCAGGTACCTGCTTTTCAATAGGAATCAACCTTTGCAATCCCCTATACAGCAGAGTTCAAACTGGTAGATGAAAAAGCAACAAAGGGAGCTAATGTGCTTCAGTGTTCAAGTGCTTGCTAATGAAATGTTGATAGGAATAAAGGGCTGGATGAGGGACAAGAGCTTCAATTGTCGGCAAAATTAAACCAGGAAAAATCAGGTCTCCTGCCCTGCAATGCGTGGATGTGATGAGTGGTAGAGCAGTGAAGATCCCAGGACTGGGTTAACTGAAGTACAAATCTTTTCGATGGTTGACCAGTTCCTGTATATGTATTTTATCTGTGTGTTTATCTGTTTGGCTGGAGTTCAGCTTTAAACCTCTTTTATACTGATGACTGCATTATATACATAAAAAGCCAAGTAGCAAATGGTCATTGTGATATAGGTCTCCTTTGCCAAGGCACTTCTACCCAATGTGTATGATACAAATAAACAGAAACAGAACAAGCATGTATCACACTTTGTAATCCAGATGACAGACATCAGGAGGAAAAGTATAGTTGTAGTACTCACACTGCAAACCGCTAAAGCGATAGTAAACCGCACTCTTTTTTTATTTTTCAAAACCCTGCAGGACAATGGCATAATGTGCTGCTATGTGTCGCTTATTAGCACATTATGAAATACTTACCTTAGAATGAAGACCTCTAGCGGTGTGCTGTCACCCTTGACAGGGCTTCCATCTTTACCCAGTACTTCTTCCAGGTTTGAGTGCTCCCGTCGTCTGATTGGCCGAGCCACAATGATGTTGCTCCCACGAATGCGCACGGGAGTCGCGGCTGTGGCAGAGCTCTGAAGGGATGGTATGCCGTCCCTTCAGAGCGCATGTGCTAGTGATGTCACCAGCTGCATTCAGTGTAAATAATCCTAAACAGTGCAAGTTTAGGAGATATTCACTATATCTACAGGTAAGCCTTAATATAGACTTACCTGTATATACAAATCAAAAAGAAGGCTTTGTTACCACTTTAAGAAAAAAAACTGTGAAAGAAAAATTAGCATTGGACCCTCAGGAGTCATATGAGGTGCAACTACTTAAACTTTTGCTCATGGTCATTGTTAGTTCAGCAGGTGGTCAGTAAAGTATACAGACTACATTATATACCTTTATAAGCATTAAGGCAAGAAAGTAATACAATGATCTCGGGGGTCTCGCGGTCAGTCATCCAGCATTTACCCGTCTATGTTCGGGGTGGGCAGCGCTCCTACGGGCAATGGGTGGTAGACGTCCCCTTCTCCTCTGAATCACGGCGGCTTCCGCCATGCACCTCCTGTCTCTTGTCTCCTCCCTCCTCCTCCTAGGCAACCAATAGGATTGTTTGTCCTTTTAGCCAATCGGGTGACAGGTCGCATGACCCACTTCCTGATTGGCCAGGAGGAGGATCAGTGTGAGAAAAGCTGTAGTTGTGGCAGTAAAGGTGTATTAGTCCATATCCAGTATAGTATCCATCCCTTAAAGGAATTGAGGAGTTAGGAGAGGAGGTGTCCCAAAGACTGGCTGCATGGGACCAAGCTGGGAGCCTGACCAGTTTCGCCACACATGCCGGCTGCTTCAGAGGCAAATGTCACCTTTCCATGTGGGGGAGAATATATGAGGAGACTAAGGGAGGGGGCTGAGAAGTTTTAACCAAACTGAGCTGGCCCTTTAAAGAAAACCTGTACTGAGGAAAAATTAGGTCATTGCTTACCTTTCCTTTTGAAATGTTAATTTCCTGGCTTTCATGCTGAATTAATATTTCTAGTACACACTAAGTAAAAAGTATGCTGACTATGAGCCCTGATTTCATTTTCCTTTCCTGATCAGCATGCATGTTTTGGCTCATTGGCTCAACGTATCTAAATCACTGATTTATAGGCAACTAGCATTTTAGGAGTAGATTAAAAGCATTCTCCTTTTTCCTCTTCAGAATCCCTTATAAAACAAACCATTCCTAAAGTTATACTTTAGATTTATGAATATTCTGATATCTTAAATCACATACTGGCTTTTTTCAAAGATATTTCTCACCAGCTGCTATGGTACCATGGCAATTAAAAAGTTAAATGCTGGAGTTACATTTCCAATAAGTTTTTTTTAATACAGAATAAATAAATGGGGGGTAAGCCACAAGAGAGTAAAGGTCCATTCACACCTATGCCATTGCCCTGCAATGTCGATGCATGTTGCAGGACCTGTGTCCATTATTTCCTATTTAACTTGTGTTCATGTACCAAAAAAAACGCACTTTGCTTTCTAACACAGCATATGTGCTTGTTGGCGTATGCATTGTTGTGAAGGTCAGATGTATTGTTCAGCATATTTGAGGGCCATTAGGCACATAAATGCACATGGTAACACATGCTTATACAGTAGGTGTGAACTCCCCGATAACAGCAAGAAATATGATCACTGTTGCATGTTGCTGATCGAAGTAGATCAAATCTACTCTGACCTGATTCTGTCCGCCTGCACTGTATTAGAAACTGTACAACGGCTGCACTGTATTGTATACTGTGTACACCACCAGAAGTGTATTAGAAACTGTACACACTGTATTAGATACTGTGTACACTGCCTGCACTGTATTAGAAACTGTACAACGACTGCCCTGTATTGTATACTATGTACACCACCAGAAGTGTAGTAGAAACTGTACACACAGTATTAGATAATATGTACACTGCCTGAAGTATATTAGAAACTGTACACACTGTATTAGATACTGTGTACACCACCTGCACTGTATTAGAAACTGCACAACGGCTGCACTGTATTGTATAATGTGTACACCACCAGAAGTGTAGTAGAAACTGTACACACTGTATTAGATACTATGTACACTGCCTGAAGTGTATTAGAAACTGTACAGACTGTATTAAATACTGTGTAAACCACCTGCACTGTATTAGCAACTGTACAACGGCTGCACTGTATTATATATTGTGTACACCACCAGAAGTCTATTAGAAGCTGTACACACTGTATTAGGTACTGTGTACACCACCTGAAGTGTATTAGAAAGAATTTTATTGTCAAAGCCTAATTGAACAAATTGAAGTTAAAAGCTGGTTGGCTACCATGCATAACTGCATCAGATTTTGCACACTCCAGTTTTAGTAAATCGACCCCACAGTTTGTTAGGCGAGACTAAAAAAAGTTAATAACATACTCCTAAGAGTTTTAGTAAAAAGTGATTTTTCGGGCCACTGGATATGTCATATTGTATTTTCCAAATGGATCACCACTGTATTAGACTGTAAGCTTCTATGAGAATAAGAGTTAATGTGTGTGGTTCTGTATACTTTGTAAATGAGAAATATTTTGGTGCTATATAACCCCGGAAAATAAATAATAAAGTGATATCACCTCAGTCATATATTAATGACATTTTCCTATATGTGCCTTCAAGACAACAGTAAATTGCCCTCAATATAGTAAAAAAAAATAACACATTTTTTTTCCGGACATGAAACTTGCATCCATTAACGTTAGTGTCACAGATGCCAAACATCTCACCCTAAATTTCACTCCTTTGTTAAATTGGCTGCATGTTGTCAGATGCTGTAGCCAGTCTTCAGACATTATGTAATACAACAGATAATGTGTGTGTGATCTCATGCAATGCTTGACTGCACCGTAATAAGACATTCTGATGTATTTAGGCTCTTAATGGCTCTTTTCTAATTTGGAAGCCAGTCCCTTAATATGATTTAGGCTGTTCGTTTTACTCAGCATCATATAATGGCATTGTTGGCTCACAGGCAATACACTGCAGTACCCAGTAACCCTTACTAGGCCAGATGGATTGGGATAATGTTTTCTTAATACAGTTTCCAACCCTGAAGCATTTTTTTGCAGCTCACACAGCTTCTTTGATACATGCCTCTCTTAACAATATCTATTTGTTGTAACTATCTAGAGTAACCATACTGAAAAAAAAGTGCTGTATTAAAGAGCATGGCTTTGGGGCACAGCTTATTCTCATAAATATAAAACATATACTATAAAAATCCTTGTTGCGTGTGATTTTCATCAGTGGTTCATTCGCACATCATCTTACACGTGTTCTTATGTTTAAGAGAAGATTTAATGAGAATATATCAAATCTTATTAAAGTTGCACCAGTGCTTTGTTAGAAATGTAATATATTGAATTCTATTGCAGGGTGATCATTTCAAGAAGAATTCCACTAAGCACTGTTAAATGGCCACATTATATAAACCTAATACAATTTACACGTGTTTTTGGAGGAAAACATATTCCTATTGAGTTCAGCACCAACCAGAAAGTAATGGGCTTTAGGGAGTAGGAATGGCCTGAGTGTTCAGTCCAAACATTCACTGGTCAGACAAATCCCCAACTTTTAGGATATTCATCCTGAATTGCTCCGCCAAACATCACATAGAGCCAAGCTTTATTTTATTTGGATTTTATTGTTGTTGGAGTCTTTTATTTGCTGATATTTTTATAGAGTGAGCACCAGCAGGGTAAATCTATTGGTGTCACTACAACAATCACCACTTGTTTGCAGTGGGGCACTAGAGGTTGTTGAGATGTTGTTTAGTCCACCAATGCCCACAGTTACAGTGCACCCAAGCACCACAGTTACAGTGCACACAATCTCCACTTTCCCCATACATCTCTTCAATAGCTGCGAATAAAACTAGGGAATAAGTCTCAAATTATTAGCATCCCATGCAGCTATGAAGGGGGTGAGCAGCCTCTGAGTCAACAGGCCAAAACAGTGGGCGTGAACATGGTGCATCAGCTGCAGGCAGGGAACTTTGTTTCGGGTGCTGGACATGCTATACATCATCATCCTCATCCTCCTCTGTCCACCACAGCTGCCAAAACACCCTATTTTGCATCCTCCTCCACAGCTATTCCTGCTGTTGCCCCGCCAACTGTCATAAAGAAATCATCTGAATTAGTTACATACAATGTGAGCCAAACACACATGATTCTCTTTCAGAAGTTTTCAGCAATAATGATAACAGTATATCAAGAAGTGTCTACCCTATGGCTCCTCCAGCAGGGTTTTTGCATGGGACTAAACAAAGTAGGGGAAAAACATAGGTTGCAACCTGATTCTGCCAACCCCACCTCACCAACTGTAGCATTGAGCAGGCAAGCTTTGCTGCCCTAGCTGCTAGAACAAAAATGCACCCCCTAGTCACCTCCATGCCCAATGCCTAAATGTCAGCCTGGCCAAATTGTTGGCCTTACAACTCTTGTCTTCCCAGTAGGTGTATTCTGTCCCCTTTTTGGAAGTTGTGGCAAATGCTGTGGCACAGTGGTAGGTCCCCAGCTGCCATTGTTCCACCTATAAGGCCATCCCAACCCTTCACCATCAAATATATGGCAATGCTTTCACCTTAATGAACAACATGGTTAGCAGCAAGGTTCACATGACCACAGACATCTGGTCCACCAAGTACCGGCACTGGCACTATATATTATTCACGGCCCACTTGGTAACTCTCCTGGCATTAGGGAATATATTAGGACAGGTCATACCAATGAGGCCCCTCCACCTCCTACTCCTCAATCCCCCATCCACTTAGTCATCCTCTAATCCACCAGTCTTCCTTAAGCATTCAAGGGGCTACGCAGCGGCTCAGGCAAAAAGATGCCATACAGTGCTGCAGCTGATACACCTAGGAGACAGGAACCACAATGGGGTAGATATTCTTTCAGCTTTGCAGAGGGGGTCTAGAGGTGCTTAACCCTGCAGCAACGTGTGCCAGAATTAGCAGTGTCTGCCAATAGCATCAAGCAGTTGTCTGTCCTCGGGGCAGTCAGACACTTAAGAATTTCACCCAGCCAAACACTGGCTGGGTAGGACCTATTGAAATGACTATAAACTCTTCCTGCCTCTTTTTAGAAGATCTTGTAATCCAGAGTACCTATCCAGCAAACGCTGCACCACCACATTGTGGACATGTGCCAGGCAAAGCATGTGTGTCAACCTTCTCTGCTGGCAGGGAACGTTTCCAAATAAACGTTTCCAAGTGATGATCCCCAATCATCACTTGGATACTTTTATTTGGATATGTTTACTCACCACTTGGCACAAGATTCAAAATGGACTTGTTCATTTGTTAATTTTTTGATAATTTAAGGTATTCAGCTTACTGAGTACTGCAATTTCTGTCTAAACTATACATTGTATGGCTATAATATCATACTAAGTTGGGAACAGAGAACAAAAAGACAAATGAAAGATGAGAGGTGGGTTGTTCAATGCCAGTGAGTGAAGTGTATCACCCAAGTTAGAAATTCAACCTGCATTAGACAGAAATGTTCTAATATTGGATGATCTGACTCTAATCTGTTAGTGTTCAATCTCCTGACCTTTTCTTTCTTTTTTTAATCATTAGATTAAATACAAAAATGTGCATTTGCAGCCATCCAGGAGACTTCCTTATGCCTATTCCATATGCATATTCCATATGTATTCATGGTGACTGCTGTATGCCTATTCCTTATGCCTAGTATGCCAGGCTTGATTCTTAAGGGATAGGCAACCATCCGCTATTTTTAAGAGAGGAGAGCCACAGTGAGAGTATTTTTTTGTGTACAATAAACCTGTAAAAAAAACGATTTCATAATATCTATATACATATGTGATTATAAATGATTACTGCTTTGGGCTGATTTACTAAAATAATTGTGTGACTATTCACTTCAATCATCTAGTTTTTCTAAGGCAAACTCCTTTTTATATGGAATACCCCTATACACGCAGATGAAATAAATAAAAAGGAATTTGTGTTTCACAAGATTAGATATTTTTATTGAATTTTCGTACAATTTATTGAATACTGTTAAATTCTTTAGTAAATCATCCAAGTATGCATTCTCCTTAACAGACAATCAAATTCTTCCTTTTTACTTCTAAACTTTCACAACTAACATGCTTACGTTATACATATTCTGGGATTATTTAGATGTAGTCAAGGCTTTACTAGCCGTTAATAGTCCATTTAACCCATGTAATGCATATCTGTCAATAATTAAAGTGTTGATTTGGCATAGCAAACTGGCATTTAATTCCCATTACACTGGTTTAAATTAGAAACGAAAAAAATGCCAGAGGAGGTGAAATAAATCTACCTGATGACAAGCAAGCAAATGGTCAATAGAGGTAAACCACGTAGCAGTGTCTTACATTCTGAAGCATTCAGGTGGCAACACTTCCGCACTCAATTCCCCAGGTTTGTGCATTTGCAAGGCCCATCACAAGGGGCTTTGCTTTACTGGTTGCATTTAAATGACACACTAAGCATAATGCACGTAATCCATGGGAACAGTCAAAGATAGGCAGAATTGCTCCACATTTGAGTTGGGAAATACGGCAGTGATATTTTATAATTGGAGTCCCCAAGAGATGATTCATCCCACCAGATCAACATATAACCAAAATATCACTTTGGTGGACTGACCCTTTAAGTTTGAGAAGCCCAATTGAACTTTCAGCTTCAATTTGCTAAATGCATTCTAGGTGTGTCAAAACAGAAGTTGTGCAAAGTATTACAACGTGTTTTGTCTGCCACAGCCTGAGTGGAAGATCCTGTGTCCTGCCAGCATGTTGCAAAGTGGAACCCTTGGTCCTTGTTGGGAAGCAGTGGTCTGACATATCTCCTGCTATGTCAGAGCCAGAACTCTCCAATCACTTGGGAGCATGAGTTTTGCCATTTGTAGAGCTATATGTCTATCTCAGTAGGGGGTGTGTTGGAGTTCTCCAGAGAGAACAATTCTCCCACGTATAGAGCGATGCTCCCTGTCTGGAGCTGATGGCAGGGGTCATACTTTCCTACTCAGGCTATTCTTTAGAAGGAGAACAAACTATAAGGACAATAAACATCATTTTGACTTGATGCACTTGGAATGTTCAACTGGGCTTTAATTATTTCATGTTTATAAAGTCAGTATTTTGTAATTACATTTTGACCATGCATGTATTTTTCAGTAAAGAAGGTCATATGTACATATACAAGGACTGTTATGTAAGTATAGCAATATGTGATTTACTACTGCTGTATAATGAATTTTCACATGCATTACAAATTCATATTTATTAATGTCTCTTTTCTAAAGAACTGAAAGCCCTCCAGCAGTGCCCTGGAAATATATTGCTTGTCAAGGAAGTACTGTACACTAATAGCATCAGACTTACTTGTAGCCAAGCTGCCGACACACAACAGACGCATCTTTATCGGTCCATCCATCATCACAGATTGTCCCCCACTGGCCATTGAGATAAATCTCCACACGCCCCTCTTTCTTTGTTTCACCATCCATCAACCTCAGAGGAGGACCTGGAACAACGGCAGCAGTGAGATAAAGACAAAGGGACACAGAGCACAGACCTCATTTACAGAGGACAAATGTGTGAGGTCATATCAAAATTACACAGCTCTCTAAAGATGCTTTAAGCTGAATAACATATTGTAATTAAAAATATTATTTTAATATGATACATGTAGTTCTAGATACTTGGCTGATATTTTCACAGGTATTTCTCATCTCTTCATGCTGTACAACTACTGTGTGTATATATATATATATATATATATATATATATATATATATATATATATATATATATATATATATATATATATATATATATATTACAAATGTTGAGGGTGGAGTTCACACGTTCCAACGTAGCAGTGCTAATCAATCAGGCCATATATATAGTAAAACGTATGCCTCATACACACGACCGGTTTTCCTGCCGGGAAAACTGCCATGAGAGCTTTTGGCTGGGAATCCCGACCGTGTGTATGCTCCATCGCAGTTTTCCCGACAGGAAAACTGCTGGGAAAAAAAAAGGGAACCAGCTTTCTTTTTTCCCCCAGGGATTGCTGGTGGTTTTTAAGCCGGCAGTTTTCCTATGGGAAAAAAATGTGGTGGAGCATACACACGTCCGGGTTTCCCAAACAAAGCTCTCATGGTAGTTTTCCTGTTGGGAAACCCGGTCGTGTGTAGAGGGAAAAGGTTACTGAGCAGGTTCTCGGTTTTCCTGGCGGACTTTTTACCGCCGGGAAAACCGATAGTGTGTACTAGGCATTACAAAAGGGATTGCTGCACTTAAAAGTGTATTTGAAAAAGACATAAATTCAGTGTCAAAAGAATGACGGTTTAGGGTTGTAGGGTTTCAGAACAAGACACATAAAACAATGGTGGTCTTTACAAGCATCTATATACACATTTCTTTCATATGGTATCAATGTAGCACTATAATTAATCATTCAATGCCAATGAGGCTAATTAATAAATGGAAAAATCCATGTAGACATATGTGGGATCATGGGTCATCAGGTGCTACCGCTTTTCTCATTACATTCAATATGCACTAAAGAAAAACAAACACATATCAAGAATGTATGTATATAACCAACTGTTTTCAAAATAATGATATTTGTATCATTATTTTTACAAGCCTAAACCAGAAAAAAGGGGGAAAAAAAGTTTTACCTTTTTTCCACAAAAATTTAAATTTTGCCATTGTCTGCCTATCGTAAAAAGATTTTTATTTTACAGTTATGTCCCATATGGGGCAAAGTACATGTGGTACTTTGTCCCATCATTCGAAGTGTTTTCTAACCCGAGTTATGAGTACCAACTTGCCCCCTCCCTACAACAGCCTGAAGGCGTTTGTTGATTCATATCAGCAGCTTTTCTCAGCTGTGAACACATTCTCTAGGCAAGTAGTGGCAAGAGGAATGCAGAGATTAAGAGGTCTCCCCTCCCCCTACTTTCCTCTTGCCACTTAGAAACACGGGACAAATTACTACATGTACTTTGTCCCATAGGGGGCAGAACTGTAACATAAAAATTCTAATGCCAGATCTTCTTTAACTAACATCAACCAAAATAAAGGCCGCTTACATCACCAATCCATATTACAATAAGACATTTTAAAGCCAAGGTTCCATTGTCATTTAATGATTTATTGTGTAAAGCTTTGTATCCAGGATAAAAAGTGATGGCAAATCCAACATTTTATGGCTGTCACAAGAATAGGAAAAGTATTGATTTTTTTCTAAAGAGGTTACCTGCTTCAAGAATATGAGTTTACTTTACTTCCTGTTGTGTTTCTGGGACTGGAAATGAGAAAAATCTCCCAAATGCCAAAAACAGACAGTAAAAAAATTGAAATATGATTTAATCTTCCCCTCTCTATCTAGGGCTAAGCATGATCTAAACATGATATTTCATTTATGAGTGGACAATAATGGGATAAACGCCTTACTGATATCTTATATATTTTAAGGTTTCCAAAAGCAAAACTCCCTTCACAAAGAATAACATTTATTCCGCTGAGGTAGTGAAAGATACAGTAGTTAAAAATTCACAGTAACTAAAAATAAATAAGAAATATCTAACTGAGGTAGTACATCTTTCTTATAATGGCTCCAAGAGGTGTAAACCTAAGTTTAAAGATCTTTCACTTGAATGCCAAAGAATATAAAGATCGTATCAGGGGAGTCAATTAGCCAGCATTTTACATCTGAAGTCATTTATTAATTACTAGGCCATTAATTACTAAATGGTATAGTAAGTAAAATGCTCAATTACTTGAAATTACTTGGTTATTTTGGAAAATGTGTTTCGACATACGTTATGAAAAATGTTATGGAACTAATTTTACACAGATTACTAATTCTGCATAAGCAACATATGTCTATCAAAAACTGTTAATCAACATATGCCTATCATTCTCCCTGTTTTCAATGTATTTATTGCTTTCTAAAATGAACAAGAATGTAAATATTTACATGTACACAATGATATACAGTATAGACTATATAGCTAAGTGTTTGTGAACACATGGCCATCACACCTTTATTACATGGGCAAAAGTATGTAAACACTCCTCCAAATGATTATGTTCATGTGTTTTAAGTGAAGGGTAATGTTAACCGCTTGTCGCCCGCCCGCTGTCGTTTGACGGCAGCAGAATAGCTCCCTTGCGCAAATTGCAGTAGCTGTACGTCGGGTTCTTTAAGGGCTATAGGGGGCGCGCGGCGTCCCTCATGAGACAATGCATGTGCCCAGGGCTGGACTGGGACAAAAATTTGGCCCTGGACTTCATACAGACTGGCCCACTTTGACAGGTCTCTCTCATAGTGGCCGGACAACTCCCGCACCCCCCCGGCCACCCAAGCCCCCTCTCCCCCTTCACTAGCCACTAGCTAGAGTAGAACAGCTGGTATTCTTATAGGCAGTACCAGTGGGGAAGCTAGACATTATTTCACCCGGGGCAAAGAATCAGTTTGGTGCCCTCCCTTTATGGGACAAGATTAGGCAGAAGTGAGAAACTCCCAGGCCATAGCTGTTGAGTCAGCTGTCTGTCCCCTCCCTCATGCCCCTCTGCCGTCCCCCCTGCTCCTCTGGTCCTCCCTCTGCTTCTTTGTTCCCCCCAGGTGAGCGCTGCAGGAAGGGAGAGACAGAGGAGCGGAGGGGGGGCGGCGGTCCGCTGTCACTGAAGCTGGCCCACTGAGCCATCGGCCCACCGGGAAACTCCCTGTAGTCCCAATGGCCAGTCCATCCCTGCATGTGCCCAGTGGGCGCGATGTCCGACAGGCACCCGCAATCGCTCCTAACAGAGCCAGAAAGGGGATTTGTGTGTGTAAATACACAAACTCCCATTCTGTCAGGGGTGAGGAGACAGATCTGGTGTTCTAAATGCTTAGGAATAACAATCGGTCCCCTCCCTCAGTCAGTCCCATCTTCCCACAGTTAGAACACACACTGAGTGTGCAAACCCATCGTTTTCCCTGACGAGATTCTTGGCAAGAAACTCTTACCGCCGGAGTGTACTGACTGTCATTTCAAAAGAACCGCGGTTCTCTTGAAAGGAAATAACGTGGTGACGTCATTGTGTATGACAAGCATGCGCTCATCACATTCGATGCCGTCGCCGCCATCTTGCTTCACCCTACCTATGCCGTGGAAGCTTCCGCGCATGCGTCAAAGTCATTTTGAGCATGCGCGGGTTTCCACGGCGACAGGTAAGTATAAACACGCTCGGGTTTCTCGTCGGGAAACAGGCCGACAAGAATCTCGACGAGAAAAAAGAGAGCAGGTTCTCTTTTTTCTCGTCGAGATTCTGGCCAGATTTCCTGACGAGAAAGCTGAATGCCTCATACACACGAACAGGAATCTCGGCAAGAATCAGTTTTCTTTCTGGTTTTTGCCGAGAAACCTGGTCGTGTCACAGATCAATGTACTTAGAGTATCATATTCTGGGGAGTATAAAAAAAAAACAAAGAACACACGTACTGTTTACTAGCAAAACTGTATTAGGTAGATTCAGTAAGAGTTAGGCCGGCTTATCAGTAGATAAGCCGACCTAACTCAGAATCTATGCCGACTTATGTTTAAGCGTATGCTCAAACAGAGATACGCTTAAACATATGTAAGATACGACGGCTTGCGCCGTCCTATCTTAGATTGCAATATTTTGGATGGCCGCTAGGTGGCGCTTCCATTGCGGCGTAGAATATGTAAATGAGTAGATACGCCGATTCGCAAACGTAAGCCCGGCCGACGCAGTACTTTTACGCCGTTTACGTAAGAGATAGGCCACGTAAAGTTAGAGCTAGGCCCTATTATAATAGTAATGTCAAGTATGGCCGCCGTTCCCACGTCGATATTTGATTTTTTTTACGTCGTTTGCGTAAGTCGTCCGTGAATCGGGATCTACGTCGTTTACGTCCACGTTAAAATCAATAGGCCCGTGCGGCGTACTTAGCCGCAATGCACACTGGGAAGTGTAGGCGCCCGGCGCATGCGCAGTTCGCAAAACACGTAAACAACGTAAGGTCAAGCCCCATTAACATACAACACGCCCCCCTCAAACACATTTGAATTAGGCGCCCTTACGCCCGCCGATTTAGGCTACGCCGCCGTAACTTAGCAGGTAAGTACATTGTGAATCATGTACTTGCCTAGCTAACTTACGGCGGCGTAGCTTAAATGCCTTAAGCTACGCCGCCGCAAAGTTAGGCATAGGTACCTGAATTTACCTATTTGTGTGGCTCAACATTTAAAGTTAAATGTTAATACATTTTGCTTTGCATGCAAAAGAAGCACTAAGAAGTCTACAAAATGAACAAAACCAAGATACAAATACAATTATTTTTTGCGAAATTCACTCTAACAGTAAGAATGGTGGGAAGAACTAAAACAAGAGACATTCCTGCTTTTGTATGACCTGGCATGATCCAACTTCAATTACAATTAACGGTTAAGTCAGCACAGATGGTTCATGTCTTTACAGACAGTTTGCATATTCTATTCTTAAGAATATTTCAGGTTACATAGACATTAGCCAGCTTTATTTATCAAAGTCACACTTAATTATTGCCCTTGTTACTCCCCTGGAAAGGGAAATCATTCATAGTATAGCCAGACCAGTGGTAATCTACAATTGAAGCAACAAGAACATCTGCAATTGCTATCTGCCTATGGGATAAACTGGAATAGTATTTCATTTTAGGAAACCAGCTGCAAGGTTCTGCATGATATGAGTCCACATGAGGCCATCAAATCATCAGCAGCTGCTCTTGAAAGGGATCACACCTATTTTGTTATATTAGAATTTGCTAAATAATTCCAGGAAGGTAAAGAACACTTCTAATTCGAAAGATCAGCAATTTAAAACCAATAAGTGTGAAGCCAAGGTGCACTTATCTTTACTGTATGATAACATACATGCTGAGTTCATTGAATTCTAAAACAATATTTATGGAGCTATGTCTATCATTACGATATAGCTAAGGTCCCATTTGGTGGCAGCTTGGGAGCTTTTTCTACATGACGTAATTGGAGGATACTATTAATCGTCAGTCAGGCAGAAAATTGGCAGTCAGCAACACTCTTGGGTCTACTGCCTCAGTGTCAATCATTTCTAGACCAGCTGTAGTATTACCCTATGTTTCATTAATGGAACATCTTTTTGCTGAGCCACTTATGGATTTGGGATTCTGTGTTTTACTGGTAAGCTCATGACCTGTTCAACAAATATTAGCATATATGGGATTTCTATAACTTTTTTAACATTTCATGAATGAGCTTTCAAACAAAAATTGGATTTTAAACATATACTGTACAGAATATTTTAACACAAGTATATGAACATTGCATTTCAAGCAAATTGCGTTATGCATAAATTACTGTATACTTGTAACAAGTATGTAATTGTGACCTAAAGAGTAAAGTTTCATACACACGGTCGGACTTCAAACAAATGTTTCCGTGGATTTTTGTTTGAAGGGTGTTGGCCGTGAACTTAGTATGCATATACACCGCAGGACTTTTTCAACAAACTTTCCCAAAATCACGTGGTTTTTCAGCTCATTTTTTCTATTTAACACCACCCTTTGGTCAACTTCTGCTATTGTTGGTTGATTTTAACATTGGTTCTGAGCATGCGTGCTTGTACTTTGAACTAAAGTCAGATGGACTTCTGTACACACGATAGGAGTTTGCACCGTAGGACTTTTGTTGCCAGAAGTTTGTCCGTTTGCAAAGCAAACTTTTGTCCGATGAAAAACGAAAAAGTTTGTCCGATGGAGCGTACACGCTGTTGGATTTTTTTGAAAACTTGCTCATTTTGAAGTTTGTTGTCAAAAAGTCTGACCGTGTGTATTAGATACTTGCCTGCAGGACAGCAAATCAATAATTACTGAAACTGAAGGATCCTTAAAGAGGAGTGCTGTAAGCATAGTTAGTGTAGGGACCAGTAATGTAGAATTTATCAGGAAAAAGGAGAGCAGAGGTGCCAGGAGTAAACCTTTAACCTTATTTTCCACCTATCCACTCTGTTACCAGTAGCTTACCAGTCCCTTTCAGCCTCAACAGATTTTTTTAGGTGTATCTAAAGCCCCATACACACGGTAGGACTTTTTAAAAACAAACTTCGAAATGAGCAAGTTTTCAAAAAAATCCTACCATGTGTATGCGCCATCGGACACATTTTTTCAGTTTTCATCGGACAAAAGTTCGCTCTGCAAACGGACAAACTTTTCAGGAACAAAAGTCCTATTGTGTGTAAAGAAATCTATCAGACTTTTGTCTGAAATACAAATACGCATGACCAGAACCAATGTTAAAATCAACCAACAATAGCAGAAGTTGACCAAAGGGTGACAGTAAAGTGCAGAAAAGAGCAGAAAAACCACCTGATGTTGGGAAAGTTTTGGGAAAGTTTGCAGAAAAGTCCTGCCGTGTGTATGCTATGGGTGTGCCCGGCCAACTCCCTTCGGACAAAAATCCACGGAAAAGTTTGTTTGAAGTCCGACCGTGTGTATGAGGCTTTAGATACAGGATTGCCAGACTGCAGCAAAAGTTCAGGGGTCACTACATCTACTCTTAAGGCCCGTACACACGAACTGATTTTCCGACGGGAATTGTGAGATGGCAGGCTGTTGTCGGAAAAAATCTGACCATTTGTACGCTCCATCTGACAATTGTTGTCAGATTTTCCTCCAACAAATGTTGGATAGCATGCTTTTTTTCTGACAACAAATGTGTGCTGTTGGATTATCCGATCGTGTGTACGCAAGTCCTTCGGACAAAACTCCAAAGTACAAACACGCATACTCAGAAGCAATGCTAACCATAACACAACATTAGCAGAAGTTGCCCGAAGGGTGGCGCTAAAGAGCTGAAAAAACACGTAGATTTGTGTTTGTTGGCTGACAATTCTTTGCCGTTTGTATGCAAGACAAGTTCACGGCCAACGCCATTCGGACAAAAGTCCTACGCTTTGTCCGATGAAAATACGATCATGTGTATGAGGCTTTAGATTGATAGGAGTGCCAGACCATATGGGGTGGGTTTACTAAAACGGGTGCACACAGAATTGGGGCCAGCTGTGCATAGAAATCAATCAGCTGCTAGGTTTTAGGCCTCATGCGCACTGGACGCTTTTACAGCTGCTGTTTTTGGCTTTGGACATTTTTTTCTGCAGTCAATAAACTCCCCAGCATGTTATCTTATGTGTCCATGCACACATAGGCTGTTATTAGCCCTTTTTGGCAGGGGCATTTTTTAGCTGGAAAAAAAAGCCAGAACTAGTGGGTTTTGAGAAGAGTTTTTCAGCTGGAAAAATGCTCTGAAAAAAGCAGGAAACAGTTTAAAAACGCCAAAAACGCTGAAAACTGCGTTTTCTGAGCCATAAGCTCTTATGGGAGCATAGTTTTGCTTAAAAAAGCTAAAAAAAAGGCAATCGATAAAAAACGCAAATAAAATGCTGAAAAACGCTACTACAAAAACGCTGAAAGACCCACTCTACAGCTACAACTTTCTACAGCTAAAATTACTGGCTATTTTATAATGTTGTAAAGGTAAAACAAAATCCCTAAATAGCTTCCTTTACCTTAGTGCAGTCCTCCTTCACTTACCTCACTTACAGTAATGCAAGGCTTTCTCTTGGTGTGGAGAAAGCCTCTTGAGGGGGCGAGCAGGCAAGTCAGGACACTCTCTACTTTGCAGATAGAGAAAGGAGCTGTGTGTTAGTGGGCGTCCTCACACTCCTGCTCGCCCCCTCCCCCTCAAGAGGCTTTCTCCACACCAGGGAGAAAGCCTTGCATTACTGTGTGGAGTTACAGACAGAAGAACAGGAAGTGAGGATTTCTCAGAAGAAATAGGGACATTTAAAAGCAAAATCGAAGGATGAGGTAGGTGAAGGAGGACTGCACTGAGGTAAAGGAAGCTATTTAGGAAAACATTTTTTTTACCTTTACAACCCCTTTAATTGAACAAGCTGAAGTTAGAAGCTGATTGGTTACTATACACAGCTATACCTGATTCTGTGTGCTCCAGCTTGAGGCCCGGTTCACACTGGTACAAAAAACGCTCCGACATTGGGAGCTCATGTCGCATGACGTGTGAAAATCAATGTTTCCCTATGAGAGCCGTCTTAACTGGTCCGACACAAGTCGGTCCGACTTTGAAAATGCTCCCTGTACTACTTTGGTCCAACTTTGGTCCTACTTCAGCCCATTGAATATCATTGAAGTCGGATCAAAGTAGGATCCTTGTCCTAACCATCCGATTTTTTACATCCGACATTGTGATTACAGCAGCAGTAAAATTAATTTATCTCACTCTGGGATTGTTTTGATTGGTCAAAGAACAAGTCAGACTATCACAAAGTTGGATCAAAGTAGTATCCTGTTCATGAAAGTCGGATGGATGTCGGACCAATGTAGGACCAATGTAGGACTGATGTCGCAGAGCAAAGTAGGATGAAAGTTGTATGACTGTCGTGTCATACCAGTGTGAACCCAGCCTTAGTGAATACCCCCCTATGGCTGTTTGCTACACAAAGAAAGCAATTGTGGCTAGATAAACCAGCATCTTACCTACTCCTTCTGTGAATTTACATCAGCTAATTTTTTTCACTGAATAATTCACAGGGATAAACTGTAACTGCATCCTAAACTGCTTTCTAAACCCTAATGATACAGTACTGTATCTCAGATATCTTCACATGGACATACATTTTCTATGTTAAATTTGCTTCCCTAACAGTGGCGGCCCATCTATCAGGGGCGCACAGACGCCGCCCCCCCTCCCCCCATCAATGCATCCGGCCTGATCTACAGGCCGGGTTCAAACTATACTACACGACTTTCATCCTTCTTTGCTCTGCGACAATGCTCCTACACTGATACTACATTGGTCCTACATTTATCCTACATTTGTCCTACATCCATCCAACTTTTATGAACAGGATACTACTTTGATCCGACTTTGCCCTGGACTTGAAGTCCGACTTTCAATGAGCAGGGATCTGACTTGGATCTCTGCCAATATCAGGCACTGTGTTTGATATGAATCTTGAGGGGGAACTCCACGCCAAATTTTAACAAAAAAACGGCATGGGTTCCCCTTCAAGAGCATACCAGGCCCATGGGTCTGGTGCGGATTTAAAGGGGAACCCCCTACGCTGAAAAAACGGGGTGGGGGTCCCCCCAAAGCATGGGGTGTGTGATGGAACAGCGGGAAGGAGGCGGCCGCCAACATCCTATGGAGAGGGTCACAGAAGGAACATGTGGGCCAGCCAGTGGAATAGCCTGCGATGTGCGGGAAGCAAAGACTGGAGCCGAGTCAATGGGGAGGGAGAACCCGGAGGCTCCGTGCCGTCTGCCGTCATCGCACACCCCATGCTGTTTACCATTGACCTCTGCTGGGAACTGTTGACCCCTCGTTACTCTGAGGACCTCAGGTGATATTGCAAGATTTCCATTTTATATTTATTCAGGACTGCATTATAGTTTCACTTTGGTTAAATAAAGCATCTACTTTTTGCAACCGCCAAGAGACTGCCTGCTCTTTGTATCCCATGAGCGCTGGATTATAGTGTTTTGGTTGTTTGTATCCGTAGTCCCCAGTTGCGGTTTTCTTATCCAGCAGCACTGGGTTCACATCTCTCTTCATTGACTGTTCCCTCCACCCTATTGGATTTGTTATTTTTATCTATATATGTCCACAGTTCTAGAGCTGGTGACATTGTTGTATACCGCAGCATATCAGTGTGAAAGCACTTTTGGCACGATCAGTCCAACCCGATTGGACCCTTCATTCACCTCTATTGAGCCTCAGAATTAAACGAACTTGTGGCCGTTTACACCCACCTAAATCTAATTTGATCCGCAAAAAAGGGGGGATCCGTCCTCTTCCATCTGGGCAGATCGGATTGGAGGGCCAATAGAGTAGTGTGGGCTGTGCCCCTGTCTGCTCTGCATATGCAGAGTGGACATGGACCTGTCATCTGCCTGCTCTGTTCATTCTGGCTCGTGACCGGTTACCAAGTTGCTTAAGTGGCCCTCGCTCTTCAAAAGGTTGGGCACCCCTGCTTTACTGCATATGCAGACTGATTATACTGTTGTGGGTTTAGAAAAATTGCGGTATAAATATTTAAAAAATAAGCCAGAACATTATCTTCCAGACAAAATTGTTCGTCCCAAGAGACCAATGAGAGAAAAAGGGGATGGTAAGCACATGGGGCCAAATTCTCAAAAACCTGTGTAAATTTAGGATTATCTAACTTATGTCATTTAAGTTACGGCGCCCTAAGTTGGTGTCGTAAGTACCGTATTCTCAGTGCATTTGCGCACAAAATTGCGCCATCCTTAACTTAAGTTTCAATGCGTAAGGCGTGGTTATGGCAAGTGGGAATGAAGTGGGCGTGCTTCATTGTAATGAGCCGTGACCCCATGCAAATGAAGTGCCGGCCGTACTGCGCATGCGCGCACGAATCTGGACCTCACTGCGCATGTGCAGAACTTTGGTCAGCGCAATCAGTGAGATAGGTAAAAGGCTAAGCGTACTTAGTTTGAAGATCGCCCTGTGTCTAAATAGCCCCAGTCAAACAGACTTCTATTGCAAAAGTATTTCCCTGTGTTCCCTTCCTAAAGCAAGTTGCTTCTGCTTTGAACGTTTGTCAGTGTTTGTTGGTAAGATTTGTTTGTGAGAAAAGTGTTTGTGGAGTTGGAGGGTATAGTTGGTGTTTGTTTTTGCTAATTTGTTCTTTGTTTTGATTTTTTGCCTGTTTGTTTTTGATAAGTGTTTGTTTTTTGGTGTGTGATTGTTTTTTGTTTTCCTTTTTTGCCTGTTTGTTTTTGAATTTATAGTAGCTGTCTGTATATTTTTTATTTTTGCTTGATTTTATTTTCTTTGTTGTGTGTGTGTATTGTTGTTTGTTTTTTGGGTGAGTTCCCTGTTGCTGGGTGTTGTCTGTCATGGCTCCCAAGCGCAGGAAGCTAAATTTTACAGTGGCAGAGAAGCATATACTTGCTCAGGGCGTCATTAAATATGGGCGATTTCTCCATGGCCCTGAGAGCCACAACACCACCCCGGCCAGGAGGAAGGAGATCCTTCAAAAGATCACCGATCGGATCAATGCGGCGGGGGGGGGGGGAGACCAGGACCATCGCTGGAGTTCAAAAAAAAATTAATGACTTGAGGAGCGTGTCCCGGAACAAGCTGGCAACGCTGCATGCCCATACCAGGGGCACTGGAGGAGGGGGACCCTGCCCAGTCAGGATGAGTGAGGAGGAATGGGCAGTGGCCCAGTGTTTCCACCCACAGCAGGTGGTGGGCCTGCCTGGCTTTGACAATGATCCTCTTATGAGGACAGGTAATTTTTTGGAATTTCTATCTGGTGATTAGCATGTGTGGGTGGGGGAAGGGAAGATGTGCCAAGTGTGTGGATCCAACAACCTGTGATTGTTTTGTGTCCTCCCCAGATGGCCAGGAGGTGGCAGCCCCATCAGCCCAGGAGGTGGCAGCCCCATCAGCCCAGGAGGTTGCAGCCCCATCAGCCCAGGAGGTTGCAGCCCCATCAGCCCAGGAGGTGGCAGCCCCATCAGGTCAGGAGGTTGCTGGCCCATCAGGGCAGGCTGCTGCACCACCCCCAAGACAGGCTGATGCAGAGTCCCAAGAAGGGCAATATTCGCCATGGGAGGGGAGTGCCCACAACTCCCCTAATTTGGATGTTGAGTGGGAGGAGGATGAGGGGGAGGAAGATGACAATATTGTGATTGGGCAGGAAATAATGATGGGCCAAGATATGACCTTTAAATCATCCCCTGAGGGAACCCCACAGGCGCCCAGCAGTCAGGCCACCATCATGGGTCGCCCCTTCCAACCCTCCTCCAACATGCAGCAGCACCCATGGCTCACTCCAACTCCTCCTCCAAGGCCACAAGCCTCAGGGGCAAGTAGGAGGCCGACCCCGGAAAACTGGGGGGGGTTGGTGCGTCTGCCGGTCAGTCTGTTGAGGGACAATGTCCGGCAGACCCGCAGTCTGTCTGCAATCCAAAAAACAATGACCAAGGTGGAGCGCAGCCTGGGTGCAATGAGGGAGTCACTGGGTGACGTGGCCACCAACTCCGTGGGGGTCATCACCTGTTTGTGGGACCTGAGGAACGCCACAACAGGCGTGGCGCAGGAGGTGACTGCCCTCACCCAGGCTGTGCAGGCCAATACCCGGGCTGTGCAGGCCAATACGGCTGACATTACTTCCTGTCTGACAAGGATAGCCGTTGCCTTGGAGGGAAGGCCAGCAGGAGGACAGACACCAGGGGAGGCTCCTTCTTCCCCTGCACAGACCCCCCCCCTGAAAATACTCCCTCCCCTGCACAGACCCCCCCCCCTGAAAATACTCCCTCCCCTGCACAGACCCCCCCTGAAAATACTCCCTCCCCTGCACAGACCCCCCCCGTGAAGATCCCCCAGTCGGCCGTGGCCGTCCCCGTGCCCGTGCCCGTGGCCGTGGGCAGCCCAGAAGGAGCACTCGGCAACATCCTTAATTTGCAGGGGTACTTTTGATTTTTTTTTTTTTTTTGCTACTGTACTTATGATTTGGTGTATGTGTGTGAATGATGTGTGAATGTGGGGGGGTGGCATTCCTGAAAACATAAGGGTGTCACCCTCAGTTTTGGTGGAGTATGGATCCCCAGGACCAGGGAGAAGTCATCCTAGGTTCCTGAATGGTGTATGAATGCACAGTGACATAATTGGAGCCGTGGCGGGGCGTTACTGCTCCCAAGTACCAAAGGGGGGGGTACTTGGATCTAATCCAATTCGATGTGCATGTGATGTGTCTGTGCTAGGGACCACAGTGACGTGCATTCATGCATTCTCATTGTGAGATAATTAATGTGCGTTTTGTTCCAAAAAAAAACATTCTCATTGTCATATAAGTAATGTGCATTTAATTTGCAAATAAAATATTTAAAGGTCACATAATCTCTGTGATTTATTCTGGGCAAAGCAAAAAAAAAAAGATAATTAGGGTCCATTTACTGGGCAAAGATGCCTTCAGCCAGTTGTCTCCTTATTACCTGGCCCTCTGCAGCCCGGGTAGAGGGGTTTGGGGGGGGGGATTGCCTGGGTGGGGGGTTAGGTCAGGACATATCTAAACATCCAGGCCCCGTTTCAAAGCAAAATTGTGGAGGATGCAACATGCCCCAATAATTTGGCAGACAAAGTCTGGGGAATACAAGAGTGTACCCCCAGTCTTGTCAAGGCATCTAAATCTGGACTTGAGAAGGCCAAATGTCCGCTCTACTATTGCCCGGGTCTGGATGTGCACCTCGTTGAATTTCCGTTCTCCGGGTGTTTGGGGGTTCCTAAAGGGGGTCATCAGGTGGGGTCCCAAGGCATATCCTGAGTCACCTGTAAGGGAAAAGACAGGAGGATATTAGTCATGCATGTGCCCCTTGTGATGTCTGCATCATGGGGGGGGCATACCTGACACCAATGTCACTCACCAATCAGCCAGCTGTCCCCATACACATTCTGCTCCAAGTCTTGGTAGACCTTGGTCTGCCGTAGGATGTAGCTATCGTGGCACGACCCCGGAAACTTGGCACAAACGTGCCAGATGAGGCCATGTGCATCTACGATCACCTGGACATTGATCGAATGCCAGCCTTTCCTATTTCTGAACAGGTGTTCAGTATCATGGGGGGGCTGTAGTGCCACATGGGTGCAGTCTATCGCCCCGATGGTCCTTGGAAAGCCAGCAATGTTATAAAAGTCTGTCATGGCTTGCACACGCTGGTCCTCCTGGGTGGGCATGACAAACTGGTTGGTCATGCGCCGCAGTATGGCAGGGACCACCTGATGGACACATTTGCTCATTGATGACTGCACCATCCCAGCCACACCTCCAGATGCACGCTGGAATGAGCCACTCGCTAAAAAATGGAGGGTTGCCATCACTTTTTCGAGAGGTGTCAGGGCATGGGAACGTAGGGTTGGGGTGATAAGATCCTCATGAAGAAGTTGGGTGATCTCCAGGATGGCCTCCCTATCAAAACGGTAGTTGCCAATCACCTCATAATCTGGCATTTGCCAAATATCACGCCGTGGACGATAAACTCGCGCCTGTGCCCTCATCCTCCTCCTCTGTGCCCTCCTCCTCCTTTGTGCCTGTAAGGCAGCAAGTGCCGTCACAATCATAGCTGGTCCTGGCATTTTTCCAAAAATAACCTTCACAACTATAGCTCTAAGCTCTAGTCACTACCTACAGCAAACCCTTCCACAGCATGTGTAAAATTAGGGCTGGTTTTATAATGTGGAAATTTAGTCTGAAAAACTAACAGGTGCGCACAGGGCGGAAAATACGGCACACACACTTAATTCTGAGAATCGCCCTAACTCCCTCATTTGCATCTTTGCCTATCAAAAACAGCGGCGAGCCTAGCGTAATTTGCGCCCGGGGATGCGCAGGTGTAACTAATTTAAGTACGGCTGAAAATACGGAAATGTTTGCTTAAGTCGTTTTGACGATCGTGCGCAAATATACGCGCCGTGTAAATTTAGAAAACTGGAGTTAAGTCTGCGTATCTCTTTTGAGAATTTGGCCCATGGATCTCATTGCTTTTTATCTTGCCCCAGCAAATTAGCTTTAGAGGGAATGGGGTCGCTATTTCTATTCAACAATTCCATGTGGAAGATAGTGTTCTGGCTCCTTTTGTACATTTTTTATACCCAGTTACTTATTACTATGATTACCATACAGAACCTAGCATAATCCCAATTGGGAGCACTGTGAGCTTTTTTTATCTGTCTGCAACCAGTACCACCTTTGATATAGCTGGGGCCTGTGGTTCTCTACACTGGCTTTTTTGCCCATCGTCTAAGTAAGTTTGAATCTTTATATTTTGTTTGTGTGACTATATTTACACATTTTCATCTCTTTCTATATCATCTCAAGTTGCCTTTTATATTTACATGTAGTATGTATCTAGTATACCTAAATGACATTATAAAAGTAATAAATTAATCTATAGAGATTCCTCTTTAGATGCTTTATTACTGCCCCTATATATTTTATACCATTACTAAGCATATTTTATCATATTTTTTGTCACCATAATACCAAGAATTTTTCCCAATCGCAATATTTCTTTTCTATTCTCATTATTATCGCTTGGGTTACCTAGTGTGGGACAAGTCTGGCCTGCTTTCTTTTTTGCTCCAGTGCCGACCCATCCTATCATCCAGGTGAGGTAAATGTGCTGTTTATTTAATTGCAACAAAATGTGATGTGTTATATAATTTGTTTGGTTGATGTGTATACAGTATAAATTTACTTATACATATTTTTTCATCTATGTAGTGCAATCAGTGTCCTTTACCCTCTTTGTGTGTCCTGAGGAAGCGGGCTCACTCACCTGATAGCATGTAATAACATTCCTGTTTACAACTGGGCTTGTTATAGGAATTTATTGCATTTGTATGTGTTTATTTTTTAACATTGCACTTTATGTGATTTTCTATGAAATTTGTACACCAACATTTTTTTTGATTTTATCTATGTTATACATTCCATTTTGCTTTTAAAGTCTGGTCCCATTTTGCTATTTTTGATCTAAATATGTTTACAGATGTGGCATTGGAGTACATCCCCAGTGTTTTGATGTTGTGGGTTTAGTAACACTTTAAGTAAATATTCAGAAAACATTTTTCACTAAACTGCTGATAGCTAATAGCTGACTGGTTACTATGGATTACTGCATGATATTGCTCTTTGTGTCAAGGCATTCAATAAAGACCACTGCAACAATACTTACTGTTTAACCATTACCAAGGTTGGTTCTTAATATATTCAATTAAAATATCTCTGAAGCATGTTTAATTAGGACCTGACGTAAGAAATATTGTTTGAGGTTTCTAGACACTACTCATCTCAGTCCTTTATTCTTCTACTTAGAAACAAAACCAGAGCAACCGCCAAGGAATTGCTATTACTTTAAGTTTCTTTGACTGTGCACAATGGCAGTCAGCCAGAAACACAATGAATGGCAACATTAAGATGTCACCTTTAATATTTTTAGGCTCAAAAGTAACTGTAAAATGTGACAATTTATAATCACCATGTCTTAGATAGTAAGAGAGAAATACTTCAAGATCTTTTGTTTTTGTTTTTTTCATTTTAAGGCCTCGTACACACGACCGAGGAACTCGTCGTAAATGAAACATTGTTTTCCTCGACGAGTTCCTTGTCAGGCTTGTCGAGAATCTTGACAAGCTTGCTTTGCGTACACACTGTCAAGGACAAATCTCCTCGTTCTCAAACGCGGTGACGTACAACACATACGACGGCAGGGGAAGTTCGATTCCACTGGCACAACCCTTGGGGCTGCTTTTGCTAATCTCATGTTACTGCGTGTTAAGTAAAAGTTTGGTAAGAGACGATTTGCACTTTTCAGTCTGTTACAGCTTGACAAATGTGCTATCTCCATTACAAACGCTACTTTTACGGAAGGTGCGCTCCCGTCTCATACTTTATTGTGAGCATGCGCGGGTTTCTAAGCATACACACGAACATGTTTCTCGTCAAAAACCAGCCCGACGAGGAACACGACGAGGAAATTGAGACTCCCGACGAGGAAAAAGAGAACTTGTTCTCTTTTTTTCTCATCGAGTTCTTTGACAGTTTTCTCGATGAGAAACATACACACGACCGTTTTCCTCGGCAAAAAAGCTCTGCCACCATGTTTCTTGATGGATTCTGTAGAGGAAAACGGTTGTGTGTACGAGGCCTTCGTTTTGGGGGGTATGCAAGGACCTAGGGCTGTCATAGAGTTAAATTGGTTACTCTGTGACTCAAAGCCAGCTAAATGTTCATATTTTATGGTTATATGTCATTATGGAGCAATCTCTGGCTGGGCATTTGACATGTCTTGGAGTGGACCTTTCGCAATTAAAAAAGGGACACATGAAGCCCAATCATCTTCCATTGGCAACACCATGAACCACACTTCCCCAATTATCATATCTTACAAACTTGGAACCCACTAACTTAAAAAAAGGGAGAATTTGAGAATTTTCTTTCTAAAGATAGGGATATTTACATACCAGGCAATGGCCTATGCTGATCAGTTTCTGGGTTGCAAGTTATATAAACATCTTCTTGATGGCTACAGTCATGTTTGCCCCAGTCTTTCTTAGTGCACTGTGTGAGAGTAGACTCTTTTCCTGTGCAAATCACATCATCCAGCCAAATGATACCAGAAGTCTCTGCAAAATCATTCTCCAGCGAGATCTTTCCATACCTAAAATATAAATGAACAGGTTTTTTATTAAATCACTGTTACCTCACAATCAATTTGAGGAGCACCCCTCATCTTACTTTACTGTACAGATCTGTAAGCTCAGCTAAAAAAGTCAATTCTACTAAAAATAACAACTATACTGAGACACAGACAGATCTTTAAAACCAGATAAGAAGTGTTATCACCAGTAGATTGACTGAAGGAGCTCATTAGCAGTCACTCCAGTAATGGGAGCATTCTTTGTACTTAAAGTGTATGTCAAGGAAATATAAAAAAAAATATTAACATCATGATAAAAAGCATAATAAACCTCTATAATACATGCACATTTCACTACATTTAATCTCTCTAAACATGCTAGTATAGAAAAACCACTGTCCATATGCCAGAAATATAGTGTGCTCC
Source organism: Rana temporaria (assembly GCF_905171775.1). NCBI lineage: Eukaryota > Metazoa > Chordata > Amphibia > Anura > Ranidae > Rana > Rana temporaria. The sequence continues at coordinate 488,919,697 of NC_053489.1, forward strand.
TACCCCCTCTTGGATATGACAACACAATGTATTTTTGGCTCTGAATTCCAAAGCATATGTTGTCAGCTATGTTTACTTCATTTTGATGCATTACAAAGAACACAGACCTTTCCTCTTTTCCAACCTCCCTCTTCATCTTCATAACCCCTCCTTATGCACCTTATGTACAGACAGAGAGCACAGGCAGTTATTAGCTTATATGTTTTCTGGAAAAATCAACAGGTATTTACTGAACAGAAATAACAAAACACTTTTAATTTTATCTTTAACAGACCAAAATGGAGCAAATACCATATATATTCGAGTATAAGCCGAGTTTTTCAGCTCATTTTTTTGTGCTGAAAATGTCCCCCTCTGCTTATACTTGAGTCACCTTTTTGTGCCTGATCTCCCGGATTTTGGGCCCGGTACCAGCCAGCCGTAGTTCCCCTGGACCCCAAACACACATGTAGCCCCACTCTTCCTCTACAAGTGTGCAAAGTTTGTTGTCCAGGGCACCTACGGCCGGGGAGCAACGATTTTTCAAAGCCGGGCACCCCTTCCATAGACTACCATGTTAAACGGTAACTTCTCTGGTGAATTTGGGGACCCGGTATCGGACAATCTTACTTGGCACACATGTAACCCCTTTTCTTCTCTACAAGTGTGCAGAGTTTTTTGTCTGGGTGACCTATGGCTGGGGAGCACCGATTTTTCGAAGCCGGGCACCCCTTCCATAGACTTTCATGTTAAACGTCAGTCTAGTCATGGACACAGTGAGGCATGGGCAAAGTGAGGCATGGGCACAGTGAGGCATGAACACAGTGAGGCATGGACACAGTGAGGCATGGGCACAGTGAGGCATGGGCACAGTGAGGCATGCACATGGGCAAAGTGAGACACAGTGAGGCATGCAGATGGACACCCTAGGCTTATACTCTAGTCAATACGTTTTCCCAGTTTTTTGTGGTAATCTAACAAAACGTACGTCGGTGGCGGTACCTGGTCACAAGCTCACCTGACACCATCTCCGGCGCTGTGGATGTTATCTGATCTGGAGGAAAGCACCTACCATGGAGGTGGAAAGAGAACCAACTAGCAAGGTCTACAGCCCCAGTGCCGAGTAGGCACCAACTATGTAAGAGGCCACTTGGCACATTTTTTTATAATATTTTTAATTCAATAAACAGTATTACGCAATGGGTTTTCCTCCTATTTTTTTATATATATAACCTGGGGATCCGAGGGAGAGGTTCCCAAATCAATTTCCTGTTCTTTCTGGAAAGTGTGCAGGCACAATCCTGCTAAATCTCTATTTGACTTTCTTTCTAATCAAAGAGGTCAGGTGGCTCTGGTAAGCGCATTTAGTTTTGAGCACTTTGGGTGACGGCAACTAATAATGTTTGGTGGAGGAATGAGATCACTCTAAGCAACAAGTACTTCACAAGCTATCAAGAGAATCTGTTGGTGGATTCATTTGAACACTCATATTGGGACTCTATTTATATATTTATTTATTGGAATACACTTACAGCACTATGTATGGTGGATTACATACTTAATATTTTAATATTTTTTATGGCATTGGCACTTATAACCAAATGTTAATTTGCTATTATTATATGTATTGTGGATTGTTAATATCAGGCACTTTATTGTAATATAGCGCCCTCTATATACACTTTTCATGACTTCATGTAACATGAAGGCTTGTCTTACTTGTGTCTGATGTATGTGCAATATATATTTTAATTAATATACTATCCTAAGTGATTTTACACTATCAGTGGCTTTGTCTCTACTTTTATTCCTGTATGTGGAGTTTAAAGTCGAGCATCTGAACAGAGTGTGGCATTTAACAGCGGCTCTTCAATTAAATTATTTGAGTTAATTTGTCAATCGAGAGTGAATGGCAACAGTATCTGGTGAGCCTATTTCCTAAGGAAGTTGAACTCCCACTTATCACTGTGGAGGAGGCATTAGTGTTATTTTATAATTTTTTTTGCACTTTTCAAGAGGACTGATATTTGTGTTTTGTGTGGAATTGCAAGATATTTTCAATTTTTTTTTGGCATGTATTTATGATTATATTTAGTTGGACACATTTATAGATGTGAACTATTTTTCTTTGAGCGCTACTGTAAAAAAGTTATATATGTGCATTCTCATTTATTTATTTTTTCACTTGTTGGTTTAAATTTTATTGAAGTAGCAGCACTTATTATCTTTGGTGTTTTAAGCGCGGTGCACCTGGATTTATTTGAGGAATTGGTCGTCACAGTCAGACTGGCACAAAGGAAGATTGTTGGGCTGCCAATTACAGACCAGTGACGTTACTTTTGGGTATCTCCAAGACATGGAAGTTTACCACAGAGAATTCATCACTGCCGGTCCTAATATCTTAATACATGCTGTATACAAGACCTGTTACATGTAAGTGCATCATCTTTTTTCTTTATTAAATCGTATTATAAAAACATATTGCACTATGAATGGATTTTACTTATGTGTTTGAGCCAAATCTGGAGTTTAAAGAGGACAAACGCAATATGGATGTGTGATTATGAACTGCATGGTGGACTAACAAGTCCAGCATCTCTATATGCCTTCATTGACCTCTATGGTCAACAGCGGAGGTAAGAAAGCATTGCATCTGGTGTTTGGTGATTGGAAACACATTTGGATATTCACTTCAAAGTATATATTGTTTGACCGGAGCACTGTCCTCACACTGGACATTGTATTTTGCAATTGGGAGCACATTAGTTACTGCATTAACTTTTTATTGTAAGTCTTTTTGCAATTATCATTATATTCATATTGTTATATGTTGTGTTAAGGTGGATGTAGTTAATGCATTTAGAATGTATTAGAAGTCAGCGCACCATTTTTGTTTATCCGAAAGTCAGCGCACCATTTAATAATCTTTCAATTATAGTATTACATCTGGCCCAGAAAAGAAAGGAAATGCACATTTCTATACATTCAGGCACTGCTAAAGCTATACAATCAAAAGACAAGATACAAAGGCAAGCAGCAGACACCACACAGAAGTCTGCAAGTGTATGCAAGTGTGGGCTCCATATGTATGAATGCAAGCTATGAAAGTATCATTGTTCAGGATGAATACACAAGTCACCATCGTGGGTGGCATAGCCCTCTAAAACATGTGTTGAAAGATCTTAAAACCACAAGGGTCTTCAACATAAAATAATGACCCATCATATTTCTGCAAAGCCTGTTTTACAAGACAAGTTTTCCCTTTACCATGCACTGACATTGAATATATAGCAGAAAACTATTTTATTATGCATTTTAAACAGATACCAAAGTCAGTGTCCGCAGTCAAACCAAACAACAATTATCAAAAAGAATATTTTTTCCTCGAAAAAAACAGGTCATTTTTATTTATGTATTCATATATATTACATATTTCCAAAGCCACAGCATTGAAGAGATAAACTCTTGCAGACGTAACAATACTGAAAGCAAATGTCTGTGAAGATAGGACTATAGGATTCTGTTCAGTTCAGGACAGTAAAGATTTAACCCTGAACTAAATCATCAATGCTGTTTTCTGCATCAGATAACCAGAAGGTTTGGGTGGTCCCTAATGTTTTCAATAATCCACTGGTATTCAAAGGATGAGCCAAAAATAATGCAAAATTGAGCACTGTTCTTTTTTTTCATTGCAGGTAAATAGTAGATTCCAACAGAAGCAACATGCCATCACAGAGTTGAATGAATGAATGAATGAAAAACTTATATAGCGCGACTCATGCGAACTAAATCGCCTCTGGGCGCTTGTTGTTCCTGTATCCTTTGATATCAAAAGAGATGAGTCTTGATCTTTCTCCTGAAGGCTAAATGGTTTTCCTCCAACCAAATGCTGGTTGGTAAAGCATTCCATAGTCTGGGACCTTGGAGCGCGAATCTTCTTTCTCCTTTGGACTTGTAAATGGCTTTCGGTATCTGGAGCAGATTTTGGTTGGTGGATCGCAGAACGCGATTGGGGTTGTGAGCTTTTATTTTTTCGCATAGGTAATGGGGAGCATTCCCATGGATACATTTATGTGTTAGACAGAGTGCTTTAAAAGCAATTCTGTCTTTTACTGACAACCAATGAAGGGCTCTCAGTGAAGGTGAGATTGATTCCCATGTTTTTTTTCCCAGTCACAAGTCTGGCGGCCGTATTTTGAACGACTTGCAGACAAGCGATTTGGTACTTTGGGAGTCCGAGGTAAAGGGCATTGGCATAGTCCAATTTGGAGTTTACAATTGTTCCCACCACGACCGCTATGTCTTCTTTGGGAATAAAAGGAATAAGTCTGCGTAGTAGGCGCAGCAGATGGTGAGATCCACTGACTACTGACCCTATTTGTGCATCCATTGTCATGTAGGTGTCAAAGATGACACAGAGACTTTTGACTTTGGAGCTAGGGGTGATGATTTGGCCCAGAATGGGCGGGGGTGTCCGAGTTGTTGCAGGTTGATTCATACGCTTGGCGTGAAACAGGAGAAGTTCTGTTTTTGCTCCGTTGAGTTTAAGATAACTCTTTGTCATCCAATTTTCTATCAAAGAGAGGCATGTCTCTAGATTGAGATGATGATCCTTTTTGTTGCAAATGCGGAAATACAGTTGCGTGTCGTCTGCATATGAGTGATAAAGCAGTTTTTGGCTGCTGATGATTTCAAAGAGTGGGCGAAGATAGATGTTAACCACTTCCCTACCGCCTCATTGTGAAATGACGGCGGCAAGGACCCCTTCTCGATCCGGGTGGACGTCATATGATGTCCTGCGTTCCCGGCGATCTAGGCCGCGATTGCCGCCGGGTTCCCGCGATTGTCGGTAATCACGGCAGGAGTGTGGATCTGTGTGTGTAAACACACAGATCCACCTCCTGTCAGCGGTGAGGAAACCAATGTGTGTTCCCAGTACAGAGGAACACACATCGATCTCCTCCCCTTGAGAGTCCCCTCCCCCTACAGTTATAACACATCTTAGGACACATATTAACCCCTTCCTTGCCCCCTAGTGGTTAACCCCTTCCCTGCCAGTCACATTTACATAGTAATCAATGCATATTTATAGCATTAATCGCTGTATAAATGTGAATGGTCCCAAAAACGTGTCAAAAGTGTCCGATGTGTTCGCCGCAATGTCATGGTGACAGTAAAAAAAAATCGCAAATCTCCGCCAATACTAGTAAAAAAATTAATAAAATAAAAATGCCATAAATCTATCACCTATTTTGTAGACGCTATAACTTTTGCGCAAACCAATCAATATATGATTATTGCGATTTTTTTTTTACCAAAAATATGTAGAATAATACGTATCGGCCTAAACTGAGGAAAAAAAATGTTTTTTTAAAAAAAATTGTGAGATTTATTAAATAAAAAAGTTAAAAATATTGTGTTTTTTTTTAAATTGTCGCTCTTCTTTTGTTTATAGCGCAAAAAATAAAAACCGCAGAGATGATCAAATACCACCAAAAGAAAGCTCTATTTGTGGGAACAAAATGATAAAAAAAATTGTTTGGGTACAGTGTAGCACGACCGCGCAATTGTCATTCAAAGTGCGACAGTGCTGAAAGCTGAAAATTGGCTTGGGCAGGAAGGTGCGTAAGTGCCCGGTATGGAAGCGGTTAAACAACACCGGCGACAGAGGGGATCCTTGAGGGACTCCGCACGACACTGTGCGTTTTTCAGAAGTGAAAGGTCCCAATTTCACTATTTGTGATCAGTTTTCCAAAAAAGAGGAGAACCAAGATAAATCACCTTCTGCGACTCTGGCTACTTCAGCTAGCCGAGTCAGTAGTAGTTTGTGGTCTACAGTGTCGAAAGCTGCACTTAGGTCCAACAGAACCAGAAGACAAGATTCTCCTTTGTCTGCGGCCTTGAGAGCGTCGTCCCATATTTTAAACAATGCTGTTTCCGTCCCGTGTCCGGGACGGAAACCCGATTGAAATGGATCAAGTAGGTTATGGGTATATAGATGCTGTTGCAGCTGTTGTACCACTACTTTTTCCATTACCTTGGAGAGAACATTTAGGCCTGATATGGGACAACGGTGAATTGGGTCCTTGGGGTCTAGGGTGGGTTTCTTCAAGATGGGTTGGATTATGCCCTCTTTCAACTGGGAGGGCACTATGCCCTCCTTGAATGACTGGTTTATAAGCTGCGTGATAGGAGGTGCCAGGATGTCGGCACATTCCTTCAGCAGTTTGGTGGGGATAATATCATTTGGCGCTGTGCTGTTCCGCAAAGTACCGATGATATTTTTAGTGGCATCGATGGCTGATTGTGGGGAATTTCTATGAGTATTGTGTGAATAATTGCGAGGGGGGCTGAGGGGGGTATTGTTTTGCTGAATGCTTTCCCGGATTCTCTCAATTTTATTAATGAAGTAATCCGATAATTCATTGCAAAATTCTTGGGTATCCGAATTGGGGGCTTCAAGACATCCTGGATTCATGGTCTGAGTGACCAGCTTGAAGAGTTCGCGGGGGCGGTTTAGGGCGCTGTTGATAGCCTTGGAAAAGTAATTTTTCTTGGCTTTGAAGATTTCTTTGTGGTATTTTCTTGTTATTACCTTGTAGATGGTGAGGTTTTCCTCTGACGAGCTCCTTTTCCAGGTGGCTTCCGCCCTTCTGCGCTCTTGCTTCAGTAACGACAGCTGGTTGTTAAACCAGCTGGCGTTGTTTTTCCGGATGCCGGTTTTACGTTTTGGCGCTATTAAGTCGGCTGACTGTAATAGGGCTGTGTTTATGGCATCCAGTGTTTCTGAGGCCGTTTGATGTGTTTGAATTGTTTTTATTTTTTTCCCTAATGTGGTTTTGAAGAGTTCCGAATGGAGCTTCTTCTGACATCTAGTCCAGTGTGTTGTCACTGGTTTTGATGTTTTTGTTAAGGGAGGGATTTTGGAAATTATGAATTTAATTGCATGGTGATCTGTCCATGGCAATGGTTCATTTTCCCAAAATGTTTATTTCCAGATCTTGTCTGAAAATAAGATCGAGTGTGTGACCTGAAGCATGTGTGGGCCCACATACTAATTACTGTAGCCCTAGCAGCATTTTTTTCAACCAGGGTGCCATGGTACCCTGGGGTGCCTTCTGGGTTCTTCAAGGGTGCCTTGGCAAAACACCTAAAAATTGTTCTCAATTGTCCAAAAAAAATGGGGGAAAATGTACAAGGTTATGGATAAAGAAACTCCTTTCTCAGGGAGGGCAAGGAAATGCCTATTAAAGCAACATGAATTATTTGTGTTGTATTATGCCACCCCTTTTCAACCAGGGTTCCATGTCACCCTGAGGTGCCATCTGGGTTTTTAGAGGTGCCTAAAACTGCCCCAAAATTGTTAACAAACCAGTGGGTGGATCAAGTCTGCCTTTTACACAAATGCACAAGTTTTTGTTGTGCAGAATTACAAACTTTTAGCACCATGCAGGCCAGCTGCTGGAATCCTAACAACTGATGACGCCATCGGTTGATAATGAGGACGTCGGTTGCCTGACATAATTCTTGTTTGCCCCTTTCCTGCTGCTCTCTGTCAGCACTGGGGTCACATTAGCAGAGTGAGGGGAAGAAACAAAGGGAGAAGATAAAGTTTGGAATAGTAGTCAGTACCAATGTGCAAAGGTGGAGGAATAAACCACCTCTAACGTTCGATGTCCTACGTGTGTGGATACTGCTGCAATATGTAAATCTATTAGTTTAGTGTTTTATATTTTAGAATGGGTGCCTTAAGATTGTGCCTTGACTGAAAAAAGGTTGAAAAACACTGTTATGAAGATCTCACCATTGACATGAGCGATGTGCACAGATGGATAAAGATGGATAGTTTAACCACTTCATTACTGGGCACTTAAACCCCCTTCGTGTCCAGACCAATTTTCAGCTTTCAGCGCTGACGCATTTTGAATGACAATTGCGCGGTCATACAACACTGTACCCAAATTATATTTTTATCATTTTTTCCCCACACATAGAGCTTTCTTTTGGTTGTATTTGATCATCTATGCGATTTTTATTTTTTGCGCTATAAACAGAAAAACACCGAAAATTTTGAAAAAAAACACAATATTTTTTACTTTTTGTTATAATAATATCCCTTTTTTTTTTTTTTTTTTTTTAATTTTCCTCGGTTTAGGCTGATACGTATTCTTCTACATATTTTTGTTAAAACAAATCGCAATAAGCGTTTATTGATTGGTTTGCGCAAAAGTTATAGCGCCTACAAAATAGGGGATAGATTTATGATTTATTTATTTTTATTTTTAATTTTTTACTAGTAATGGCGGCGATCTGCAATTTTTTTTGTCAGGCCTGCGATATTACGATATTGCGGCGGACATATCGGACACTTTTGACACAATTTTGGGACCCTTCACACTTATACAGCGATCAGTGCTATAAAAATGCACTAATTACTGTATAAATGTGACTGGTAGGGAAGGGGTTAACACTAGGGGGTGAGGAAGGGGTTAAATGTATTCCCTGGGTGTGTTCTAACTGTGTGGGGGAGGGGGGTGACTGGGGGAGGTGACCGATGCTGTGTCTCTATGTACAAGGGACACAGATCGGTCTCCTCTCCTCTGACAGCACGTGGAGCTCTGTGTTTACACACAGAGCTCCACGTCCCTGCTGTCACCGACGATCGCGTGTACCCGGCGGACATCACGGCCGCCAGGTACACGCATCGGCTTCCCAGCGATGCGCCGGGACAGTGTTTACCCGCTGCGCGCCCCCCAGTGGCGCGCGCGGGTAATGTAAACAAAGGACGTCTAAAGACGTCCACTCGGCACTTCAGGTCCGCGCAGCAGACGTCTTTTGTCTATAGCGCGGATCTGTAGTGGTTAAGAATGGAAAACCAGCATCTGCTGGAAACATTTGAAGCCATTGAAGACAAGTTTTTCGCAGATCTGGTAACAGGGGTATGGCATCACATCTCATCCCCAAGGCCTAAGTAGTTCAAAAGCCAGCCACAAATAAGGTAAAAGTAGATGCGAAAAAATGGGTACAACCATTAACACCTAATATTTTTTAAAGAGGATTTAAGAGTTGGGTTCAATGATGGTGCAAATGCATCACTTGTGATGCAGAGTATGCTGATCAGTACCATTGTGTAGAGGAAGAGTTATGCCTTGTACACACGATCAGAATTTAAAATGAAAAAAGTCAGACAGAATCTTTTCTTTGGATATTCCGACCTTGTGTGGGCCCCATCTGACTTTTTTCCATCTGAGTTTAGAAATAGAACATGTTTTATTTTTTTCAGATGGAAAAAAATCCTATCGGAAAATCCGATTGTCTGTGTGGAACTCCGACGGAGAAAAACCCACGCATGCTCAAAATCAATTTGACGCATGCTCGGAAGCATTAAACTTAATTTTTCTCGGCTCGTCATAGTGTTTTACGTCAACGCATTTTTGGCGGTCGGAATTTGGTCTGACAGTGTGTATGCAAGACAGCTTTAACAGAATTCCAACGGAAAATTCCATCGGATTTTAGCCCATCGAAAATTTTCAGGGCAAATGTACAGGGCATTACTCTACCAGGATGTGAAAATTGATCGACCTACGTAAGTTAATAAAAACGTTATACCCACTTTCGCATTACCTTCATTACAGCCCTTGTACAGTTTCTATATTCTGGGGAATTTAAGGGAGGAGTTCTTCTTACCAACCCCCCCCTCCCCACTGCCTCAAAAATTGAACAAGCAAAGTAATGTCATTTTAAATGTGGAACTGAGTGGTACCTGCATAACAAAATTTGTGGTACCTGTCAGAAACCCTAAAGCCCTGTACACACGGGCAAGAATCTCGTCAGAAAAAAACATTGTTTTCCCTGACGAGATTCTTGGCAAGAAACTCTTGCCGCCCGAGTGTACAGACTCTCGTTTCAAAAGAACCGGGGCTCTCTTGAAAGGAAGGAACGCGGTGACGTCATTGCGTACGACGAGCATGCGCTCGTCACATTCGATGCCATCGCCGCCATCTACCTATGCCGTGGAAGCTACCGCGCATGCGTCAAAGTCATTTCGAGCATGCATGGGTTTCCACGGCAACAGGTAAGTATACACACTCTCGGGTTCTCTTTTTTTCTCAACGAGATTCTGGCCAGATTTCCTGACGAGAAACCTGAAAGCCTCGTACACACACGAACAGTAATCTCGGCAAGAAGCAGTTTTCTTGCTGTTTTTTGCTGAGAAAATGGTCATGTGTACGAGGCTTGAGACATAAAAGAAGCAATTCAACATACAGGCATCTTTTTTCTTTTTTTTTCTATTTTACTGCAGCATTGCGGCATGAAGGAGATGCATAAATTAACGAATTTGCTTCTTTTTTTTTTAAATATGTTTTAAACTTTAATAGTGTGTACTCTCTTTTATTTTGATACACTAATGCAGTAACCATCTAGGCCAAACAAATATTTAAATTAACTATCTGAAGTGCAGACTTTTGCATTATATCCTATTTTTTACATATAACCATTATTTACCAATCTTACTTAAATCCAAGCTGGCGGCAAACAACGTGCGTATTCATGTCATTCCACCCGTCATCACATACTGTTCCCCACTGTGCCGTATGGAACACTTCTAGACGTCCTTCATGGCTACCTTTACCTCCTGCTAGTCTAATGGAACCATCTGCATGAAACATTTATAGGCTAAATTAATGGGACACCACTCTGCATAATATTAAGTAAAAAAAAACATATCTAGGTAAAACAATATTCAGTTTGGCATATTTCTAAAAATATACAAACTAGCATTAAAAAATAGAAAAATCAGATCAAATGCTGCATCTGGTAAACATTAGCTCATCATTTTGCATAATACAGTTTTATAAAACTATAGGCTGAATGTAATTCTGCTCAATGTGAATTTTGAACCTAGAAAACAAATACTTGGCACTAGGAATAATAGGTACAACTGCTCATGAAATAGTGTGCGCACTCATTGGTATTAGGGACAGCAGTGAAGAAATGTCCTCTGCTAATCTGCTGGTCACAATGTCGTTGTAGGGTAGGCTAGAAGAAGCAGCGAGGGAGCTAACAGGCACAGGGGTTAAATAACTGAGCTGCCATTCTGAGTGGCGCTGTGTTACTGACAAGCTCAGGGAGATAACTGGCAGAGCTGCAAGGAGAGAGCCTAAGATCAGTACAGCTGGGATTTCTGCAGATCCTGGCATGAAGAATTAATACACAGCTCCTGTGGTTTGCATCATGCAGGCTTGGTTCTGACGCTAACAAAATGAAGTAGGCTGGGTAGCAGAGTGGCTGTAAAGTGCTGAGATGTCTCTAAGGCCCCGTACACACGACCGAACATGTCCGATGAAACTGGTCCGCGGACCAGTTTCATCGGACATGTTCGGTCGTGTGAACGGCCTATCGGACCATTTTCCAGCGGACAAAAGTTTCTTAGCATGCTTAGAAACTTGTCCGCTGGAAACCTGTCTGTCGGACATGTCCGCTGGTCAGTATGTCTAACCAGTGGACCGAAATCCCGCGCATGCATCAAATTGATTCGACGCATGCGTGGAAGCATTGAACTTCCTGGTTTGCGCACGTCGCCGTCACCGCCACGTCACTGCGTTCTCTGTCCGCGGGGATTTTGGTCTGATGGTGTGTACACACATCAGAACAAAATATCCCAGGAGACATGTCCGATGAAAACGGTCCGCGGACCGATTTCATCGGACATGTCTCCTCGTGTGTACAGGGCCTTAGGCAACATGTTTGACTAGGAGACATCCCCACTCTCTAGCCTGGACTGAGCCCCCCGGCTATACCAATCTCCTTTAAGTGCTTGTAGCTCTGCTAGTTATCTCCTCAACCCTTTCAGTCCTGGTCACACTAGCACAGGTCAAGTGCTTGCAGCTCTCCACATGGACATCTAGCAGCATGTCTCTCGAAGCCTGTCAGCTTCACAGTGGAAGCATCGCAGACTGGATAGGAACAGCCAAGGGGCCCGATGTGGCCTGGTGCCCATAAAATGCCAAGTTCTGATCTAAGACATGGAGCACAGAGCACTGGAGTGGGAGAGCAGGGAAATAATTTCTATTAAAACAAATGGGTAATTTCTGGTATTTTCAAGTGCATAATAATAAATGTGATACAGTGATATAAAAAGAAAAAGGTGTGAGACTTTATTTGGACAAATACAAATATTGGTAATGCTCTTATAATGAGCTATTCCACTATAAAATTAAAACAAATGTTTAAACATTTTTAAACATCAATTTCACTTTTCTACCAAAATGGGATACCTGCCAGTGGTGTACAGGAGACTCCAGCATCTTCATTGTGTCCACAGTTGTGTTCACCCCATGTACTGAGCTGACAGTCCTCTATAGACAGCTCATTTCCTGTGCATTGTACTTCATCCAGCAATATAGGACCAGTGCCTTCTCCAAAATGAGCCTGATTCCATGCCTTAGCAATACCCCTGTGGATTAAACCAATATAGGTGAGTGTCAACCAGAATATGTTACAATGTAGGATCCACAGTATAAACTTTGACATCACACTGCCCCAAGCCCCATGCACACCTGAATGATGAATGGTGATAAGTCGTGATTATTTTAGTGAAATCGGATAGAAAACAGCATTTTGCTCTACATGCAGGGTTATATTTCTATTGTACAGGCCACCAAAAAGAGAAATATTCTCTGTGAGCATTCTGTCTCCTCTCATTGATTCAACTCTCAATTTGAATCAGCTAAGCACATTCCATGTGAATCAGAACAAACATTTTTCAATATCGTATAGTGATTTTTTTTTCTAAAGCTGTAGCCTGAGTAGCAAAGCCTGTCCCCTGCAAGCAGCTCATGGATGGGACCCCTACTCTCTATGGAGAAGCAGCAGTCTGTCTTGCAGTTTGTATTCTTCATGAAGCAGTTATATGCTGAGTAAAACAGCCTAGTTTTTGTCAGCATGCTGCAGAGTGGGACACTTACTCTCTGAAGAAGTCCGACAAAAAGCGGTGGTCGGTCAATAAGGGGCGTCACCCCCCTAATCTCTATGCGCCGGCCCCAAATCTTCATTTTTTTAAGAACATGATTAGAGCCAAAGGCTCTAATTGACTTCAAAAAGGTTGGGCTCGGCACGCAGGGCACTACGTCCCGAGCCCACCCACTTGTGACATTAGCGAATCAACTTTCGCAATTGCCTTCCTGCTTCTCCTCCTGGCCAATCAGGACAGGAAGCAGGTCCTAAGACCAGATTGGCCAGGAGGAGAAATGATTGGATTGGCCAGGAGTAGAAGCCAGGGAAGCCGGGGAAGACGCCCACGACCTGGATGGGGTAAGTGAGGGGCTGGCGGGCTTGCGAAGCTGGCGAGTGGGTGGGGGGAGGGGTGGGTTTGTTAGTCGCCTTCCACCCAAAAAATGGAGCACCAGCCGCCACTGCCAACAAACCCCCCTGCTAGGTCAGACCTTTAGCCAGGCTGGTCAGTCAGCTCCGCACTTACCCCATCTAGTGGTACTTCCTTCTGGTCGACGGGCGGTGGCTTCTCGTGCATCTCCTCATGGTGGCCGTGTGTCTCATCCCTCTTTCTAGGCCAATAGGATTGATTCTCCTTTTGGCCAATCAGGACTGGGTTGGCTCTGGGCGCAGCTTTAGGCTCTAATCATGTGCTTTAAAAAAATAAAAAACATTGGAATACATGTGTCCGGCGCCCCGCATGTAGATTAGGGGGCCGGACGCATTATTAGGAGGGTGGCGCCCCTGGGCCCCTAATGGATGTGCCGCCACTGGCTTTAGCCCTGCATTCAGCAAAGCTAAGGCTGTTTGCTGAATGCATTGCTCTGACTTAGGATGGGGCTTGTCTGATTACTGCAGAGAGACTACTGCTGAAGATTTTAGCACTGTCACTTGTTCAAGACACAGTGGTGTGATTTCCGAAAAGAATATATATATATATATATATATATATATATATATATATATATATATATATATATATATATATATATATATATATATATATATATATATATACATATATATATATATATATATATATATATATATATATATATATACACATATATATATATATATATATATATATATATATATATATATATATATATAGTGTGTATATATATATATATATATATATATATATATATATATATAAGAGACTATTGAACACAGATTTTTTATATAATCTTTTTATATAATTTTATTTTGTGCAATGTTTTTAAGAGTGTATATGTAAAGAATTGTGCTGCACTGTTCTGATAATAATATGCTATCTATTGTTTTGTTATGTACTGTCCTTGTTGAAATGCAATAAAGATTAAAAGTGAAAAAAGAAGGTAGAAACAAATATTGTATTTTAAAAAATGGTAGATGTTTGATTGATCTTTGAAAACACATATTACTGAACATGTTGTTAAATTCTTTATAGGCTTTTTTAAGCATTATACAGACAGAGATGAAGTAGCCAGAGGTGCATGGTTTGGAGTAGATAGCTCAGGGAGGGTGTAATACCGTATGTGACAGAAGACAACTGTGAACAGCATTGTACTCAAGTTTAGTAAGAAAATCCTCATTGAAATAAATACAAAAATAGCAAAAAAAGGCTTCTTTAACCGCCACTCTCCCTAACTCCCTAAATAAAACTTTTAGAATTCGAAAACGAACCAACTTAATTATAAAGTAAACTTTAAAAAAAAAAGAACTATAGAAACTCTACAACACAGGCTCTTGGTAGTGGATGTAATTATGGGGCAAGGAAAAGTCTTAAATAGTGAAAAACAGAGATTAAGAGATTAACTTCAAATTCTAAAGTCAGACTCATAACTGGTTTGTGTTATAAAATGATAAAATAATTCAACATTCATAAAGGTCTGTCTTGTTTGACATACTATTCTCTATGCAAATGGTTCCACCTGTTTCTGCAAAGATATATCAGTCACACATCATGAGCAAAATAACAACAGATGGACCCAACTACTTTTAATTATTCTGCAGTCATGAGATGGGTAGCACTGTTCATAAATTATTGTGTCAATTATCCAATAATTATACAGTTAGAACACACATCACTACATCTAAAACAAAATGTTGTGAAAAGCATGTCAAAAGTTCACTACTAACTACTTCCAACTGATTTTGCACACTAATAGGAAAATTTGGGAGGAAATATATAAATGTTTTAATTCCCCATATAAATGGAAATTAATAATATAACTCGTGCAAACATGACAACATCTATACCCTTGTAGGTAGCAGACACTTTTGACATAGTGGATCCCATATTTCCATTTGAAACATGTAGAGATTCTAGAACATTGTGGGAGATTTGCCTTTGATGAACAATTAAAGTGGGACCTAATGTATCTGAGCACCACGAACTGAAAATGCTTTTTTAATTTATTTTGAACCATTGACCTCTGGAATATTTACAACCCCCCCCCCCCCCCCCGTTACTTTAACTAACAATTGCGTGGTCGTGCAACACTGTACCCAAATAACATTTCTATTTTTCCCCACAAATAGAGCTTTCCTTTGGAGGTATTTGATCACCTCTGCTTTTTTATTTTTTGCATTATAAACCAAAAAAAAAACATATCCAATAAAAAAATAACTACTTGGTAAAAAAAAAAGGTGTATAATGATTGGTTTGCACAAAGGTTATAGGATAGGATATATACAGTACTTGCATTTTTTACTAGTAATGGTGGCAATCAGCAACTTATAGCAAGACTGCTATATTGAGGTGGACATTCTGACACTAACTGATGCTTTGCAGGGAAAGAAAATCCACCACTTCCCCATTGTCAGGACAGAGCTCTTCCTTGTTTACATAGGCAGAGCTCCATCCTGTGTCTTTCCTCGGTGATCAGCGGGTGCTGGCAGACATCCATTGGCCAGCACCCAATGAGCGGCTTCTGCTGTGACAAATCAGTAAATCTGCTGCAGGGCGGTCAGCAAGTGGTTAATATTCACAGCAAACACACCCATCCATCCAGGTCTAAGAGGTCTGCTGAGCAATCACTTTGAGAAACATTCCCCTTGCATTCCTGGTCATGGTGTATTGATTAAAGGAGAGATTACAGTGCCTTGCAAAAGTATTCACCCCCTTGGCATTTTTCGTGTTTTGTTGCCTCACAACCTGGAATTAACATGGATTGTTTGGGGATTTGCATCATTTGATTTACAAATTTGAAGATTTTTTTTCTTATTATTGTGAAGCAAACAACAAATAGGACAAAATAACATAACAAGTCAATGTGCATAACTATTTACCCCACCTAAAGTCAATACTTTGTAGAGCCACCTTTTTTACCACTGGGATTTTTGCCCATTCCTCTTTGAAAAACTGCTCCAGCTCCTTTAAGTTGGATGGTTTGCCCTTGTGAACAGCAATCTTTAAGTCTGGCCACAGATTTTCTACTGGATTGAGGTCTGGGCTTTGACTAGGCCATTCCAACACATTTACATGTTTCCCCTTAAACCACTCAAGTGTTGCTTTAGTAGTGAATTTGGGGTCATTGCGGTACAGGTTTTGCTCAAGAATATCCCTGTATTTTGCACCATCCATCTTTCCCTCAACTCTGACCAGTTTCTCAGTCCCGACTGCTAAAAAACATCCCCACAGAATGATGCTGCCACCACCATGTTTCCCTGTGGGGATGGTGTTCTTTGGGTGATGTGATGTGCTGGGTTTGCGCCAGACATAGCGTTTTCTTTAATGGCCAAAAAGTAAAATTTTAGTCTCATCAGACCAGAGCCCCTTCCTCCATACATTTTGGGAGTCTCCTACATGACTTTTCACAAACTCAAAACATGCCATTTTATTTTTTGCTGAAAGTAATGTCTTTCTTCTGGCCACTCTGCCATAAAGCCCAACTCTATGGAGCGTACGGCTTATTGTCATCCTATGTACAGATACTCCAGTCTCTGCTGTGGAACTCTGCAGCTCCTCCAGGGTTACCTTAGGTCTCTGTGCATGTTTGCTGTTGTGCCATGTTCTTTCCATTTGGTTATGATAGATTTGATGGTGCTCCTAGGGATCATCAAAGATTTGGATATTTTTTTATAACCTAACCCTGATTTGTACTTCTCAACAACATTGTCCCTTACATTTTTGGAGAGCTCCCTGGTCTTCATGGCAGTGTTTGGTTAGTGATGCCTCTTGTTTAGGTTTTGCAGTCTCTGGGGCCTTTCAAAAAGGTGTGTATAAGTAATGACAGATCATGTGACACTTATGCCCTGTACACGCTATCGGTCCATCCGATGAGAATGGTCTGATGTATTTTTCCATCGGTTAACTGATGAAGCTGACTGATGGTCAGTCGCGCCTACACACCATCGGTTAAAAAAAACGATTGTGTCAGAACGCAGTCACGTAAACCACGTACAACGGCACTATAAAGGGGAAGGTCAAATCCAATGGCGCCACCCTTGGAGCTGCTTTTGCTGATTCCATGTTACCGCATGTTAGTAAAAGTTTGGTTAGAGCTGATTCGCGCTTTTCAGTCTCCGTGCTTTGCAGATAGTTTTTTCGGGTTCAGTTTGTGCTTGTGGGTTCGTATCTGTCTTTCAGTGCTTGCAGTCAGGTCGTATCTGTTTTGCAGTGCGTTCCTGTCCGCTCGATTTCTGTTTTTCAGTTCGTTCTTCACAGGCCTTGCTGTACTTGGTTGCTTTCTGTTTTAAGTGTTCTGCCATCATACAAGTGATGCAGAAGGTCTATATTAAGGTAAGTTGTCTCCTTTCACATCACAATCTATGTCTTTAACCACTTCATTACTGGGCACTTAAACCCCCTTCGTGCCCAGACCAATTTTCAGCTTTCAGCGCTGACGCATTTTGAATGACAATTGCACGGTCATACAACACTGTACCCAAATTATATTTTTATCATTTTTTCCCCACAAATAGAGCTTTCTTTTGGTGGTATTTGATCACCTCTGCGATTTTTGTTTTTGCGCTATAAACATAAAAAAATGTAAATTTTGAAAAAAAACACAATATTTTTTACTTTTTGTTATAATAATATCCCAATTTAAAAAAAAAAAAAAAAAAAATTCCCTCGGTTTAGGCCGATACGTATTCTTCTACATATTTTTGTTTAAAAAAATCGCAATAAGCATATATTGATTGGTTTGCGCAAAAGTTATAGCGCCTACAAAATAGGGGATAGATTTATGATTTTTTTTTTTTTTTACTAGTAATGGCGGCGATTTGCGTTTTTTTTTTTAGGCCTGCGATATTGCGGCGGACGTATCGAACACTTTTGACACAATTTTGGGACCATTCACATTTATACAGCGATCAGTGCTATAAAAATGCACTAATTACTGTATAAATGTGACTGGCAGTGAAGGGGTTAACACTAGGGGGTGAGGAAGGGGTTAAATGTATTCCCTGGGTGTGTTCTTACTGTGTGGGGGGAGGGGACTGACTGGAGGAGGTGACCGATGCTGTGTCCCTATGTAAAGGGACACAGATCGGTCTCCTCTCTCCCTGACAGCACGTGGAGCTCTGTGTTTACACATAGAGCTCCACGTCCTGCTCTGTCACCGACGATCACGGGTGTCTGGTGGACATCGCGCCCGCCAGGCACACGCATCGGCTCCCGAGCGATGCGCTGGGCACGTTGTTTCTCCGCTGCGCGCCCCCAGCGGCGCGCACAGGGAACAACAACAACAGGACGTCCAGGGACGTCCACCCGGCACTTGAGAGCCGCGCTGTGGACGTCTTTCATCCATAGCGCGGATCCCAAGTGGTTAATGTATGCTAATGTCTTGTATTTCTTGCATCATTCCCTAATTACCATGATTGTAATATGCTGTGAATGTCCCATTTGTCCCCATGCATGTTGTAAGCTTTCCTTGCTCCTTTTTTTGGCCTACATGCATATTTTCCTTCACTGACCTGTCCAGCATGCTATCCTAGGCCCAAACACACTTAGCCTAGTCTGTTTCCAACTTCTTTTTGTCTGCTCCATTGTAGCTCTGCCCCCCCCCCTTAAAATGTGTCCCTTTTTTATTTTCACATTCAATTCAGGCCGAGTGCTAGAGGGATTTTTTTTCTGGGCCCAAACTCAGCTAGAACACCCCCCCCCCCTTAAAATATTTAATGGCCCATCAGAGGGGTGAGGAGTCTGATAAGTAGGCCTATTTTAGTTTTGGCATGAAATTCTCACTCCACTAATAAATGTTATACTGATGTTGGACAAGGATGTCTTTTGTATTGTGATTGCAATGTTTATGTGCCAAAGTACTAATTTTTATTTTTGTTTGACTCCACAGTTTCCTTCCACGCCACAGGAAAGGCAGACTGTGGCTTCCCAATTCCCAATAAAAAAAAATATTTTGAAGATCTGGCTTGTTTTGTATCGGTTAGGAATCCATCGGTTAAATTTAAAACAAGTTGGCTTTTTTTTAACCGATGGTTAAATAACCGATGGCGCCCACACACGATCGGTTTGGGCCGATGGAAACTGTCCATCAGACCGTTCTCATCGGTTTAACCGATCGTGTGTACGCGGCCTAAGATTGTACACAGGTCAACATCATTTCACTAATTATGTGACTTCTGAAGGTAATTGGTTGCACCAGAGCTTTTTATGGGCTTCATAACATAATGCATATGCCACTTATCAGTTTTTTATTTCTGAAAAATAGTTTTATGTTTATATTTTTCTAATTTTACTTCACCAACTTAGACTATTGTGTTCTGATCCATCAGATATAATTCAGATTAAAAACCATTGAACCAAAGACTGTAATGTAACAAAATAGGTAAAAAGCCAAGGGGGTGAATACTTTTGCAAGGCACTGTATTGGAATATGTTGGGCATTCTACTTATCTTTGATAAATGTAAGCTAGTGCTGAATCTTTCATTTATGGACACCTTTTACAATATGCATTTGGGTATAGAATTTTCTTTTTTAAGTATCTGATTTTTTGTAAAACGAAAGCCTTTGTGTATAGGCTTTTTTTTTTTAGAAATGGCTTAATGATTACCTTGGTGAATAGCCAGCTAGAAAATCTATATTATACAGTACTACATATTTAAAGAAAGCTAAAAATAAATGCAATCATGCATTACACTTTCTTTATATGCAGTGTTCCCTAACTCTCCACAAACAGCATATGTCATGGGAAAAACAAATTAGCCTTAATTACGCCCAAATATCTTCTGTCTGCATTTTATGTAATATGCTGTAAAACTCTGTGCCAAAGTACTGCAAAAGGCTGGCACATGTGAATGAGGACACTTACCATTTAACACATCACTAGGTGTTTATAACACTGTTTGTGATAAAAGCAACTGTGTGAGAAAAAACAGCATTTTCACAGATGGGTAAATAAAAGTAGTTAAGGTCAAATTTTGAGTTTCAAGGGAAAATAAGGCTCAACAAATATAATGCGAGGCATACAAAAAGCTATTGGCTGGGAATATTCCAAATTAGTTTAGCAAATATATACTTGATATTTTCTTCATCTAAACCCGGGGTCTCCAAACTTTCTAAACAAAGGGCCGGATTACTGTCCTCCAGACTTTAAGGGAAACAGACTGTGGCCATCAGGAGTACAAAATCCCCCATCATTGGTGTCATTGGACCCCATCGTTGGTGTCATTGGACCCCATCGTTGGTGTCATTGGACCCCATCGTTGGTGTCATTGGACCCCATCGTTGGTGTCATTGGGAGAAATTCTGCCGCATCATTGGGAGGAATTCTGCCCCATCATTGGGAGGAATTCTGCCCCATCATTGGTGTCATTGGGAGGAATTCTGCCCCATCATTGGGAGGAATTCTGCCCCATCATTGGTGCCAATGAATAAAAACGCACCCCATGGGCCGGAAAAAATCAAGCAACGGGCCACATCTGGCCCCTGGGCCGCAGTTTGGAGACCACTGATCTAAACCAACAGTCAATTGGCCCATTTGTCACCTACAGTTTATACACCCCACTACGGTTGTAAACTTCCCTGAAACTTATGGATGATCTATAAACAATTCTATCCATGGAAAACATCTATGTTTGTCCCAAGCATGTCTAAATCCACTTACTGTTAACTGATTAACTACCTCTGGTCTATTCCAAGCATCAGCTACTCTTTTGTTTAAATAACACTTTCTTTAAAATGTCCTTCTTCTATTTTGAAACCATATCCCTGTGTTATTGATCTTGGCTTCATATTGGAAATACTGCCCTTCTAAACCTTATTCACCCCCTTCATGTATTTAAAGATTTCAATTATGCCTCCTCTTTCCCTTCTTTCCTCCAGACTGTACATATTAAGTTCCCGAAGTCTCCCTTAATATGTTTTATACCCCACACCTTTCACCATTTTTGTTACCTGTCTCTGGACTCGTTCTATCTTATTAATATCTTGGTGTAAGTGAAGTCTCCAGAACTGCACACAGTATTCTAAATGAGGTCTCACTAAAGATCTATATGGGGGAATCAGGACCCCCTTCCTCCTGCTGGTGATCCCTCTAGTGAGGCATCCTAGAATTATATTCACTTTTCTAACTGCCTGGTCACACTGTTTGCTCATTTTGCAAACATCTGAAAAAAAAGTACCCCCAAATCTTTTTCCTCTGTAGTGTTGGCCAATACTGTACTCCCAATATTGTACACTGTCAAGAGATTCCTTTTCACAAGGTGCATTATTTTACATTCGAAACATTGAACTTCAGTTTCCATTGATTTGACTAATCCTCTAGCAATGACAAATCATGTTCCATGTTACAGACTCCTCCAGGGATATAAACTCTATTGCACCCACCTTTGTGTCATCTGAAAAAAACATACCTTTCCCAACAAACCTTTAGTTCTATCACTAGATAGAACATGACCTAGTACAGAGCCTTGTGGTATATCACTAGTGACTGGTTTCTTTTACACTGAACCCCATTTACAACCACACTCTGGTATCTAACCATTAGCCAATTGCATATCCACTAAGTGACTCAAGGGTTGAGGCCGTGCTTGTACAATTTTTTTCTAGATCATTATATGGATCTGTATGAAATGGTTTGCTGAAATCAAGATAGGATAAGTCCACAGCACCACCCGGGTCCAAAACATTAGTGATATAGTAAAAAAAAATTAATCAGATTGGTCTGATATGATCTGCCCTCAGCAAAGTCGTGTTGCTTTGGGTCCAGCAAGTTGGTGTGTTTTTAAGTGATCAGTTATCCTTCTTTTCAGGAGTAATTCCATTAACTTGATGTTAAATTCACTGGCCTGTAATTGCCAGCTTCTACCTTGCTGACCTTCCTGTGGATAGGAACAAGATTAACTGTCCACCAGTCATGGGGAACTTCTCCTGTTAGAAGAGATTGATTAAAAAGATCAGTTAATGGTTTAACAACTATAACTCAAGGTTCTCTTAGAACTCTGGGATGAATAGCATCAGGGCCTATTGCTATATTAGCTTTGACCGAGCCAGTTCCTCTGCTACCTCTGTCCCCAGAAATCTTGAAAATGAACTGTCGTTACTAGAACCAATATGATCTTCCAACTTGTTATTGTTTGTGCAGTTTATCTCTGAGAAATTAGCTGTCTCATGTAACAGTATTGGTACTTGGTAATAAGTCCAGCACTGTCACATGGGGACAAGGAGAGAGTCATCCCTGTGTAAGCCATGCTGTCTTATTTATACTATTCCTCTCTTTACTCTGGACTGCAAAGGGTGAATTAAAGGGAATCTGCTACTTCACCCTACATGGGCAAAACACAGGTTTCATTTAATGCATGAAGTATTTTATTACTGTGTGATATAACAATTTTATGATTGAAAATGGTAACCCTTTTTAAATATGTATAGCTTTAGGCAGGGGATTGATATAAGTTTAATGGGTGATCTCCTGAGGAGAACAAGAAAACAAGCTATTTAAAGTGGTTACAGGTTATAAATGTATAGGAAAATAAAATGTTCAACAATTAGATAACAATTCCCTCTACATCAGCCAACCTCATCCTGGGTTCCATAGATCCCCGGGGTTCTTCCAGTGGTTGGGAAGGGGATCCTTAAGCTGTAGCAGACTGACCTCCTATCACTTGGCAGAGTGGCATGCTACCAATGATCTTTTTAGATATCTTTAATGATAGCATTCTACGAACTGACACTTCTCCACTGACCACTGTTTTTAATTTAGTGGTTATTTCTGTTTGCTTACTTTGCATTTTGTAAAATGATAAAAATAATCTATTAAAATATTTTTTTTTTAAAGCATTGTTACTGCCTTAAACTTTTGAACAGCACTGTATAGCATACTGATAATAATTCCAAACTTCCCCATATGCACGTGCCAAGTTTTTTTTTCTTAACCTTGTCCTGTGGTGTGGATTTTCGGTTCTTTGCTCTGGTGTTGTCATAACAGGGGCTAAAGGCCACCTTAGAGCACCGGAGCCAGGATTAAAGAAGATGCCCTATGGTATTTTTTTATGAAATAATGCACCTTGTTGGACCATGCTTGCTCTTCTCCTCAAATGATGTGAAAAGTGATTTGCTGTCAATCACAACAGGAGTGTGGAACTGGGCATGCCCTACACTGACTGCCATTGAGAAGGAAGGATACCAGCAGTGACAACATTAATAGCCCTCCTCCTCCTCAATGTATCTATCATATATCAATGTAGTCAATATAGTCAATGTAGTCCAGCTACAGCAACTGCGCATGATATCAACACTGCAGTGATTTAACTGCAATACATTTTGTGCTGTCACCCTTTTAGAGAAACTACCTCTTTTAGCAAGATCACCAGGTATTTCTTATATAGGGAAAAAAATTTTTATACATATAAAAACTATGCAGTATGTATATCAAGGCAAATTCGTTTTTTACTTTTGTTTCACTTTAATGCAAAAAATACTAAAACCACGCTTAAGTGATATTTAATTTTGTGGATTTAATTTGCTTGGGAGAAAATTATCACAAGATAAAATAAATGAGCCTAAAATGACTCATTCATCTTAGTGAACTGAGTCTATTGTGTGCAGTTCAGCGTTGTTTTTAGTCTTCTTTGTGTGTTGACAGCAAAGGTGATGTATTTAGCAATGAAGCTGACTGGTTTTTGTTTTAGGATATAAGTGGAAGAGAGGCTTGCATTTCAACACAAAAAAAACAGAAGCAGTGAATCTTCCACAGACAACAGGTTTTCAAATTATCTATGACAGGCATAATAGGTTCATGATTTACAAACAGAACTAAAAACAGTAAGAATGAGAATGTGAAAATATAAAAGTGTTTTCTATGTTTATTTTATTATCTGAAAACCCGTCTTGGTATATAACATTATGTACTGCATGAAGGTATGGTAATGTAATTCAGATAGATGGTCCCTTATACTCATACTAGTACACAATATGTAATGACTGAACACAAGCACGTAGTATTTGCAGTTACTATGTTTAATTTAATTTCTATTTCCCATTCTTTGACAAGTCTTATTTTTTTACATGAAAACACATCTTCATGAATTATTGCTCATCCCTTACTGTTATGTTGTAGATCTGATGAATCAGCACTCTGAAATAATACATGAATAATGACCCATTTTCACATACTCATTTCTTATACATGGAAGATGTAAAATGATTCAAAATAGTTTGGAAACAATGAAAAGAACATGGAGATACGTGCAATATGATCAGAAAAAATAAATATTTTTGTGTTATTTTACAAATTTTGATGCTGCTAAATTTTTTGGATCCCCACTTGGCAAAGCAAACTTCCATGCCAGTTTTTTCTTTCTACTAGCTCCATAAAATGTTCCCTTTGACCCCCAAGAACCCAGGATTTAGTAATAAAGATAATCTGTTTTCTTCTGGACACAAATCTAAAAATTAATCAAAATTACCCTAGGCTTCCTTAATATAAAATGTCCTAAAGCGTGACTCTTGGGGCTGATGGAAGAGCTTCCTAATGCCACCTGTAAGGCCGCGTACACACGGTCGGACAAAACCGATGAGAATGGACCGAGGTTCAGTTTCATCGGTCCAAACCGACCGTGTGTATAGCCCATCGGTCTGTTGTCCTTCGGTCCAAATTTTAAAACATGCTTTAAAATCGAACCGATGGCCCGCTGCCCGATCGTTCCAAACCGATGGTTAGTACAGAAAGCATCGGTTCAAAACCCGTTCATGCTCAGAATCAAGTCAACGCATGCTTGGAAGCATTGAACTTCGTTTTATTCAGCACGTCGTGTGTTTGACATCACCGTGTTCTGACCCGATCAGTTTTTGGAACGATGGTGTGTACGCACATCAGATCATCAGGCCACTTCAGCGGTGAACCGATTGAAATGGCTCGTCGGACCATTCTCATCGGTTTGGAACGACCGTGTGTACGCGGCCTTAGAGTATTGCACTTTTATGCCAAACAAATGTCTAATTATGAGGAAAAAACATCTTCCTCCTACCTTATCTGAGTGGGAAAAAAAAATCAATTTGGTGCTCCCTCTTTACCAGCTCACATAGAGGCTCTCCAAAGAAATTTGGTAAGATTTGGGGGCCCTTGGTCCTGTTCCCATGTAAATGTAAAAATATAGTTAAGCAAACCTTTTGCTTTGCCTTGATTAACTTTATAATGTACTATTAAACTGTGTGCACAATTACTAGGCAAGGGAGTATTTTGACTTGTTCAGTGGTGGTCGGTGTTTAGCCTTCCTAATCTTGGCCTTGTCTCGGAGCACTGAACACCTTGGGCTTCTGGGCACTCCAGGTAGGTTTCATTTTTGAAATATGACCACACTGGAGTATAATGGGTTGCTGGCAGATTCACATTTGATGCTTCTCAAATCTTGGCAGTTAATTTGCATCTTCTTTTTTCAACATGTTTCTAGCGACCCTGTTATATAACTATTTGCAACAAAACAATTTATGGTTCTGTGATCACGCCCCAATATCTTAGCAATTTCAAGAGTGCTGCATCCCTGTGAAAGACTTTTTAAAATGTTTCATTTTTCATAGTCAGTTAAATCTCTTTTTTGGTCCATTTTGCTTGAGGAAAAGAAGCTGCCTAATAATTATGCACACCTTGATATAGGGTGTGGCTCTCCTTTGGCCACACCCTTCCTCATTACACCAATACACCTCACCTGATATACTTAAAGCGGATGTGCCATGGGGAAAAAATATTAAAAGCCAGCAGCTACAAATACTGCAGCTGCTGACTTTTAATATTAGGACACTTACCTGTCCTGGAGTCCAGCGCTGATCGCAGCAGAGCACGAGCGATCGCTCGTCTCTCTGCTGCTCCCCCCGCCATCCACACTGAGGGAACCAGGAAGTGAAGCGCTGCGGCTTTACTGCCCGGTTCCCTACAGCGCATGCGCGAGTCGCGCTGCGCCCGCCGATTGGCTCACACGCTGTGTGCTGGGAGCTGAGTGTTCCCAGCACACAACGGGCGACAGACGGGAAGTCAGAAAAACCCGTCTTTTGCCCGTAGCGTGTGGCCGGAAGTGGGTGCAAATACCTGTCTTTAGACAGGTATCTGCACCCCCCTCCCCCCTGAAAGGTGTCAAATGTGACACCGGAGGGGGGGAGGGTTCCGATCAGCGGGACTCCATTTTAGGGTGGAGAACCGCTTTAAATCCAATAAGCATTCACGTTTATACAGCTTGGAGTTGGACAATATTCATAAAAATGATGATTAAGTCAAAATACTCCCTTGCCTAGTAATTGTGCACACAGTTTAATAGTACATTTTAAAGTTAATCAAGGCAAAGCAAAAGGTTTGCTTAACTACATCAACCATGAGGCCAAACAAAGATGAGATCACTCTTTGTAAAAAGCCAGAACGCATACAGTACATGACGAGTCCCCACCTACAGACTGTCCCTCTCTGATGAGTTTTACCCTTACGTGCTTAATCGTAAAGCTGGGTACACATTGTGAATGTGTTTTTTTGATGAACCAGAGGGCTGGACAAAAAAAAAACCTTTACAGATTCCTGTATCCATACAAGCATTGTGGATGCAGGATTGTCCCCTTCTGTTTTATTGTATTCTGACAGCGAAGATTTTGTCATTGGTTGCACTGGCTGATCGAATGCAGATTTTCTAGTAAGACTGTTCGACAGAATCTGATCTAACAAACAGATCAGAATTTGCCAGGTTCCCGTTGAACTAGTCAATTTTCAAACCGTGTGTACCCAGCATAAAGATGGAGGTGGCTAGGGCAGGGCTTATTCTTATACTAACAATAGATAAAAAAAGGCAATAAAATGAACCCTACACCACATGAGACTTCTTCCTAGTTTAGTAATATATGGTAAACCTAGGTTTACTTAAAGTGGTATTAAACCTAGGTTTACCTAACCCCTTCATGCCTAAGGCTAAAACTACTTTGTGCATCCAGGTGGATTTTACCTTGTTTTTTCAGGACAAATTGGCCTTTCATTTGGCAGTAAATGAAAAAGGATATCACCTGATTTTTTATTTATTTTTTATCAAAGGAAAACTGCTCCAAAATGTAGCTGTATATTTCTTGTTACTACCATAACTTACCACCAAAAAACAACCCAAAATAAATTCTCATGCTCTTGACGATCGCAGCAATACCACATATGTGTATGTCAGTTGTTGTTTGTAGCCGTAGTACATAATAGTGCGCATATTGCTTTTCCTTTTCTCCTACCTAAAATACACTGACATTTACTGACACAGATGCTAATTTGAAAAAAATCCTGCCCAAAATATACTGACCCTGACCTTTGCCCCTTACATGACCCAAACACTAACCCTGGCACTGACCTAGATCAAACCTTGATGTAGGTATTTATTCTTTATTTGTTATTCATTTTTATTTGTATTTTTTACACACACTTTGTTTTTCCTCTTCGCAAGGTAAGAGAAAGATAAAATGTATATTTCCTCTCCATTCACAAAGAGAGAAAAACACAGGGCCAGACTTTACAGTGACTGATCACTGTGGTAGCCAATCAGAGGCTACCACAGCGATTAGCTAACCCAGAATCTGGAGGTCCGGGTCCGATCTTTAGTACGGGTCCCGGGGGGTTTCAATGAGACCCAGTCGGAGTGGGCTGTGTGGCATGCTCCCAGTACAAAAGGACATATGTATGTATGCGGCCCACAGAGAAAAAGCCCAGTGCCGTGGAGCCGCATATATGTGTTATATAGATGGAAAGTGGTTATAGAGGTATTAAACATAGGCCTACTTAAAGCGGGAGTTCACCCATTTATTAAAAAATGTTTGTTCTCCCCTTAGATTCCTGCTCGTTCGGTCTAGGGGAATCGGCTATTTGTATTAAAATATGAGCAGTACTTACCCGTTTTCGAGCTGCATCTTCTTCCGTCGCTTCCGGGTATGGGTCTTCGGGAGAGGGCGTTCCTTCTTGATTGACAGGCTTCCGAGCGGCTTCCGACGGTCGCATCCATCGCGTCACTCGTAGCCGAAAGAAGCCGAACGTCGGTGCGGCTCTATACTGCGCCTGCGCACCGACGTTCGGCTTCTTTCGGAAAATCGTGACGCGATGGATGCGACCGTCGGAAGCCTCTCGGAAGACTGTCAATCAAGAAGGAACGCCCATTCCCGCAGCCCATACCCGGAAGCGACGGAGAGGATGCATCTCGTAAACGGGTAAGTACTGCACATATTTTAAAACAAATAGCCGATTCCCCTAGAGAAAACGAGCATCCAGCTATGGGGAAAAAGTGCCCTCTAAGGGTGAACCCCCGCTTTAAATAGGTATCAAACCCAAAGCCAAAAAATGGGACAGCAGCATTATTAATCTGAGGGAAGGGTAGTGTTAGATGCACTAGTAGATTAGGATATACTAACAAATTGAAGCCGAAATCCAGCTCAGACTTTTTAAGCAGTTACAGAAACAGTTTTTGTTTCCCTTTTAAGATAAAGGTTTTACATACATAAATAAAAGTTGATCACTGTAAGCGCACATTTCAGTGTTAAATTGTTTGTCTCAACCCTTTACTACATCTGCAGACAGCTTGGGCTTTTGAAAAACAACAGACCTACTGGCCAGGTCAATAGGTGAAAATAAAAGCCAGAAAGCCTTAAAAAAGAAAACGAATGCTGCCACATCTAAGATTGGCTAAGCATTCATTAGAACTGATAAGCCCCCCAGCAGAACATATTCTCTTCACATCATAACCCCACCACTCTGTTTAGACACCAAGATTGAAGAGAAATACCCTCATTGCTCCAACATGATAAGTCATTGGTCCAGCCGTGTCATATGGTGGAGTTGGAAGAGTTCTCTCTGCCCTGTGTAATGCCGCGTACACACGATAATTTTTCGGGTTCTAAAAAATGACGTTTTTCAGGCTCTAGAAAAAACAATGTTTTTTTCAACTTGATCATTAAAACGGCCTTGCCTACACACGATTGTGAAAAAAAATGCTCTAGCAAAGCGCGGTGATGTACAACACGTACGACGGCACTATAAAGGGGAATTTTTATTCGGATGGCGCCACCCTTGGGGCTGCTTTAGCTGATTTTGTGTTAGTAAAAGACGAATTTGCGCTTTTCTGTCTGTTACAGCGTGATGAATGTGCTTAGTCCATTACGAACGGTAGTTTTACCAGAACGAGCGCTCTGAGCTTGCTCGGATTTTTCACGTCGATAAAGCCCACGCACGAAAAAATTTTACAACCCGAAAAACGACGTTAAAAACTTTGGTAAAAAATAGAGCATGTTCGAATTTTTTTTTTGCCCATTTTTAGAACTCGAAAAATGCTCTGAAGCCCACACACGATCGTTTTTAATGACATAAAAAAAAACTTCATTTTTTAGAACCCGAAAAATGATCGTGTGTAAGATCTAGTAGTTCTTATTACTAAACCTACGAAGACCTATTATTATCCATAGAGCAAAAAACTTCTGGATCTGATATTAGCAGACAAAGGCATCAGACATGCATACCTAAATATAATATTATGTAAGAATTTCCTCTGACTGGATATCCAGTGTAATGTGATGGA
Organism: Rana temporaria; assembly: GCF_905171775.1. Classification (NCBI taxonomy): domain Eukaryota; kingdom Metazoa; phylum Chordata; class Amphibia; order Anura; family Ranidae; genus Rana; species Rana temporaria. The sequence goes on from NC_053489.1 coordinate 488,949,629, forward strand.
ATAATGACCTTTCTCAGCAATGAACTTTTGTTTCCGACACATCTGCAAGCTTTTTAGTGGAAGTTTATGTAAGCTTTCTAAGGCCACAATTAAGAACACAGATATTGTTTTAACATTTAGCTCCTTCATATAAACATCATTATGGGCTGGTTTTTAGGCAGATATTTTTTTTGTAATCCAAACTTTCTAAATTCCAGCTTTGACAAAACACTATGACATAATAGAAGATCCTCACCCAAATCCTAGCTGCCTGCAGACAACTTCAGCATCAGCATCATCCCACTGGTCATCACACACTGTCCCCCACCGACCAGCATGAAACACTTCAATCCGTCCTTCAAATGCTGAGCTTCCACCAACGAGCCGAGTGGGGATGAAAGCAGAGTCTGGGACTACAACAAGATTAAATGACACATAATGAACATGTTTACTGTTTTTTTAATTTAGTAATAAATTAAACCAGAACTAGATGAGGGTGCGCTTCCCTATGCACCGAAATGTCACTTACCTAAAACGTAACCTTTATTGTAAATCATAAAAGGTATGTAAATGACCAAAGCAGGTATACCTATAGGATGAGGTCAATGCCATTTTATATGAATCAACGGTCTATCTCTATGTGGTAATATTAACATCTACCAAGTTTAAATGGTAAAACTTCTCTTGATATATACATATAGATAATATGAGGGAAATAATCTCCTCCTATATTCAATATAAGGCTCCAGGCTGTGTAGAGGATATTCAATGTCTATTCACCAACACCAACTGGTATCAAGAGGTGGCGGTATATCAGTCTCTCCTCCAATCTATTGGCCACATATAAAAATGAGATAAACAGAAAAAGAGAAAGTATGCTAGAAAATGCTGTCTTACTGAAGATATAGGCTATATGTCTTCTGCCCTATGAGGTTATCTATCTCTCAGATATTGTAATACAGGTACACTCATCCATGTGGATACAAATAACCACTGATGGAGACAGTAAGGCCTCGTACACACGACCAATTTCCTCGACAGAATCCATCAAGAAACTTGGTGGCAAAGCTTTTTTGCAGAGGAAAACGGTCGTGTGTATGTTTTTCATCGAGAAAACTGTCGAGGAACTCGATGAGAAAAAAAGAGAACAAGTTCTCTTTTTCCTCGTCGGGAGTCTCAATTTCCTCGTTGTGTTCTTCGTCGGGCTGGTTTTCGACGAGAAACACGTTCGTGTGCATGCTTAGAAACCCGCGCATGCTCAGAATAAAGTATGAGACGGGAGCGCACCTTCGGTAAAAAGTAGGGTTCGTAATGGAGATAGCACATTTGTCACGCTGTAACAGACTGAAAAGCGCAAAACGTCTCTTACCAATCTTTTACTTAACACACAGTAACATGAGATTAGCAAAAGAAGCCCCAAGGGTTGTGCCAGTGGAATCGAACTTCCCCTTTATAGTGCCGTAGTACGCGTTGTACGTCACCGCGTTTGATAACGACGAGATTTTGTCTTGACAGTGTGTACGCAAAGAAAGCTTGTCAAATTTCTCGACAAGCCTAACAAGGAACTCGTCGAGGAAAACGATGTTTCATTTACGACGAGTTCCTCGGTTGTGGGTACGAGGCCTAACAGAATTGTGACAGTCAGTCACTCTTGGTTGCTAATTTTCTTCACTTTTCTTTGATTGTGTTTTTTTTTACCACTGATGAAGCTCTATTTCAAGAGCGAAACATGTTAGGTTTGGGGGATTTAATTTTAGGAGCACCTTCTGACAGAGTCTTTCCCCCCTCCACTCCATTTTTCTTTTTTGTGGGGTGAGATATGCCTTGTGTTAATGCAGTCTTAATTAAGAGAGAAGCTGTTTTGTGAATATGGTGATATATGGGACTTGTACATCAGTGGTTATTTGTGTCCACCCATATTACATATCTGAGAGATAGATAACTTCATCGGACAGAAGACAGATAGACCATATCTTCAGTAAGACAGTATTTTCTAGCATATTTTCTCTTTTTCTATTCATCTCATTTCTATATGTGGCCAATAATTTGGAGGAGAGACAGGTATACCCCATTTTTTGATACCAGCTGGTGTTGGTGAATAGACCTTGAATTTACATATGCCCTACACCCAGGGCTGCTGTTAGAAATCACGGGGCCCCGTACAGCCTACCTGGCAGGGCCCCCCTCAAATATATCAAACCAAGATTTTCAATTAAAATATACTAAAATTATTCTTAGCGGACACAAAGATAACAGAGAAGCTGTGTGAATTAGCCCTTTTTTAAATAGGTTTTTTTTTTCTTTTAACAAAAACATTTAAATGTTTTGAAAAAAAATATTTGACAAGTTTTATAAAAAAAAAACATTTTTTTTCCAAGAATTTTATTACATTTTACAAGGGTTTAAAACAATACAGGGTAACAATTTGTATTTTTTTTAATGAGACAGGGAAGCTGGCAGCTGTGTCCGTGTCTCTCCCTGCAGCAGCTGAAAGTTGTGGGAGGGAGAGAAACCGGGTTCACATTGGGCATCCTGTATTTGCCCCTCCATCCGACCGCACTGATTCCTTCTGCTGTATGGGCCCCCCTGTGAGCCCGGGCCCCCTACAGGAGGACTGGTGGTCCCCCCCTATCAGCGGCCCTGCCTACACCTATAGCTCTCATTATGTCTAATTGTACTGTATAGATCAAGAGAAGTTTCGCCATTTAAACTTAGTAGATGTTAATATTAACACATAGAGATAGAATGTTGATTCATATATAATGGCATTGACCTCATCCTATAGGTTTACCTGCTATGGTCATTTACATACAATTTATGATTTACAATAAAGGTTAAGTTAAGTGGCCCTTTGGTGCATAGGGAAGCGCACCCTCGTCTAGTTCTAGTTTATTTTTGCCACAGTTAAGTGTTATCAATATCACAGGCTTTTGTATATAAGTAATACATTAAAGTATATGTAAATCCACAATTTAATATACGCTTTAACATGTCAATGTGATTTCAAAAGTAACTTTTACACTGCATTCACACCTAGGCGACAAATTGCCTGAAGCGCGACGCTCGTGCCGCTGGAGGGGAGAATTTCCATTGATGTCTATGAGATGGTTCACATCTCATAAACGCCGTACGCCTGCCGCCTGAAAACAAGTCCCGGACCCTTTTTTTCAGGGTGCATTGGCATTCGGCCATAGACATCAATGTAAATTCTTTGTGAAAAAAAAAAAAGTAACCTAATCGCGGCAAAATACGCCGCGTACGCGGTGTTACAATGTGAATGGAGCCTGAGGGCCTGTTCACACTACATGCAGTACATGTGCATTTTTATTCGGCATAAAAGAAACATGAAAAGTAGGTTATATGGGTTTCAATGGCATAGTTCACATCAGTGCATTGCATTCCAGTTCTTTTCAGTTCCAGAAAAAAAAGCACAACATTCTGCTTTTTTCCTGCATAGAACTGTACTGGAATGCGGTAAAAAGCATAAAAAAGTGTTAAAAACACGCAAACAGAAACACATTCAGGACGGATCTAGAGGATATTTTTGTGTTGTGAACTGGCGCTTAATGTTCTTAAATCTGTGGCTTTCATTCAAATAATACCTAGTGATCCTTCCATGAAGTTTCTTTTTCTGACACTTTCAGTCAGCAAGTAAGTGGTTAAGGAACACCCCATAGCAGAGTTACTGCTACAGGGCGACCCTCCTGCACAAAAACACGTGTATATATATATATATATATATATATATATATATAAAAATATACACACACATGATTCTGCACTTCCGCCTGGAGGCAAGCGTGCCACCGCCAGCCTGCTTCTGCTGTGATTACTCACAGCAGAAGCCAATATGGATGCCTGCCAGTACCCGCCGATTGGTGGGTAGAGACTCAGAACGGAGATCTGTCTATGTAAACAAGACAGATCTTCATTCTGACATGGACTTTGTGCCCCTGCGAAGCAGGTAATAAAATAAAAGCAGCACACATAGTACAGTAAAACACTTGCTATGCACACAGTTAACCTTTTGATCGTTCTAGCTATGTTTAACCCCTTCCCAGTCAGTGTCATTAGTACAGTGATAGTGCATATATTTAGCACTGATTACTGTATTAGTGTCACTGGTTCCCACAAAGTGTCAAAAGTGTCAGTTATGCCCCGTACACACAATCGGAATTTCCGATGGAAAAAGTCTGACAGACTTTTTCCATCAGAAATTCCAACCGTGTGTATGCCCCATCGGAGTAATTCTATCGGAAATTCCGATGAATTCCATCGAAGTTTACATAGAGAACATGTTCTCTTTTCCTCCGATGGAATTCCGATGTGAATTTGGACGGACAAAGGTTCGATTGTGTGTACGGGGCATTAGTGTCCGACTGTCCGCCGCAATATCGCAGTCCCACTATAAATCGCTGATAGCCGACATTACTAGTATAAAAAATAAATAAAAAATCCAGTATGTATTCCGTACTTTGTAGACGCTATAGCTTTTGCGCAAACCAATCAATATATGCTTATCGGGATTGTTTTTACCAAAAAAACGTAGCAGAATACATATTGGCTTATTTTTTATTGGATATTTTTATAGTAAAAAGTAAAAAATATGTATATTTTTTCATTTTCAAAATAGTTTTTTGGTTTATAGCGCAAAAAAAAAACGCAGTGGTGATCAAAAACCACCTAAAGAAAGCTCTATTTGTGGGAGAAAAATTATATCATTTTTTGGGGGGGGTACAGCATTGCATGACCGTGCAATTGTCAGTTAAAGTAACGCAGTGCCATAGTGGAGAAAATGGCCTGCTCGTGAGGGGGGTAAATCTTCCGGAGGTGAAGTGGTCAAAGAGGTCAAGTGGTTAAAGAATTAAATAATTTACTTTCTGGCGCTTCAAGCTGTTTTAGTTCACATCGTTATTTCTACTTTATCCTTGCGTGTAATACCTTTCCCTCTCCCTACCTCGCCCACTTTTTTTTTTTAAATACAGGTTAACTTTTATAATATGAAATGCCTACATTCCTATAGCTGTTTAGCTGTCCTTAGCAAGAACACCTTGACTGTGACCAAGATAATTCATAGCTATCTTCAGATAAATGTCTGTAATCACTTTAAGCATAGAATTATCCACCTTGCTATATTGCTACTTTTTGATCATACTGTCCGCATACTGGCTTAGCCTGGGTTTCCACTATTGCGACCTGAAATTCACGTAGTTTTTTGATGCGATTTGGCCACGATTTTATTGCAACTTGAAGCAATATCTGTGTATTCTTGAGGTATATGGACCTCAAGTCGCATCAAAGTGGAACCAAAGTAGTGCAGGGACTACTTTAAACTCGCTGCGACTCGAAGTGACACGTATATGAACGGCACTTAATTGGAAATTCTGGGGTACGACTTGTCATGCGACTTTGCAGCCCCAAGTCGCAGGAGTCCTTACTGTCATTGTATTCCTGTATTTTGTTATAATTTGCAAACATCATTAAACGTTTCCCTGGTATTTTCCATCGCCCTCTCCTCAATATTTCAGAATACTGTTCCCATTATTTTTCCAAAGAATCAGACTTTGCCTTCTTTGTTTGAGTGGCCTAAACCCCCATACACACGATCGTAATTTCCGATGGAAAAAGTCTGATGGACTTTTTCCATCGGAAATTACGACCGCGTGTAAGCCCCATTGGAGTTTAGATAGAGAACATGTTCTATTTTACTCTGATGGAATTCCGATGTGAGTTTGGCTGGGCAAAAGCCCGATCATGTGTATGGGGCTTACCAGGTTTCTATTGTTTTGACTTTTGTTGACTGTAGGATGTGTGAATATTTTTCATTTTAATGTCAAAATACTGTATGTCACCGGCATTTTTCTAGATTGGCTTCAGAGCCCTATGACATCTTCATGAACTGTCAGTGATAAGCAGCTGCAGGTTAGAATGACATCAACCCACAAGTCAAAATACTGTACATCAATTTGTAAAAGAGAAGGTCATTAAAGGAGCATTTTAGTGGCATAAGATCTGGTGAAATTCCCAAGACATTTTCCAAACCTGAATACTTTCCAAGCTATCTTTGTACTGCTAAATTTAACATGTGAGCCAAGCAAGTATTTTTATTTTTTTTAGTTACTATAAATGCAGTGCAGCTACAATCTCTGCTGCTGCTGCCACTGACCATATCACCCAGTTGAATATTTCTCAACCCCAAAAAACAAAAGTACATATTTGTTTGTCTTAAAAAAAAAAAAATATATATATATATATATATATATATATATATATATATATATATATATATATATATATATATATATATATATATATATATATATATACACACACACACAAACTATATTGGCAAAAGTATTGGGATGCTTGCCTTTACACGCACATCAACTTTAATGGCATCCCAGTCTTAGTCCGTAGGGTTCAATATTGAGTTGGCCCACCCTTTGCAGCTATAACAGCTTTAACTCTTCTGGGAAAGCTGACCACAAGGTTTAGGAGTGTGTCTATGGGAATATTTGTTCTTACAGAAGCACATTTGCGAGGTCAGGCACTGATGTGGACCAGAAGGCCTGGCTCGCAGTCTCCGCTCTAGTTCATTCCATAGGTGCTCTATTGGGTTGAGTTCCGGACTCTATGTCTTTTTCGACCTTGCTTTTTGCACTGAGCGCAGCCATGTTGGATCAGGGAGGGGCCATCCCCAAACTGTTCCCACAAAGTTGGGAGCATGAAATTGTCCAAAATGTCTTGGTATGCTGACACCTTAAGAGTTCCCTTCACTGGAACTAAGGGACCAAGCCCAACCCCTGAAAAACAACCCCACACCATAATACCCCCTCCACCAAATTATTTGGACTCGTGCACAAAGCAAGGTCCATAAAGACATGAATGAGCGAGTTTGGGGTGGGGGAAATTGATTGGCCTGCACAGTCCTGACCTCAACCCAATAGAACACCTTTGGAATGAATTAGAGTGGAGATTCGAGCCAGGCTTTTTCATCCACATCAGTGCCTGACCTCATAAATGGTCTTCTGGAAGAATGGTTAAACATTCCCTAGACACATTCCTAAACCTTGTGAACAGCCTTCCCAGAAGATTTGAACCTTTTAAACCAGAAAAGGGATATAAAAATCCAATATTTTTATCCAATTCCTTGGACAAAAATATCCAAGGAATTGAGAATGACAATCAGCAGTGTTCAAACTCTAATCAAGAAGTGGAAAATTAGGGGTTCTGTTAAACCCAAACCATGGTCAAGAAGATAAAAAAAAAATTCAGCCACAACTGCCAGGAAAATTGTTTGGGGTGCAAAGAAAAACACAGAAATAACTTCAGGTAAAATACAGGACTCTCTGAAAACATGTGGTGTGGCTGTTTCAAGATGCACAATAAGGAGGCACTTGAAGAAACATGGGCTGCATGGTCGAGTCGCCAGAAGAAAGCCATTACTACGCAAACAAATGCTACAAAGTATCCTGCTTACAATATGCCAAACAGCACAGATCAATGTGACCGAAATGTAGCTTTTTGGCCACAACCATAAATGCTACAAGTAACACCATTCCTACTGTGAAACACGGAGGTGGATCGCTGATGTTTTGGAACTGGAGGCTTTTTGCCAAGAGGAATGGGCAGTTTTACCATCTGAGAAGAATCTCATCCACAAATACCACAAAAGACTTCAAGTTGTCATTGGTGATAAAGGGGGCAATACACGGTATTAAGAACTGGGGTATGTAAACTTTTGACTAGGGTCATAAAAAAAAAATTAATTAAGAACTAATTTTATTTTATTTTGAACAGTATTCATTTTTAAGAAGTCTAAAAGTGCAAACTGATTTTATTCCGTTTTGAACAGTATTAGTTTTTGAAAAGTATAAAGTGCCATAAAAGTCTAAAAAGTATAATTTTTTTTCTATAGTTTGTGTCCTTTAAGATGACACTAAAATGATGTCTCCAGCTATAAATATGACAGTTATTTGCAAAAAAAAAAAAAGAGCAGTTAAAATTAAATTGTATGTAAGGATGAATAATGGTGTGGGAAGTGGCCTCTTCCCACTTCCTGTCCCCCATGTGGGACACATGTGGGATTTTTTGGGTGGTTCTTATAGGCATGCAGTCTGGTATGATACAGGAAGGGGTAGGCCCATGCCTAGATATGGGTCTGGTTTGAATGTTAAAGCGGTTGTATACCTGCATTTTTTTTTTTACACCTGTAAGGCAAAAGCCATAATGAGCTAGTATGCACCGCATATTAGCTCATTATGAAATACTTACCTTAAAGGGACACTAAAGGCAGATTATTTTTTTTTAAATAACAAATATGTTATACTTACCTCCGCTGTGCAGTTTGTTTTGCACAGAGTGACCCGGATCCGTGTCTTCTGGGGTCCCTCGGCGGCTGTCTCTGGTCCTCCTCGCAAAAGCTTTTCACATTCATGCAAGCTTCTTCGCATGGTGGAAAGCTTTTGCGAGCGCGCTCCCGTGATACATCGGCGGCCATAGGATGCATTAAGGTAAAAAAACTTTTACCTTTACAACCCCTTTAAAACGAGGTGTAGAGAACTTACCTGGTCCACGCCGAGCGAGATGTCATCTTGCCTGGCGTGTCTTCTGGGTATCTTCGCTCCAGCGCTGTGATTTGCTGGAGCAGCGATGTCGTCACTCCCGCACATGCGCGCAGGAGATTTCATTCCAGCAAGGTCCGGCGGCTGCCGGTCCTTTAGCCGAGGATCCCCCCTGTGCATGCGCCGCTGCAATCAGCGGTGCATTGTGGAGGGAAATATCTCCTAAACCGTACAAGTTTAGGAGATATTCTTTATACCTACAGGTAAGCCTTATTAAAGTAAAATATAAAAAATGGGGTTGCGAGTGAGTAAATAGATAACAGAGGTCAAATCTTAAAACTGTGCGATATCATTGGTAACTATTTTACCCAGAAATCTCCAAAGGTAAACCTTTAAATGCCTTTACTGCTTATTATTTTGGGTTAGCTGTGACCTATGGTTCTAAAATTATTTCTCCCACTCTGACATCTGCGGCCATACCTCACCAGTGTGGTGCAACTGCAGTTTACATGCCCTGGTGTGCAGGGCAATGGGGGTTATGTTTTTACTTGCTTTAGTACATTTAATTTGATGTTTTTCTCTTTTCTAATTTTTTATTTATTTGTAATCAACTTTAATGCTATCGCAATGGGGGGACCGATTAGACACCAAGGGCCAGATTCAGAAAAGGGCCAGATTCAGAAAAGAGAAATGTTTACGTTGTTTGCGTAAGTCGTTCGCGAATACGGCTTTACGTAATTTACGTTCACGTCGAATCCAATACGTCCTTGCGGCGTAATTTGGAGCAATGCACACTGGGATATTTTACGGACGGCGCATGCGCCGTTCAAAAAAAACTTAAAAAATGCGGGGTCAAGTACAATTTGTATAAAACACGCCCCCAACATCCCCATTTGAATTACGCGGCCTTACGCCGCAACACATACGTTACGCCGCCATAAATAAGGGCGAAAGTTCTTTCTGAATACAGAACTTGCGCCCAAAGTTACAGCGGCGTAACGTATCTCAGATACGTTACACCGGGCGGATAGATACACCAATGTATCTGAATCCAGCCCAATGTGTCTCCCTTTTGACTTCATTCACTGCAGAGGAGAATGTATGTTCCTTAGTCTCCTCCCATTCACCAATCCTGAAGTCCTCCAATGTGGTCCAAGGCTCCCGGAAAGAGCATAAGAGCCTGGGAGTGACAGAAGTGGGAAAGGGAAAAACCTGCGAAGGGGAAACCATACTGCCCACGCTGTAAAAGTGATTGGGTGGCTATAGAGCCACCCTGTTTACCAGGAAGCGACTGAACAAAATGAGCACAAGCTTATGGCTGCTGCTATTAGCTTATGCTTAACCCTTCTCTCTCTGGATGTACTACATACAGTGCATTCAACACTGAAAACAGTACAGTGTTCCACAGGGCTCAGGACCTCAGCCTGGGACATACGTTCACCTTCCAACATGCCAATGATCCTAAGCACACAGCCAAGACAACACAGAAGTGGCTTAGGGTCAACTTTGTGAATGTCCTAGAGTGCCCCAACAGGAACCCTGACCAGAACTCTATTGGACATTTCTGGAGAGACATGAAAAGGGCTGTCCGCCGATGGTCCCCATTCAACCTGACTGAGCTTGAGAGTATTTGCCAGGAAGAATGGCAAAAAAATCCCCCAATCCAGGTGTACAAAGATTGTTGTGTCGTACCCAAAAAGACTCAAACCTGTAATTGCTGCCAAAGGTGCTTCAACAAAGTACAGGGTCTGAATAACTGTACATGTGATATTTCAGTTTTTTTTTATTTTTAACAAATTCACAGACATTTCGAAAATTCTGTTTTTACTTTGTCATGGGGTGCTGAGTGTAGAATAATGAGAACAAAAATTAAAAAAGTGAAGGGGGGTCTGAAAACTTTATGTTACCTTTAAAGCCTCATCAAAAAATCCTTTCCCAAACAAATATATATATATATCATTTATTTTTTGCAAAAACTCATGTCCCCAATGGCTGGGGCAAGCTGGCCTATACCCCTCCCCCCCCCCAACACACACACACCACCACAACAAACCCCCACATAGATTTTGGAAGACATGATGTGGGAAAGCCTCAAGTGATTAATCCATTGTACCATTCAGTAATATTCAAAATGTATATGAAAAAAAAATAGACCCATATGTGTTTGCTTTGTTTGTTTTTTTGCTTTTTTTATATATATTTATAGAATTTTTTTATATTCAATGTTTTTTTAGCTAACAAAAAAAAAAGCAACAGTGTCCGTGGCAGAGGGCAGCACAGCAGTGCCAACTGCTCAGGGTGTAGAGTCATGCCGCGTACATACGATCGGTCCATCCGATGAGAACGGTCTGATGGACCGTTTTCATCGGTTAACCGATGAAGCTGACTGATGATCAGTCGTGCCTACACACCATCGGTTAAAAAAACGATCGTGTCAGAACGCGGTGACGTAAAACACAACGACGTGCTGAAAAAACGAAGTTCAATGCTTCCAAACATGCGTCGACTTGATTCTGAGCATGCGTGGAATTTTAACCGATGGTCATGCCTACTAACGATCGGTTTTGTCCGATCGGTTAGGTATCCATCGGTTAAATTTAAAACAAGATTGTTTTTTTTTAACCTATGGATAAATAACCGATGGGGCCCACACACGATCGGTTTTGACCGATGAAAACGGTCCATCAGACCATTCTCATCGGTTTAACCGATCGTGTGTACGCGGCATTATCGTAATAACACAATAGAAAAAAAGTAATAAAAATGTTATGATAACAGGTGCTTTGGAGGGAATATAACCAGGAGGTGTAACTGACAGATAAGCCCTGACTGTGAGGCCCCGTACACACGTCCGAGAAACTCGACGGGCAAAACACATCGTTTTGCTCGTCGAGTTCCTTGTGAAGCCGCCGAGGATCTCGGCGAGCCAAGTTTCCTCATTGACTAACGAGGAAATAGAGAACATGTTCTCTATTTGGCCCGACGAGATCCTCGTCGGCTTCCTCGGCCAAAAGTGTACACACGACCGGGTTTCTCGGCAGAATACAGCTCCGATCGAGTTTCTGGCTGAATTCTGCCGAGAAACTTGGTCGTGTGTACGGGGCCTAAGTGTAGGACCAAAGATGAGAGTTGATCTTCCTGCAGAAATCACAGAGAGTAAAAAAAAAAAAAAACGGGGGGACTTAAAAGTGGCTCCAAACAAAACAATAAAAAACATTTCGGTGAACATGCACCTTAACACAAATATTTGGCACAAAGGTGCAGGACAAGGGCACAGTCATCACAGCTGTGTGAAAAATAAAAAGATGGTTGCCAAAGAAAAAAACACAACAGTCTCACTGCTGGTACGGAATAAAAAAAGGATTATTATACATTTTTGCTACTTGAAATTATCAAATTATCAATATCTTACAGAGCATTTCGCTTCAAGAACATTGTACACCAAAACCTTCTAAAACCTATAAATACTACAATATTGTGAAGAAGTCTTTTTTTGTGTGTGTGTCTGATGCACACTAAAAAAAGTTTTAAAACATTAGGAAATTCTCAAGCAATAAAAATGTACTGTATGACATCCTTCTCAATCCCGTTGCCATTTATCAGAACAAAAACCTGTAGTAGAGAGACATAAGAGGTCCACAGCAGGGAGCTAGGAGGGCACTAACTGTAATCGTTCCATTTGATGCTACAAAAGAGGCAACATCAGACTAGGAGGATGAGAACCCTTTAGTCTTCTTTTGATATGTTACTTAATGGCACAAACCTGCTGCTCTGGTTTTAATGTACAGATCTTGAATTATAAATGAGATCGCTGCTGCAGCTCTTGTAATGGACACAGCTGCATTCCCCTCACAAGGCTTAATTGATCTGTTTGATGCACAAGGAAATCGCCTACTGGGACAAAATGTCTTTCTTCTTCTCCGCCTTTTGACAGTGTTGTGTCATCCTCTTTGACTGTTTATAGCTATATTGTGTGTTTCAAAAGGATAGATGTAATCTGGCGTTAAAGAAACAGCATAAAAGTCCTGCCCTAAGGTCTACAAATGTAAAATTAAAATACAAAAAATAAGTGCCAAGACACTTTGTAACCATTTACAAGTCAAGAACCTGGCATGCATTTTTATATTTTGCATTGTACAAAGACTACTTAGATAATAAATGGAGTACTGTAAATACTGCTACTTTTTAAGCTTTACAACCCCTTTAAAACAGAGATAGACATTTGATAATAAAAACATTATTTGTTTATTATAGCTATTTGGGCCCTACTTCTCCTGGAAATCACAGGAGTGCACTTAGTTCTGCACTCCTGTGACCCAGATTCAGCAGACAGAGGGTTTAAGTCTGCTGTCAGCTGATGTCACATAGCCTCTCCAGGCTCTGCAGGGGTCCCAACAATAATGCTGGGATCTGCTTAGATGCCTGACCGGAAGCTGGCTCCGCCATTCAGTGAACTGCTGAGGGCCTGAGCCAGTCGCTCCCTCTCCCTCCATAGTCTGGCACTTCAATGAGTGCTGGAGGGGCAGAGCACAGACAGCAGACTGGTCTGTGCTCAGAGCGGACCAGAGAACTGAGCAATTAGCAATTGCTCAGTTCTTGGTGTAGAGCCGGCAGGGGGCAGCTGCAGCTCAAATTGATGCTGTAATTGATCTGTAATTTAAATTTTTTTGGATCCCACTCTTTGATAAAACATTTTTCTACATTAAATTTATTAAGCATATGTTTACTACTGTTTGTGTAGTACCAGAATTTGACATGGTATAACCTTCTTACAGAAGGTACAGTCGCACTAAGCCTGGATGGGGAGGAAACAGATAACAAGGAACAAGTTAACAGGAGGAGAGTGTAGGCAAGTGCAGTTTGTTTCTTCCATTGCAGGTAGCGCTCAACTGCAGCGGCTTTGCAGCTGGAGAGGAAGTCAGGAAGAATCTGGTTCCGTTATGTTTCCTGCGTCACCACGGAAGTGATCTGGTTGGATGCAGTTGTCACATGTGACTCTGGCTGCCATTTTGGATCAGGCAAAGCCTATTTAAGACCCCGGCTCCCAGGACTTGCATGCTTTATGGGAGTGGGTGGGTGCATGGAACAATACCCGCTCTGTTAACCCCCCTGGCGGTATTCCCGAGTCTGGCTCGGGGTAAGATTTTTATACCAAAATCGGTATCCCCGAGTCAGACTCGGGCTCGCCACGCTGCAGCCAGAGACAAAGTTACTTACCTTGTCCCTGGATCCAGCGATGCCGCCGCGCTGTGTGCGCGAGCGGGACCTCGCTCGATTCACACAGTGTCCTCCTGTGCCGCCGATCTCCGTTCCCTACGTTACGATGCACAGGGGCAGAGAACGGCGTCAAATTCAAAAAGGTAAACAAACACATTACATACAATATACTGTAATCTTATAGATTACAGTACTGTATGTAAAAAATACACCCCCCCCCCCTTGTCCCTAGTGGTCTGCCCAGTGTCCTACATGTACTTTTATATAATAAAAACTGTTCTTTCTGCCTGCAAACTGTAGATTATCCAAAAGTGTCCCTTTATGTCAAAAATAGTTTTAGAGCAGCTAGAAAACACCGATAATAAATTATAATCACTTGCAGAATTGTGCGATAGCGATTTGTGGGGAAATTCGTCATAAAAAAATTTAAGTGAGTTATTCCTAAGAATTACAGGCCTACAGTATAAAACGTCAAATTTCCTTGCAAATAATGGTACCGCTTTCAGCACCTTTTTTCTGAAATAATCATACCGCCAGGGAGGTTAAGGAAAGTACTAGCAGTAGAAAAAGACTCTGACGAGGAGGGAAAGAGTAGGGTCGCAGCTCTTCTGGATATCTTACCAAATTGGGCACGAGCTGGCCAGGCACATTATGCTCCTCTCTACTGTCATTCTGGCTAGAACCTGCTCTGTTCACGTTACTGTAACCGTAAGTGCTCCAGGTTGGTCAGTCTTCCCACAGGGATTTCTGTGAACCGTTGCACAGGGATTCCGAGGAGGACTAAAAATGCTGGCGGTGTGGTTGCTATAGACACCTATCAAAGAACTGCAGGTGGTCTGGATTCAGGAACCCACCCATTATTAAACTACTAACTCCTGAGGCAGAGGAACAACCCCAGAGACAGACAACTGAAAGTCCTAACAAAGCTGAAGACGTGGTATCTCCAAGCCCAGTGGAATCCACCCTAATCAACAAGCAAGAGGCCCCATATTTGATTGACACCGGGTCAGAGGTCACTGTCATGGAATATGGCTTTTATGTACAAAGGATCAGAGCCCGGGAACAGCTGCACTCCTGTTGGCTATATCTCTGAGCAGCAAAAAATCTACCTATACAGGACAAAGGCATCACCTTGGTGAAGATTCAAATCAAGGACTAGGTGGTAGAATGGGTTTGGGTAGTCTTGACCCAAGGCCCAGTTAATCCCACAGTGCCCATAGTGCTGGGCATGAACATTTTGAAAGACCTAGACTTGCCCCTGCCTACTGGCCAGATATGAACATTCGACCCAGCAGGCCCGTGGCTGTAGCCTGCGAGAAGTATGGCTCAGCGTACTTCAAGTTTACAAGGCCCAACGCAGAGCTACCAAGAGACAACCGGAAAAATTAGGGGTGGTTTGTAAACTCTTCTTTGCTTTGGAACTGGCCAGTGGCTACTAGCATGTCCTCATACAGGACAAGACAGGGAGAAGACACATTTTTTACACCCCTGGGATTTTTCGAGTTTAATTGCATGCCCTTTGGCCTTAGTAACGCTCCTGGAACCTTTCAGCGCCTAATGGAGCAATGTCTTGGGGATTTCAATTTTGAGGCGCTACTGATTTACCTCAATGACATTATCATATTCTCCAAGACGTTTGAGGAACATGTGAAACATTTGGACAGTGTCTATCAAGAACACCAAGCACACTAGAGAGAGCAAGTTGGAGCCCAAGTGCACCCCGTCTCGGGTGTTGGGGAAACCTTTCCCACCTACCCCAGTCTATAGCCTGGTCTCTGAGGGGCCTGATCCCATCAAAAAGAGTCTGCATCGAAAAATGCTGAGACCTTGGGTGCTGGGTGGTGACTGTCCCAGGGGGCCCACCGATGACCAGGACCAGGAGGCATTTGATGCCATGGATCGTCCCCCAATGCATGTGCTTGTGACGTCGCCGGCTGCTTCTAAAGTAAATATCTCCTAAACGGTGAAATATATTGTACTTATAGATAAGCCCTATTAAAGGCTTACCTATGGGTAAAAATCAGGGAGTTAATTCCTGCTTGTGTGATTGGCTCACCAATTTTTCCAGAAGTCTGCCTAAGATACAAGTCAGATTTCAGGCAACCTCTGCACCAAAAATGAAATTTTTGGAGAGATACTCCCAATAGGAACACTTCTAATGCCGCGTACACACGATCAGTCCATCCAATGAGAAGGTACCGATGGACCGTTTTCATTGGTTAACCGATAAAGCTGACTGATGGTCCTTTGCGCCTACACACCATCGGTTAAAAAAACGATTGTGTCAGAACGCGGTGACGTAAAACACAACGACGTGCTGAAAAAAACGAAGTTTAATGCTTCCAAGCATGCGTCAACTTGATTCTGAGCATGCGTGGATTTTTAACCGATGATCGTGCCTACTAACGATCGGTTTTGTTCTATCGGTAAGGAATCCATCGGTTAATTTTAAAACAAGTTGCCTTTTTTTTAACCAATGGTTAACTAACCGATGGCGCCCACACACGATCGGTTTTGACCGTTGAAAGCGGTCCATCAGACCATTCTCATCGGTTTAACCGATCGTGTTACGCTGCATTAGGGGATGCAGGCCCAGCAGATTTCCTCATTAGTGCTCTGCAGCTGCACACCTGGCAGTTAATTATGAAACCACTCCCATGAGACCCACTCAGTACAGAGACACAAACAAACACACATGGATTACTTCAGAATAACAAAAGGTAGGAATCTGCAACAAAGTTTGTTATAAGTATATAAGTTGTTATATATATACTTAGATCACTCAGAGGGGAATGTTTTTTTCTCAACAAAAGTGGAGTTACGCTTTACCTATACATGCATGGTGTTAGCTCATATCCAATTCACAATGCAATAGAAGCTCACTTCAATAACCAATAAGGCACTCTACTGGATAACGAACAATGGGAAAATAAATGCTGCAGTATGCATTTACTTAAAAACAATGCTAAGCAATCATTTTGCATAAAATGTGTCTTTAAGCAATCTTTCATCACCATATGCTAGATAGAGTGTGTAATAATATTTTTTTACCAAACCCTATTTTATTACTCTCCTACGAAAAAACAACTAATGCTTAGCAGAGGCATAGAATTACTGCAATCTAATAGCATATCAAAAGCAATGGGATCTATAAGTATAAGCCAAAGAGAAAAGCAAAACTAAGGATAGCCAAACATATCTCAGTCCCAGCCAAATGTATAGGCTGCATCAGAGGGTAGCACTTCCAACCAAAGAGATTTTCTATTTTGTTGTGAGTGCCAAACTCTCCTTAAGCGTTAAACGCATGATTAGTTCTATTCCATGGTGACTGAATCTCAAAGATGATTTCGATAAGTTTCAGTGAGGATGAGCAGATATGTCACCACCTGTCGTTCTTGGTGAGGCAACTGCTCATCCTAATAACTGTATATTCCCACCCTAAGTCTTGAAGATATTAACCAGAGAGCTACAATCATATGGGAGCCGTCAGCAATATCAATGACCACAAATATGCATCACTTTATCAGAGCATTTCCACTTGTACACAAATATGTACTTAACATGAAAGTCAGTATAGAAATCCATGAAAAATTTTAAATTTTAAATTTGCTGTTCTACTCAATGTACATTGTTTTGGAGAAAGCATATCGCCTGCTGCTTAATTTGTTTCTACCTAGCAAAAACAAACACTTTAATGGTAGAAGCACATTTATTTAGGTGTGAACTTCAAGTGTATGTCTGGGAAAAATGTATAAATAAAAAAACATCCTGAACATTACACTATGGGTTTTATTTACTAAAAGTGGAGAGTGAAAAATCTGGTACAGCTGTGCATAGAAACCAATCAGCTTCTAACTTTAGTTTGTTCAGTTAAAGGGTTTGTTAACCCACATTATTTGCTTTATCCAATATGCTCGGTCTCCTAATTATATGTCCCCATGTGTGTGTTGTATAAAAAAAAAATGCTGTATATACCTTAACTGTAATCAGTGGTCACGTTATGCGCCAGATCTCTCCTCTCCCTGTCTGACAGATACAGTGGGAGGGGATGATATTCCTCCACTGACGTGAGTCTGGAGGGGAGGAGGAGGGAGGAGGAGAGGTGGAAAGAGCCAGAGAGATCCGGCGCATCACGTGACCACTGATCAGCGCTCCCAGATAAGGTATATATGGCTTTTATTTATACAACAGAGACACACACACAGGGGGACATATCGTTAGGATACAGAGTAGATTATATAAAGTAGTCATGATTACCGTGGTAAGTTTACGGTGAGAAACTGACAGGATGAGCGTTTTTTTTTTTTAGGTGTTACAGGGGTCCGAATTGGGGGGTTAACATATGCTCTAAGCTTTGACCAAAAAATCTGGAAGCTAATTGGTTTCTATGCAAAGCTACACCAGATTTTGCATTCTCCAATTTTAGTAAATCAACCCCTATTTGTTATCCCATTACAACACTGCAAGAAAGATATTTGTTTATCTGCCATATGTTTGGATTAATAACGCAATGGGGTTCATTTACTAAAGACAAATAGACTGTGCACTTTGCAAGTTGCACTTATTTTCCCCAGAGCTTAGTGTTTTAAAGCTTCAATTTGTAAAGAATACCTGATTGGGTGCAAGGAAAAATAAAAAATAAACATTTTTGCTCGCACATGATTGGATGATGGCAATCAGCAGAGTTTCACCACATTCACTGAGCTCTGGGGGAAAATAAGTGCAACTGTCCTTGCAAAATATACAGTTTAATTGCCTTTAGTAAATCAACCCCAATGCCTTTGCAGTGTTATCAGCCCTGCCTGCTGTACTACAATTCTGCACCTATTTTGAC
Source organism: Rana temporaria (assembly GCF_905171775.1). NCBI lineage: Eukaryota > Metazoa > Chordata > Amphibia > Anura > Ranidae > Rana > Rana temporaria. The sequence goes on from NC_053489.1 coordinate 488,968,223, forward strand.
CTATCGTCCTTACAAATCATAAATTTAAAGTTAACCATAAGTAATGGGCCTAGAATTATTGCTCTAACTCAAGCATGTGCGGCAATATGTAACATGTATAGCGCAACCAGCACTTTCATGCATAGGCACCCCTGGCGCACGTGTTTTCTTTTGTATGCATGTTTTTTTTTTTTTTTAGGGTGATTTAAGTTCTCTCCACTAAAGCTAGCAAAGTACAAATCATGCTTTATTAGCTTCTTCCCCAGCCACAGTGGGTGGGGAAAGTGAAAGTGAAACCCAGAAGATAAAGAGGAGCTCCAGGCCTCTTAAGAAAAAAAAAAAAAGTCAGCAGCTAAAAATACTCTGCTTTGCTACAAAGCGGGGCTTTGTTAATGGTAGGGAAGGAGGAGGGGGGCCGAATTTCTGGGTGACTTTGCTGTAGAGAAGACACCCAGAAGTGGGAGTGGGTACCTGTCAAAACCAGGAACTCCCCCCCCCCCCGAAAGGTGCTAAATGTGACACATCGCTCCTGGGTTCTTACTAGGTAGGGGAGATCACCGAACGGACATTCATTTGTTTCCCAGAGCTCCATTCTTACAGTAGGGATGTGATGGATTTTCTTTCCCTGTAAAGCATCCATCAGATCCCTTAGTAAAAACACCACACACAGTACACAAAAACACTGGTTAAGCACACATTTAACCCTTTGATCGCCCTAGATGTTTAACCACTCCCAAACCAGTGTCATTAGTATAGTGACAGTGCATATTTTTAGCACTGATCACTGGTTCCCACAAGTGTCAAAAGTGTCAGTTAGTGTTAGATTGTCTACCGCAATACAACAATCCTATAAGTCGCTGATTGCCGCCATTACTAGTATTAAAAAAAGAAATACAAATCCAATATATATCCCATTGTTTGTAGATGCTATAACATTTACCATTATTGGGATTTTTTGTACCAAAAACATGTAGCAGAATACATATTGGCCTAAATATTTGAAGAAATTCGATTTTTTTACATTTTTTATTAGGTGTGCTTTATAGCAGAAGGTAAAAAAAATTTTTTCAAAATCTTTGTTTCCTTTGTTTATATAGATGACGTGGCGACGTGCGTGGCCCTGGAAGTTCGATGCTTCCACGCATGCGTCGAATCAGTACGACGCATGCGAGGGATGGCGGTCGGTCAGACATGTCCGGTGAGTCTGTACAGATGACCGAACACGTCCGACGGACAGGTTTCCAGCGGACAGATTTCTTAGCATGCTAAGAAATATTTGTCCGCTGGAAACTGTCCGATCCGCCGGATAATTGTCCAGTCGGGCCTACACACGACTGGATCTGTCAGCTGAAACTGGTCCGTCGGACCAGTTTCAGCGGATAGATCCGGTCGTGTGTACGGGGCCTTAAAGTCACACAGTACCGTACAGCAAAATGGCCTGGTCATGAAAGGTGGTCAAATGGTTAAAGTGTGTAATGACCCGGATGGGGAGAAGAGGTCTAGGACCCCAGCTGCGCATGACGGCCATGTGAAAATAAGCTGGGCCCTACCTTACAAGTTGCAGGGCTGCAAGAAAGGGGTGAGTGGTGGAGAAATAAAGAGGTTGTAAACCTCTCTGTGAAAGTTGTACCTACAGTAAAGCCTATAATAAGGCTAACCTATAGTTACTGTAAATATCTCCTAAACGTGCGCCGTCCAGGAGATGTTTTCTGATGTCATCGGCGCATTCGCTGTGAAGAAACGGCCCCCCAGTGCCATTTTTTTCACAACCGAGTGCCGTGACTGGTGGCTCCCACGTGGGAGTGATGTCACGCCAGTCACAGAGTCAGAGTCTGCCCCCCCAGAAGGAAGAGGGGCGAACATGGATGTGGCCACTAGCAGGGACAGCATGGGTTTCGTTTGAAGGTAAGGGTCACATAATGTGCTAGTATGGAAGGAAGTTAGTAAAACCCATCAGGGTTTACTTCCTCTCTAAGTTCCACTTTAAGCACCATACGGTGAACCTTGGCACCCCAGATGTTTTGGAACTACATTTCCCATGATGCTCAACTACACTGAAGAGTGCATGAGCATCATGGGAAATGTAGTTCCAAAACATCTGGGGTGCCAAGGTTCACCATCACTGACTTCGGACATATTTGACAGCTGTTGAGGAAGGTGGGTACTCATTTTTTCCCCTAACAGTGGAATCGGTAGTGTCTGCAGTACTTCTATCATTCTCAGTAATTTAGTCAAGGTCATCACAATGGTATAGTGCAGAATATTTAGTATATAGAGAGTTTAATTTTCTGTAATTGTCCGTCTCCCTGTAGTGTAGATAGGAATTGCATGCTAAGTAATGTTTATTTACCATGTGTAGAACTACATGTGACTGCAGCTGCAACTTCCTGCGGACATGCCCCACCCAGCCAGATGTTTTTTTCACACATAAGAATATGTTCTTCACCGCCACGGCAACGTACGTCATTCCAGATAGCTGGAATCCTTCCAGATATTGGTATCTTCTTCGCTTCTCCTCTATTTCTGAAAAGACATAGAATGGAATTCAGCAATTATTTTATTAACATGTCATTCACATTTTCATGCAAATGACTTAATACAGAAACAACAATTTCACTAAAACTATATACCGGGCTAATTTGATAAGAAATTTTAAATTACTATACCCAGTGTTCAATAATCCATAGCAACCATTCATTTTCTGAACATTTTAATTGGTAAGACTGTTGCCTCGTACACATGGCCTAACTTTCAGAGAAAAAAAGTCAGACAGGCTTTTTTTCTTGCAAAGTACGGCAGTGTGTAGCCTCCATCTCATTATTTTCGTCGGAAGTCCGACAGACCTTAGAATCTGTTCTCTTTCTTTCCGTCGGACTTCCGACGGACTCACGGCAGACTTTTGCATGTTCAAAAGTCCGTCCGTGTGTACAAGGCATTAGGAGTATTAACTGAAAACTGAACTCTGGCCAAAAACATATTTTTGGTGATTTGCATTATAAAAACAAATGAATGCTAATGAAGTGTGCGCAATGTGCAGCCATTGCTGTGTTGCGTAAAACACTTTTTATCCCTCGTACAGTACAGTTAGCGCCGAACGTCCGGTGCTAGAACTTACAATTAAGCGGAGCTCCAGACGTAATTTTTTTTTCTTTAAAAGACCCCCGTCATGTTACTAACTTTTACAGTGTCTTAAAAAAGTATTCATACCCCTTGAAATTCTCCACATTTTGTCATGTTACAACCAAAAACGTTACTTTATTAAAAGTACTTTATTAGGATTTTATGTGATAGACCAACACAACGTGGCACATAATTGTGAAGTGGAAGGAAAATGATAAATGGTCCTCCAAATTTTTTACAAATAACTATGTGAAAAGTGTGGTGTGCATTTGTATTCAGCCCCTCTGAGTCAATACTTTGTAGAACCGCCTTTCTCTGCAATTACAGCTGCAAGTCTTTTTGGATATGTCTCTACCAGCTTTGCACATCTAGAGAATGACATTTCTGCCCATTCTTCTTTGCAAAATAGCTCAAGCTCTGTCAGATTGGATGGAGAGTGTCTGTGAACAACAATTTTCAAGTCCACAGATTCTCAATTGGATTTAGGTCTGGAATTTGACTGGGCCATTTTTAACACATGAATATGCTTTGATCTAAACCATTCTATTGTAGCTCTGATTGTATGCTTAGGGTTGTTATCCTGCTGGAAGGTGAACCTTTGCTCCATTCTCAAGTCTTTTGCAGACTCTAAGGCCCCATACACACGATAGAATTTATCCGCGAATACGGTCCAGCGGACCGTTTCCGCGGATAAATCCTCTCGTGGATTTCGGCAGATTTTCATGCGATGGTGTGTACACACCATCGCATTGAAATCCACGCTGAAATCCTCTGGCGATGACGTGTCGCGCCGTCGCCGCGATTATGACGCGGCGACGTGCGCGACGCTGTCATATAAGGAATTCCACGCATGCGTCAAATCATTATGACGCATGCGGGGGATCCCTTCGGACGGATGGATTCGGTGAGTCTGTACAGACCAGCGGATCCATCCGTTGGGATGGATTCCAGCAGATGGATTTGTTGTGCATGTCAGCGAATATCCGATCTGCTGGAATCCATCCCAGGGGAGATATATCCGCGGATAAAGATCCGCTGGCGTGTACACACCATAGGATCTATCCGCTGAAACCCATTTGCTGGGATTTATCTGCGGATGGATTCTATGGTGTGTATGGGGCCTCACAGGTTTTTTTCTAAGATTGCCCTGTATTTGGCTCCATCCATCTTCCCATCAACTCTGACCAGCTTCCCTGTCCCTGCTGAAGAAAAGCATTCTCACAACATGATGCTGCCACCACCATGTTTCACGATTGGGATGGTGTGTTCAGGGTGATGTGCAGTGTTAATTTTCTGCCACACATAGCGTTTTAGGCCAAAAAGTTCCATTTTGGTCTCATCTGTTCAGAGCGCCTTCTTCCACATGTTTGCTGTGTCCCCCACATGGCTTCTCGCAAACTGTAAATTGAACTGCTTATGCCTTTCTTTTAATAATGTCTTTCTTCTTGCCACTCTTCCATAAATGCCAGATTTGTGGAGTGCACAACTAATAGTTGTCCTGTGGACAGATTATCCCATCTGAGCTGTGGATCTCTGCAGATCCTCCAGAGTTACTATGGGCCTCTTGGCTGCTTCTCTGATTAATGCTCTCCTTGCCCGGCCTGTCAGTTTAGGTGGACGGCCATCTTGGTAGGTTTGTATTTGTGCCATACTCTTTCCATTCTCGGATGATGGATTGGATTGAACAGTGCTCTGTGAGATGTTCAAAGCTTGGGATATTTTATTATAACCTAACCCTGCTTTAAAGTTTTTCATAATTTTATCCCTGACCTGTCTGGTGTGTTCCTTGGTGTTCCTGATGCTGTTTGTTCACTAAGGTTTTCTAACAAACCTCTGAGGGCTTCACAGAACAGCTGTATTTATACTGAGATTAAATTACACACAGGTGGACTCTATTTACTAATTAGGTGACTTCTGAAGGCAATTAGTTCCATTAGACTTTAGTTAGGGATAATAGAGTAAAGGGGGCTGGATACAAATGCACACCACACTTTTCACATATTTATAAAAAAAAATGAAAACCATTTATCATTGTCCTTCCATTTCACAAACATGTGAAACTTTGTGTGGGTCTATCACATAAAATCCCAATAAAATACATTTATGTTTTTGGTTGTAACATGAAAAAATGGGTAAAATTTCAAGGGGCATGAATACTTTTTTCAAGGCACTGTATAAATGGTAATTCTATGCAAAGTTGCTGTAGTATTGCAGATTTCTTTTGCTAAAACTAACCTTTATATTCGATTGTCATCGCGTTCCAATCTTAACTGTGGGCATGTGAAGCCCACTAGTGTGTTCTTCCGGGATAAGGTTTTGCTGGTTACCCAGCATGCAACTCCCGATCTTGCTCATGCGCATAAAACACAAGATGCGGTGCGCGATTGTGTCTCTGGTTGGCAACAAGAATTTGTTAGCCCTTTTTATAAATAGCGCATAGCACGGCCTTGCATCGCATCATTTCCTGTTTGGAAATAACACAATGCTATGCGATGTCCACTGACTCCTGGGAATGATGACACACATCTCCCAGGAACTCAGGCGCCGCAGGATATGACTCACCTCATCGCGGCACCCTTAACAGGAAGAAAAAAACACTACACCATGGAAACCCGGGTACACAAAGCTAGAAAAAAAAAAAGAAGAACGTCCAATGTTGTTTTACTTTGCTGTATTGAAGCGGATGATGCAAAGATTTTTGTTTAGCTTGAAGTCGTTTATCAATTATAAAACAGTATTAACTATTCTATTATACAAAACAGAACACATTTACAGGTTTAATATTTTACTGTGACCATTTTACAGATTAAAACTACTAGTAATAATGCGTATTAGGAAAACACTAGCTGCATTTGTTTATTACTATGTACAAATCATGATTGTGGGAACACTGATAAAAGGCAACCATCATCTAAGTAAAGGGTGACCTTAGAGGAAAAAAGTCATGCATTTAGCGGCTTACAAGTTAGCAGCCAAAAGTACACATTAGATCATTTGTTTTGCCTTTGGCTTAAAAAGAACACTTGTTCTTTTAGTCCTCTCCTGTTTTAATAATTTTCTTTACTTGAACAAGCGTGAGATTTGAAGTGTAAAGTTAAGTGAAATGAAGTGCAAAGGTATGTCCATATATGTAAACATACGTCCTAGTTCACACGGGAGTCATGCTGTGCACATGGATTTTACTGCTACTAACTGGCTAATAAACAGCAACCATTCGGGAACTGTGCAATGTACAACTGGAAGGCACATGGGTCTTTTTTTACGTTTTTTAAAATGAAACATGTGTAATGTCTTTCAGTGCAAATCCTAGTCCTAGTCCTAGAAATTCAGACATAGGCCCGGATTCAAGAAGCAATTGCGCCTGTGTAACCATAGGTTACACAGCGCAATTGCTTACTTGCCCCGGCGTTACGAATGCTCCTGATTCAGGAACATCGTAACGCTGACTGCAGCCAAAAATCTGCGTGGCATAAGGCTCTTATGCAACGCATATCTTAGGCTGCATTCTTGCGATGGCCGCTAGGGGGCGCTCCCATTGTGCTCAGTGTATAGTATGCAAATTGCGTACGCAATTTACGTCGTTTCCATACGGTGTGTTTAGCGTAAGGCTGCCCCTTCTAATAGCAGGGGCAGCCAATGCTAAAGTATACTCGTCGTTCCCGCGTCGCGACGTTCGAATTTTACATAATTTGCGTAAGTGATTCTTGAATGGCGCTGGACGCCATTCACGTTCACTTTGAAGCAAATGACATCCTTGCGACGTCATTTGCCGCAATGCACGTCGGGAAAGTTTCCCGACGGAGCATGCGCTCTACGCTCGGCGCGGGAGCGTGCCTAATTTAAATGATTCCCGCCCCCTACGGGATCATTTACATTAGGCGCCCTTACGCAGGGCAAGTTTACACAGCGCACGCGCAATTTACGGAGCTACTGCTCCGTGAATCGCATGTAGCGCAGGAAATTTCCGGGGGCGCAGGGCAAAAACGCTGCCCTGCGCCTCCGTAACTAAGGGGCAAATCTACCTGAATCCGGGCCATAGTTGCAAAGAAATCTGCCTTGGTCAAGTAGGTCGCTAGTTGTGTGTCTGAATCAGATTCAAAGACCAGTGTTAAAATAAGGTTCTGCTTCAGTGCAATGTCACGCAGAACAGTTTGAGTGCTTTGCAGCCCACTGGTACAGAGAATGTATGCCTGAGCTTTTGCTGCAGTTCCCTTGCACCTGGTTTCCGCCATTTCTATCAGTGAGGGTATTTGCCTGTGGGATACTAATGAAACAGGGTGCAGAATTGGGGTAAGCTCTGTTGGCCATACTTATTCTGTGTATCACAGGCAAGCACTCAGTTCTGCACTCCTATTACCCGTATTCAGCCGACAGTGGGCTAAAATCTGCTGTCAGCTGACATCACTCAGCTGGTCCAGATTTTAGCGGGATCCTGACTTTAATGTCAGGATCTACTCAGATGCCTGACTAGAAGCTGGCTCAGCCTTTCAGTGTGCCACTGAGAGCCTGAGCCAGCCTCTCCCTCCCCCTGCACAGCCCAGAGCTCCAGTGAGCGTTGGAGGGGCAGAGCAGAGAGCCGGTGACTGACAGTCACCAGCTCTCTACGCGATGAAGACTGGGAACTGTGGTCTTTGATTGCTCAGTTTTCGGTCTTAGAGGTGATGGGGTACAGATTCAGCATCACAACATGGCTGCATTCACCTAGGTCAGGATGTGTGTTTGTTATTTTTAAATTATCCTTCTCTTTTAAGTCTCATACTTGCTATGAGGATTCGATAATGGACTGATAACAGACTGACCTTTCTTTCCTTTCCACATTGCTGATCCCCCATATGGGTCCAGGCTTTAGGGTCTGGGAACCATAGGAATGGACCACATTCCTGTACCTGCAGCTAACTACACACATTGTTCCAAGGTGAGTGAACAGTCTGCCACTACAGTGTGGGGTCCAGGTACAGTTCCCAAGGTATTACAGAGGTTGTACCAATCTGGATGCACTGCTTCTATCGTTAAAGCAGAAAGCAGTTATGAGCTTATTGAGTTGATTGAATAATTTAACGTAATTAAGAACTAGTTAAACATGGGAGCTTCTGCATAAGGAACAGAGGTCAACCATCTACATGATACTACCAGAGAACTGAGGTCTCGTGGGGTGGGGCAGAAATAAAGAAGTATGCCCAAGGGGGCATGACCAAATGCTTTGCCAGCATCCAATCCCCTGAAATGAGCAGCCTTTAACTCAGGGTCTATCTTTCCTGTGTCTTGTACTGTACAAGATAAGAGCTTTTCAAGTTATTATGGGTGATCAGAAACAGACAGGAAATTGTTTAGTAATTTGTAGAAGCATTTAAAGAAAACCTGTGCTGAGAGAAAGTTAGGGGCTGCCATTTCTGACCAGTTAATGAAAATGCTACTTGCCTGGCTTTCTCCAACCTCAGTTTTTCAGAGCCCATAACTTAAAATATGTGCGTAGAAAGTTAAAATTGCAATAAACTATTCCACCGAAATAGTAGTTAAAATATATATATATACTATATATACTATGCCTCAAATCCCCACTTTTCAATTACTTTCGTTAGACCTTCCTGCCTTCCTCCATCAATCTTCCCTGAACTTAATCCTGGGAGTGCATCCTGTGCACAGATGTGTCCAGCCATCACATGGGCAATAGATACAAAATACAAGACATACAGTATGTGCAGTATGTCCGAAGGCTGAATGCACACAGCACATGTGCAATACTGGCCACTGGTCTTTCTATGCTCTGGCACTGTCCAGCTGATGCATGTGCAATACTACACTTAGAAATCTAAGTGCAGTACTGTGTATGAAACAGCCAAACATAGCGCCAGCGACCTATACCATGTATAGTCCAGCCAGACTCTGCACCAGCAGCTTGTACTGTACACGTTAAAAAGCAGTGAAAACAACATATTAAATTACAGATCATTGAGAGAGTCCATAATGTTCATAAAATGAATGATAAAACACCACAACGTGTCCAAATAGGTGCTTCTATAGACGAGATACAAGGTGATCATGTGACAACGTCCACGGCGATATTCTCAGCAGCTCACCTCAATGTGTGGACCCCTGAATCAATCAGTGACACAGGCATTTCCCCCCACAAGGGTGTAACAGCTGAATCACTGGATATGCTAAACGCTGGAGAGAAGTATACTCTATTGATAATAAGATCCCCTGTATTCTGACCGCAAGCTCCGGTTCATTGGTACATGGAATAGAAGCAGCAGAATATAGGCCTCTCCATTTGATAAAATCATTTATTTTAATTAAAAAGTTGCACTTACAAGCATCGCACCGAACCCAGTGTCAGGTGACAAGGCAGAGGGTAAACAAACCCACGAGGATCAACGAGAAGACACGGGTGACATCACGCTATTCACATGGTTCCGTACGCGTTGCGTCCTAGGGCGCTGATGAAGTCCCGCACACTGGGATGCAACGCATTTGGAACCAAGTGACTAGCGTGACATCACCCCTGTCTTCTCATTGATCCTCGTGGGTTTGTTTACTATCTGCCTTGTCACCTGACACTGGGTTCAGTGCGATGCTTGTAAGTGAAACTTTTTTAAATCAAATAAATTATTTTATCAATCGTGGAGCACTATATTCTGCTGCTTCTATTCCATGTACCGATGAACCAGATCTTACGGTCAGAATACATGGGATCTTATTACCAATAGAGTGTATGGTACTTCTCTCCAGCGTTAAGCATATCCAGCTGTTACACCCTTGTGAGGGAAATGCCTGTGTGACTGATTGATTCAGGGGTCCACACATTGAGGTGAGCTGCTAGGAATATCACCGGTGGAGGTTGTCACATGATCACCTTGTATATCATCCATAGAAGCACTTATTTGTGTTATGACTGTTTTATCATTCATTTTAATGTGAACATTACGGACTCTCATTTATCTGTAATTTAATGTTTTTTTTGCACTGCACTGCTTTTTAACATTATTGTCATTTGGGGATTTGATAATTTGACCCTCAGTGTTCAGCTGCTGTAGCTAGGTTTTCAATTGCGCTGATTGATCTGTAATATATACTTGTACTGTATGCGCACTAAACATCAGTGGCCCCCGTTGCACCAGCCAGTAATAGTGCCAACAGCCTGTTCTGCAAATGCGCAAAGCCAATAGAAGCACAAGCGCCCCTACTTCATGTGCATCCCAGGAGCAAAGAACCAAGATGGGGGTGTGTGTACAGTCTCGGCCACTTTGGGGTGGCACTAGGGAAACACTAAAAGGTAAAGGGATCACCCTACAGACAGAAACTACACAGAGAAAACTTTCACAGGCTGTTTATTCTGTAGACCAGTGGTCATCATCCCTGTCCTCAGGGCCCACTAACAGGCCACTTTTGTAAGATAAGTGAAATACATGACAGGTGATATCATTTGCTCCTCAGTGATTGCAGTATTCTAGTCTGCATCTCCCCAAGGTAATACATAAAACCTGGCCTGTTAGTGGGCCCTGAGGACAGGGTTGTTGACCACTGCTGTAGACCAGTGGTCATCAACCCTGCCCTACAGGGCCCACTAACAGGCCAGGTTTGCAAGATAACTGAAATACATCACAGGTGATATCATTTGCTGCTCAGTGATTGTTGTATTCTAGACTGCATCTCCCCAAGGTAATACATAAAACCTGGCCTGTTAGTGGGCCCTGTAGGGCAGGGTTGATGACCACTGCTGTAGATGATGACATCAGGTATGCAGCTACATTTATTCTTTTATTTTTTTCAAGGAGGGATTATTATCACTTTAGGTAACAGTAAAGTCAAAATTCCCAATTTGCCTATTTGTTATGAGTCAAAGTATTGTAGCCTTTGGATCAGCAGAACAGCCAGGCAACCAGCACTTTCAATAGAAAAGGTCAGAAATGGCAGCCTACATATTTTCACAGTACAGCAGGTACCCTTTAGAATAGTCACTATTGCATACACAATTTATAGAAACACTTACCCATATTCAAGCTGACGACATACGACAGAGGCATCATTATCATCCCACTGGCTGCTGCATATGGTTCCCCAGGCACCATTCACATAGACTTCCACTACGTTTCCCTCTGACTCGCTTTTCTGGTTCCCTCGTAGACGCACTGACCCTGTTAATTGTTAAAAATGCATTTAGATGATGTAGTATGGCTAAATAAATGGCATCCTACTGAGTTTAGAAATGTATGTATTCCCCTGATGCTGACAATCTGCTTGAGGGTAAAGACTCTATTCACATCACAGTTAATTTGAAAGGCACAGACATAAATTGTAAGGTCATCAGAAATATTTGAAAAGGAATGTTTTCTAAATGTAAGGATGTAATAGAGTGCATTTTATATCTAGGTCTGATATTATTAAACACAAAGGCTTTGTTAGCATTGCAAAATATATCTCTTTATCATACTGTACAAACGTTTATAGCTGCAGTGAACGAGCAGAGTTTATGTGTCCTTGATTCTTTAAGGCTCCATGCACACTAGGAGCAGAAAAAACGTCAACGTTTTTAGCTTGAAAAACGTGGCATAAAAGACGCAAAATGAAAGCATATTGTACAAAGTTTAGGCGAGTCTATGAGAGTTTAGTTTATAGGCGTTTTTTGCACTACACTCCCCTCTGCAAAAGTTTTTAGGCTCCATGCACACTGGACTTAAAAAACGTTGATTCTACAGGCGTTTGACATTTTTTTCTCCTGCCTCTAGAAGCACTTCTATTGTGCTCTATGTGTCTTTGCACATTATTGACTGCTACAGGCGTTTTCTGTCAGGGACGTTCAGAAGCAGGAAAAAAAAACCTTCTCTATCGCGTTTCCTGGAGGAGTTTAGGAGCTGTAAAAACGTCAGTCTCTCCTAAACTCCTCTTATCTCTTCTGAACGTCAAGTGCCAACGTTTTTTTAGGACAATAGAAGTGCTTCTAGAGGCAGGAGAAAAAAACGTCAAACGCCTGTAGAATCAACGTTTTTTAAGTCCAGTGTGCATGGAGCCTTAGGCCCAGATTCACGTAGGAGATACGACGGCGTATCTCCAGATACGCCGTCGTATCTCTGAGCGTGAGGCGTCATATCTTGGCGCCTGATTCAAAGAATCAGATACGTCAGAATTTGTATAAGATACGACCAGCGTAAGTCTCCTACGCCGTCATATCTTAACTGCATATTTATGCTGGCCGCTAGGGGCGTGTACGCTGATTTACGCTTAGAAATATGTAAATGAGCTAGATACGCCTATTCACGAACGTAGGCCCGGCCGTCGCAGTACAGATACGCTGTTCACGTAAGGCTTTTTCCGGCGTAAAATACCTGCTCTATGAGGCGTAGATGAGGCGTACCAATGTTAAGTATGGACGTCGGGCCAGCGTCGAATTTCCCGTCGATTACGTCGTTCGCGAATAGGGCTGTGCATAATTTACGTTCCAGTCGAAAGCATTGGCTTTTTGCGGGTTAATTTGGAGCATGCGCACTGGGATACTTTCACGGACGGTGCATGCACCGTTCGGAGAAAGCGTCATTTACGTGGGGTCACAATACATTTACATAATACACGCCCACATCTTCCACATTTGAATTAAGCGGGCTTACACCGGCCTATTTACGCTACGCCGCCGCAATTTTGCTTTGAGAATACTGCACTTGCCTGTCAAAGTTGCGGAGGCGTAACGTAAATAGGATACATTACGCCCCCACAAAGATGTGCTCTCCTATGTGAATCTGGGCCCTACTGTTCAGCCAGAAGCCTGTGAGCAGGGAGGTGACACCACTGTATTCTTTAACTCTGCCAGAGAAAGTGTTGTCACTGTCCAGGTTGTGCTGTCTTGCAGATGTGTGTGGATCACAAAAGTAGTTGGACAATATCACAAATTCTTTGACCGATAAAAAACAGTTCAACTGTGTATTTAGCTGTTCTTAGTGCTCAGCTTCAAAGCCTAGCTCAGGCACTAATAATAAAAATTGCTGGCTCCATGCTAAAAAAAAAAAAAATTGATTGCTCCTTTCTTGAAAAGGATGGGTTAGCAAACAGTAATACTGATCTTACTTCTCTGCCCTGTAATATTCTTCCTTCTGGTTCCAGTTCTGATGACCGGTCTGCAGATCCAACTAGTATAATTGCCTCCCCTCATGCCAGCATCACTATACCTGTACTGTAATCAGTGCTGGACCAGTGGCCACATTATGACAATGAGAAGTGGACACTAGTAGGAGTGCCTGCCCACATTCTAGCGCTAAAAGAGCAGAGAACTGGACCGCCTGCTTTGGCACCATGGAGTCCAGTCAGTATTTCTGTGTCTAGACTAAAAATACCTTAGAATATAACAAAAACTACAGTGTATATACAGTCCCTGATAAAAGTCTTGTTGCTTCTCTATTTTGTAGAAACTCCTGCTATTAACCTTACTTTTAATTAATCAATTGGTGTTAGAAATAGCTCATATGAAAAGCTAAAGCCCTCCCAAATGATGTTTAATGCACTGAAATAAATTTATTGCACTGAAAAAAGATTTATCATTTAATCAAGACAGAAAGGTCACATTTTGGCAAAAGACAAAAGTTTTGTCGCCTATACAGAAATTGAACAACTTTACTGAAAATCCAAAAATATGTCAGTAAATTAAGTAGTGGTGCTGTGAGATGCAAATGTAATATCTTGTATGACTTCTATGAGCTTAAAGGACAGCATCTATGCGGTTTGGCAAGGATTCATACAATTTATTGATGAAGTCATCAGGAATAGCAAAGAAAACAGTCTTGCATGCCTCCCAGAGTTCATCAATATTCTTTGGTTTCATCTACCATGCTTCCTCTTTCATCCTACACCACATACTGTATGCTCAATGATGTTCATGTCTGGTGACTGGGCTGGCCAATCCTGGAGCATCTTGATCTTCTTCGCCTTAAGGAACTTTGATGTGGAGATGGAAGTATGCGATGGAGCACCATCGTGCTGCAAAATTTGGCCTTTTTTATGGTTGGGAATATAAGAGGTAGCTAAGATTTCTTGGTATTTTAGACAATTGATGTTGCCTTCCACCCTGCAGATCCCTCACACACCCCCATACTGGATGTAACCACAGACCATGATTTTGCCTCCACCAAACTTTACTGTTTTCTGGGTAAATCTCGGCTCCATGCGGGTTCCAGTAGATCTCCTGCAATATTTGCGGCGACTGTGGTGTAATTCAACAGAAGATACATCTGAAAAATCCACCTTCTGCCACTTTTCCAGAGTCCATCCTTTTAGCAGGATGTGGCCCTTGGCAAATGCCACACGGTTTTTCAATTGTCTTTTATTTAGTGCTGGCTTATGGGCACTGATTCGACCATGGAGGCCATTTCGAGACAGAATCCGACAAACTGTTCTGGTTGACACAGGGACTTCAGGTGACCAGGTCTCGTGGAGCTCTGCTGCAGTGGAAAATGGTCTGGCCTTGGATTTTGGAGCCAACAAACGGTCCTCTCGAGCAGTTGTCTTGCGGAGTCGGCCTGACCTGGCCTTGTCCAAAACGTCTCCAGTCTCTTCAAATCTTTTTTTTATCCTCTGAACTTGACGGTGAGACACATTGAAGGTGTCTGCCACATCAGCAGTGGATCTGGTCTTCAGCCTCTTGATAATCAACACTTTAGTCTCCGGGTGAATCTTAGGCCTATTTGCAGAGGTCTAGTTGCAGTTGAGAAGGTCTAGTGTACTGGTGTTCTTTTTATACACACCTGAGACCTAATTGATCCATTATTAGTCACAGGTGAAGCTCATATAACAAGGCGCCAACACTTATGTCTTGGCAAAAATTGACTCAATGGGCTTTACCAAGCTGTGAATATTAGAATACTTTTTGGCAGTTTTGTTTTGCACTGAAACATTATTACAAAAGCTGTTGGGATAAAAATGACCCATTTCTTGTAACAAAATCGTGATTAGAAATATATTTTAGCGGAACTTCACGTCAATTTGTACACAAGCGACAAGACTTTTGTCAGGTACTGTATATATATATAAATATATATATATATATATATATATATATATATATAAATATATATATATATATATATATATATATATATATATAAAACGATATATATATATGTATATCTATTTACACAAAAGTGAGTACAAACCCTCACATTTTTGTAAGTATTTTACTATATCTTCTTTATGTGACATCACTGAAGAAATTATACTTTGCTACAATGTAAAGTAGTGAGTGTACAGCTTGTATACCAGTGTAAATTTGCTGTCTGCTCAAAATAACTCAACACACAGCCATTAATGTCTAAACCTCTGGCAACAAAAGTGAGTACACCCCTAAATGAAAATGTCCAAATTGGGACCAAAGTGTCAACATTTTGTGTGACCACCATTATTTTCCAGCACTGCCTTAACCCTCTTGGGCATGGAGATCACCAGAGCTTCATGGGTTGCCACAGGAGTCCTCTTTCACGCCTCCATGATGATATCACGGAGCTGGTGGATGTTAGAGACCTTGCGCTCCTCCACCTTCCATTTGAGGATGCCCCATAGATGCTCAATAGGGTTTAGGTCTGGAGACTTGCTTGGCCAGTCCATCACCTTTACCCTCAGCTTCTTTAGCAAGGCAGTGGTTGTCTTGGAGGTGTGTTTGGAGTCGTATTCATGTTGGAATACTGCCCTGCGGTCCAGTCTCCTAAGGGAGGGGATCATGCTCTGCTTCAGTATGTCACAGTACATGTTGGCATTCATGGTTCCCTCAATGAACTGTAGCTCCCCAGTGCCCACAGCACTCATGCAACCCCAGAACAGGACACTCCCACCACCATGCTTGACTGTCTTGTCTTTGTACTCCTCACCTGGTTTTCCCCACACACGGTTGACACCATCTGAACACCAGCAGGCTGACCCCCCACCTCTGTAGCAATGTTGGCAGCATTCATATGTCTATTTTCCAAAGACAACCTCTGGATATGAGGCTGAGCATGTGCACTCAACTTCTTTGGTCAACCATGGCGAGGCCTGTTCTGAGTGGAACCTGTCCTGTTAAACTGCTGTATGATCTTGGCCATTCAAGGTCTTGGAAATCTTCTTATAGCCTAGGACACCTTTATGTAGAGCAACAATTCTTTTTTTCAGATCCTCAGAGAGTTCTTTGCCATGAGGTGCCATGTTAAACTTCCAGTAACCAGTAAGAGAGGGTGAGAGTGATAACACCAAATTTAACACGTGCTCCCTATTCACACCTGAGACCTTGTAACACTAATGGGTCACATGACACTGAGGAGGGAAAATGGCTAATTGGGCCCAATTTGGACATTTTTACTTAGGGGTGTACTCACTTTTGTTGCCAGCAATTTAGACATTAATAACTGTGTGTTGAGTTATTTTGAGGGGACAGCAAATGTACACTGTTATATAAGCTGAACACTTACTACTTTACATTGTAGCAAAGTGTAATTTCTTCAGTGTTGTCACATGAAAAGATATAATAAAAAAATTACAAAAATGTGAGGGGTGTACTCACTTTGTGAGATAATGTGTTTGTGTGTATGTATATATATATATATATATATATATATATATATATATATATATATATATATATATATATATATACAGACTGTATATAATAAAATATATAATATAATAATAAAAAAAAAAACTATGTTCTCCATTAGTAGGGATGGGGGTTAATATTTATGGCATGAGTTAGACTTTAAAGTAATACTGTTAACTGGAATACTGAATAGAAATGAAATGCAAGCTTGCAAGAATCTTCACTAGTGATAAACAAACGGTTTCACAAATCAGATTACATTACATACGCTTTAATTTGTCTGCATATATGCATAAAGGTTTTTTAAATGTACAGAATTCTACAAAGTTCATTGAGTGTATTCATGAATGATCACTTAGACTGGCCATTTACAGCTCACATTTCATCCGTCAGTGCTACCCAGGGCCAAAATTCATGCCCTGAATGACCCTGTCATACTATTTGGCTCGTCAAACGCCAATAGAAAAATCAAGGAGCCAGGTGTAAAACTGTCGGCTGAACAGCTATTGCATCCTATAAAAAACTGTCACATTTTCAGGTATCTAGACAGCTTCAGGTACTGTGATTGTCTGAATACAATAGCTGGCTAGAGAAATCTATTAGATCTCATTTATTCAGCCTACAGGCTGAATAAGAGAAATCTATGCATATTGTATATAACTATCCTTAGTAAAATATACAGCACATTTACTTGGTCTTCTAGATTTCTGAAGGGCATTATTCTTTACAAGTCAGACAGATCTGCACACAAATATTAAGGAAGATCAAAAATCATTTTTTTTTTATCTTATTATCATTACAGGACGGCACAGTGGTGTAGTGGATATCCCTTTCGCCTAGCAGTAAAAAGGGTCACTGGTTTGAATCTCAACCATGACACTACCTGCTTGGAGTTTGCATGTTCTCTCTGTGCCTACGTGGGTTTCCGGCGGGTACTCCGGTTTCCTCCCACACTCCAAAGACATGCTGGTAGGTTAATTGAATCTTGTCTAAATTGGCCCTAGTATTTGTATGTATGAATGTGAGTTAGGGACCTTAGATTGTAAGCTCCTTGAGTGTAGGGACTGATGTGAATGTACAATGTATACAGTATGTAAAAGCGCTGCATAAACTGGTGGCGCTATATAAGTACCTGAAATAAATAACAATTAAATTACTCTTTACATCTCTTTGTCAGATAGGATTTGCTTATGATAAGCTCATGGAAGTAATGTTGTTTTAAATATGAGCAATTTCTTTGCCTCCATCAGTAATCAGCCTAATAAAACAATGCGTTACCTCGCACAGAATGATGCTTATAAATATTCATGTGTTGACTGTTTAAAAATTAGTTTAATCCATTCCTTGAACAAAGGAGTAACAACACATTCAAATAAATCCTCCACTGCAGATTGCCTTAGGTGGTTTCAAATGTATAACTAGCTTTAATAATCAAGTTTTACACTTATTTGAACACAACAGCTGTTTATCAGGAAATTGCATATTTTTGGATCAATAATAAGTCCGAAAATTGCCCTCAGAAATCTGGCAGCGCTTCACATATTTTTGTTGTTAGAAGGAAATGACCAAAGTTCTGAAACTGACAGAAAAACAAATCATTTGAAGTGTAGCACAGTTTATTGATTAAGTCATCTTTTATATCAAGCCATTGTAGAGAGCAGAAAGCCTTTCTATATCAATAGGACCATAAAAAATACATTAATGTTGCAGATTAATGTACCTCTATGTGGGATTTTATATTTTTATCCCCTGTAACTTTTAGTTCTCACTTGTTGTTTTGTAAAGTTCATTGGAAGTGCATTTATATCATTTTGTGGTAAGTTTGATTTTTTTTTTTGTTTTTGTTTGATGGTTTATTCATTTTTACAGAAAACTCTGCTGATATAGATGACCTAGAGGCCATCATTCAATTAACAGGGCAGTAAGTTTGGGAATATCCCGTCCTATTCAAAGTATGTTGGCTGGAAATAGCTTTTGCAATTTAAAAGGATTTTCCACTTTCACAAAGTGAAAGACTCTCCCGTTTGTACCCCTATGAGGGTCGGCAGAATGCTGCACTGCTTGGGTTCCATCTGTTCTTAGTCGTTTAAGTGGCAGCAGCTTTCAATGAGCTTCCGAGGACAGAGCTACTTTGTGCCAAAAAAAATGAAAGCCTCGGAGCTCTTGTTGAAATGACTTAGGAAAGCAGATTGAAGAAGTCTAGGGTTAAGGTGAAACTGCAGCACCACTTTAATATTGCATCAAAAATGTGTCTGAAAAGAAAAGTATCTTTCTTGCCTGAAACAAGTCAGACTAATCATTTTCCTAAAATGTGCAATAAATTTTTTAGCTAGAGTCTTATTTCATGCACAGGGCTATAAAAACATAATAAACCTTTAATTCACAGTAAAAGCAGCACAGTATATTACTATCCGTGGTACAGCCTGCTAGAGTACTATAATGGTAATAATAACACAAATCATAGGAGTTTAATATTGTTAGTCAAACCCTACTAACTACTTCACTTTAAATCAGCGCATCTTCACATTAGTCACTATAATAGGGCTGGTGCCTAAAGCGGCAGTAAACCACAGTTAAAAAATTAAAAAAATCCCCTGTGTTGTGGAAATTTTATTATATTGACTTATGTGGACATTTTATTCTAAGGTGTGTGTTTTATAGATTGTCATCTGTCTCCCTGTGTCTGATTTAACCGAGGAGCGCTCTAGCAGAGCGCACTTGGGTTGAATCAGGACCAGCGGTAAAACCATCAGTATGAAAACCTTCTCATGGGCTTGGAGACGTGTTGTCGGTGTGTTCCCAGTTTGTAAGTATCAAGCGCAATGTGCTGGGCTTCTTGCCTTTAAATGTCTATGCACATTAAAGAAGCAAAGTCTGCATAACGAGAGTAGCATATTAATTCTCTGTTGTGGTTACGTTATCGCTTTTGGATACATATCTGCTTTTATAAGAGGACATTGATATCTGCCTTGTTGGTACACTTGTACCTTATATTGACAACAGCAGTTGCAATGTCCCCGCAGATCGCCTCAAGTCTGTAAGAACAAATAGAATGATCTTACTAGATACTGGATATGCTGAGCACTGAGCAGTATTGAATAGGCTCCATGCTGACCAAGATGGTGGATGTGAATGCATGTGGCTGGGTGGGGGGCAGTGTACATGCCTCAAGTGGGTGAGACATGTGCACTTCTCCCCTCCCACTCCTACGGATGCCCTCCCATTTACTGTTGTAATTTCCTGTGTTATCATTTCCTGTGTTGTCATTTCACATGGAGGAAGTGATTGGCTGTTGGGGCCATGAATTCCTGTTTGTCATTCCTTTTGTTGCCCATGAATGAAAACAAGGTGGCTGTGCTTGGGAGAGGCAGGCAGTCGAGCTGTGGAGCTAATGATGTAAGGATTGGGGTCATGTCTGTGGTATTTATACGGGAAACAGGAGTTAACCAAGATGCATTATACCAAGAATCTGAAAGGACGATGTGTTAGCGCAGGAGACATGGATTATGTGCAGCGTAGAGTGGAATTTTCATGACACCTGCAAGGCAATGTCATAATGTTCCAGTATGCATCACATGCTAGCACATTATGAAAGACTTACCTTAAAGTGTTTGTTACCCTAAAAAATAAAATAATGGGTCCTGTTCCTTTAAAGCATGAATAACAGCACAGTGTTTGTGCTGTGTAATTTGGCCCTTCAATCACCTAAAAAACCTGTCTGATCTTGCCTGGTTCTGCCTTCTCCCCTGTATATCATGGCTGCTGAGCCCTGACACTGTGGTCAGTTTACGTGCCTCTGTCAACTGCAGCCTGCTATCTGCTCTTGTGTGCCTCTCTCTGTTCTCCTCCCCCCTCTCCTCCCCATGGCTACAAAACGACGTGATCTTTATATCATCCCCATTGTTAGATAATAACCTGTGTCCTAGTGTTTGTGCTTTATTAATTAAAAAAAGCTGATTTCTACCTGATCTCACATCGCCTTCCAGTGCTCAGATGACTCCCAACTCTCTCCTCCCCGGCTGACGCCAGAGGGGGTTCTCGGCCCTGCATACTGGAGCTGTCAGACAGGGAGAGGAGAAAACCAGGAATCACGTGAGCACCGGGAGGTGCTGTGAAATCAGGTAGATTTTTTTTATAAAGCACAAACACTATAACAAAGGTTGTCATCTATCAATTGGGATGATAACAACCACTTTAAAACAATGTCCTCCAGCGTTGCGCTGTTACCGCTGAGAGGGCTTCCATATTCACCTGGTCTTCCTTCCGAGTTCGCAGCCTCCAGCTACATGAGTGTCCGGCGGCACGATGACGTCTGTCGCGGCCAGGAGCCGCCGCTTACGGCACGGCTCTGAAAGTCTGGCAAGTTTAGGAGATATCCACAGTAACTATAGTAAGCCTTATTACAGGCTTACCTGTAGGTAAAAGATGAAAAAGTGTGTTTATTTCCACTTTTATCACTTTATCCGGGAAACCCTACAATGGCGATAAATAACCTGGTGCCACCTCTCATTTGACCCATCTTTACATTCCTTGCTCCAACCCACTTATCACGTTGTTCTGTCAAACCTTTGACATCAGTACCCCCTTTTTTGGGAAAAACAACAACTTTCTTTTTTTTAAGACTTCATTGACACATAAAAAACACAGTAGTATTTAATCATGGATCTGAAAGCAGTTTCCTTGTTTTCAATGGAGCCATTCACACAGGTACGTAAACATGAGCTGCTTTTGCGTAACACAGAATCCAAAAATCGCCATCTAAAAACATGTGCTTTAGGCACTTACGTGTATAAACGCATGTATAAGCATTTGTTAGTGCATAGATTAAGTCTAAACAAAGGAGAAAAATTATTTATCATGAAAACAAGTGATGTACACATATGCATCTTTACGTGTTTAAACACATCTATACGGTAGTATTGTACTGATCATTACGCAAAAACTTTTCTCCTAGAACACACATGTAATAACATCAAAAATCTTAATAATAATACAACTACAGTATATCACAATGTAGTTTCAAACAAGTAGTGGGTGAAAATATTTGGTTACATAGAATGAGTCGTCTGAATGCAACAATATACAGTACCTTGAAAAAGTATTCATACCACTTGAAATGCTCCACATTTTGTCATGTTACAACCAAAAACGTAAATGTATTTTATTGGGATTTTATGTGATAGACCAACACAAAGTGGCACATTATTGTGAAGTGGAAGGAAAATGATAAATGGTTTTCAAAAGTTTTTACAAATAAATATGTGAAAAGTGTGGTGTGCATTTGTATTCAACCCCCCTGAGTCAATACTTTGTAGAACCACCTTTAACTGCAATTACAGCTGCAAGTCTTTTTGTATATGTCTTCACCACCTTTGCACATCTAGAGAGTGACATTTTTGTTGCCCATTCTTCTTTGCAAAATATCTCAAGATCTGTCAGATTGGATGAAGAGCGTCTGTGAACAGCAATTTTCAAGTCTTGCCAAAGATTCTCAATTGGATTTAGGTCTGGACTTTGAGTGGGCAATCCTAACACATGAATATGTTTTTATCTAAAACATTCCAATGTAGCTCTGGCTGTATGTTTAGGGTATTTTTCTTGCAGGAAGGTGAACCTCCACCAGTCTCAAGTCTTTTGCAGACTCTTAAAATGTTTTCTTCTAAGATTGTCCTGTATTAGGCTCCATCCATCCTCCCATCAGTTCTGACCAGCTTCACTGTTGCTGCTGAAGAAAAGCATCCCCACAACATGATGCTGCCACCACCATGTTTCACGGTGGGGATGGTGTTCAGGGTGATGTGCAGTGTTAGTTTTCCTCCACAAATAGAGATTTGCTTTTAGGCCAAAAAGTTCAGTTTTGGTCTCAATTGACCAGAGCACCTTCTTTCACTTGTTTGCTGTGTCCCCCACGTGGCTTCTCACAAATTGAAAACCGGACTTCTTATGGCTTTTTTTCAACAATGGCTTTTTTTTTGCTACTCTTTGTGAAGTGCTACTCTTTGTGAAGTGCACAACTAATAGCTGTCCTGTGGACAGATTCTGCCACCTGAGCTGTGGATCTCTGCAGCTCCTCCAGAGTTACCATGGGCCTCTTGGCTGCATCTCTGATTAATGCTCTCCTTGCCCTTTTTCTAAGTCCGAGCGACTTGAGTCGCTCCTATTAGAACAGTTCTATTGCAATGTCAGGTGGCTAAGTTGCCTGACAGGTCGCCTCTGTGTGAATCGGCACTTACAGAGAATGTTTTTACAAAGTCTAGCAGAATAACAGTGAGAAACTTAGTCCCCTTGACAAGGAATAGTATATATATATATATATATATCTCATGAAACATTGGACAGGTTAAGGTGTAAGTTAGAAGGGGAAATGGTTGTAAAAGGAGGTGGACATGAAGGAGGGCAGGAAGGTGACAGAAAGTTGGGGTAGGGTGTGGGCTTGTGCAACCTGGCTTACCTTCACCTCATCTAGACCTTTCCGTCCGCATTTGGCGAGACTAAAAGGACGCAGTAGCAGTGAAGTAAATCCAGGATAACCAAATAGATCTAATTTCTCCTCTGTATTTTCTCTAGCAACATTAAGAAGTTGTTTGTTAAGGCTGGCCATACATAATACATTTTATTTTCCCTCAACCAGTGGGTTGAGTGAAAAAACAAATGGGCCAATTCCCCCATCCACACATTCGCTGTAGATGGGGGAACCCTTTCTGCTAAGCTATTTTATTCTGCAGATGAGGAGCCTTCCCGGTCGGCAGAATACAATGATCATTGTTGCCAGCCATAGCCGTGGCACTGATTGTTCGGGAAAAATACAACAGGCTAGATGTACACAAGTCGATCAATAGAAAACCAGCATTAGATCATTGCTTGACTGTCAGAATACAACAGCATAGTAGGAGAAATCCATGCATCGCACATTGTTTTTTTTTTGTTCATTCAACCAGCAGGTATAATAATCTCAGCATGTATACTTGGCCTAACTTAACCAACCAAAATGGTGGTAAAGCTATTCTTTTGATCTATTAAATATTCCAAATTGCTACAACAGTAAAACTGTATACATTATATAAGTATCTCATTGTATGTTGTTTCCTTTTTTTTTTTTCAAGAAAATCAAGCAAATTCAATTTGTAGATTTACTACAAAGTCCCTGTTTGTAATTTTTTACCTGACATATACATAAAGTATAGGCAATATCGCAGATGTTACCTGCCAACTGCATCCACGTCCCTGAACAGCTGCAATATAGCATCAGTACATTTTATACATTATTCATAGCTTCAAACTACCTAATATACTCACTTGGAGTAAATCATGAGCAGCTTTGCCACACTAGGTGGTTTTTAGTCATTTCTTACTGATTAACTGCACCTCTAAATGTGAATAAATACATATAAGATGTTGTTTTGGTGCTTTTAAATATTGTAGTTCTTTGGATAATTTTATAGGAATGTTAAGGCTTTATTTTTCTAGTTTTGGTAGGAGTTGGGACACTTTTCTATCTGGAAACCCTAACCAAGAGGGCCATATCAAGTTTTAAAAAGCACTGTACAATCAGTTTTTGGTGTTTCTTAGCCAACCAACCCAAATTACTGGACATCTCTGTGTTTTAACTGGCTTTACACCATATTTGTTTTCTATATGACTGTTTTCATTGTGTTTTCTAGGTTGTGCGATGTTAATATTTACACATGTAGCCTTGATGCGATTTAGTTCGTGTTTGTATCGCTATACAAGTTACTCATTCATTCATTCAGGTGTCGGCTACTATAGTATAATCCAGAGGACATTACCTCCATTAGGCTATAAAATAAGTGATCTGAACAAGCCTGCTCTCTTCTCCCTGGGATTGATCTGTGGGTGTTCAAATTGCCGCTTGGCCGCTGTGTTTGCGGCCTGCCAGGAGCCTGGGAGTCATTGCTGCCCCCACCTGTGAGGGATCACATCGCTGAGCAAC
The DNA here is from genome assembly GCF_905171775.1 of Rana temporaria. Classification (NCBI taxonomy): domain Eukaryota; kingdom Metazoa; phylum Chordata; class Amphibia; order Anura; family Ranidae; genus Rana; species Rana temporaria. The sequence goes on from NC_053489.1 coordinate 488,992,816, forward strand.
ATCATAAGACCTTTAGCCCTGACATGGGCGAATGAGGGACTGTGCCGAGGGTTCCCACATTGACCGTTGAATCTACATCCACGCTGCATCCATCCTGCCTGTGTGTGCCAACTGCCTTCAGGATCTGGTGACCGGGCTACTGCCAAAGCCGCCTTCTTGTCAGCAACACATGGACACTGTATACAGACATCATAATCCAGATCTCAGAGAAATTTGCCCCTTTTACTATACCCACTATATTACCTGCTAATTGATTTTCCTTTCCTACGTTCTGAGTTCCACTGTCCTGTTGAAGACTGTGTTCAGGCCTGACACATGGACTACTTTTATCCCATCAGGTGCAGGGCATGAGCTGGCCCAAATACTGCCTAAATCTCCCTATAGGAGTAGAGTTCTCTGCAGGCCAGCCCTTTTGTCTAGTCACAACCTCATTATAATTGAGTTGTTTGGGCCCATTCAATTATTCAATGTATTTACTTTTCTTTTCTGCATATTTAACTGTTACCATTCATTACTGTCTACTCCTGTAAATACCTGATTGCTGTGTTTAACTCTGGGTGCTGCCTGAGAGTTTGGCTGCTGTACACTTTATTACACTCACTGTTTCTTTGCCAGTACAGAAAGTTTGCTGTGTTCAGTTTATACTGTGTCTGTGGTTCATATAAATGGGTGTACATTATGTCCGAACCTAGAGTGTCAGAAGTGTTGGGAAGTTCACAGGGTCAGAGGAGCACAAGAGGACAAGCATTATCCAGTGTGCCTTCTGGGGGTAGGGCTAGATATAATACTGGTCTGTAGATCATATTTTAGAACTAGTCAGGCAAAATGTGCTATGACAGTCTTACCAGCAGTAAGGTATAGGGGAAAAGACAAAGAACATCTGAATAAAAATAACAGTGATTGTCTAGAGAAAGGCCATGTAACATACCAACCAGTACAACATTAGAGCTCCCAGATGGCAGAATAAGATAAGACCTGTACAGCTGGAACATACAAAAGTAACTGTGTATGCAAAAGCATTACTGTGCACAGATGCTCTCACTGCTGCAGTATAAGAGACTAAAGCTGGGTATACACTATTAGAGTAGGAGATTTTTAAAGAAAATTTGAAAATTTGTACAGAATCTGATGGGTTGATAAATGTCATTCTTTTTGTTTTTTATATTAGATTTTTGGAATGAATAGCATTTCCCAAATGAAAAAAAAAATTGAGAAAAAATTCCATCCTTCTTTAAATTTTCCCGTCACTGTGATTAAAAATGAATTTCACCTCAATGAAAATCAAATTAACATTCTTAAGACAAACATTTTAATTAGAAAAACTACTAGTGTATGCCCAGCTTAACCACTTGTTGACCTTGCTTTAGCCAAATGATGGCTCTAGCGCGGTCATATAGTTTTGGGAAGTCGTCATATGACGGGCGACGTGCTCTGTGATTGCAGTATCCTCTGGACACTGCTGATCACAGATTGAGTTAAAGAATCAGTCAGTGGCTCTTTACCACGTGATCAGCTGTATCCAATCACAGGAGGTAATCAGATGCCGGTTATCACTCATTTCATCACGCTGACAGCATGAGGATCGGAAAAAGAGAGCCAATAACAGGCTTCTCTAAAAAAAAGGACAACTACACTGATAATCAGGGCACTGATTATCAGTGCAGTCTCAACAGTGCCCACCAGTGCTGTCAATAAATGCCCATTAGTGCCACCCACCAGTGCCCATTAGTGCAGCCCATTAGTGCCACCTATCAATGCTGCCTATTAGTTTTGCCTATCAGTGCCACCTTACAGTGCCCATCAGTGCTGCCTATCAGTGCAGCCTCATCAATGCCCACCAGTACTGCTCATCAGTGCCCATTGGTGCAGCCTATCAGTGCCCATCAATGCTGCCTCATCAGTGCATCCTATCAGTGCCCATCAGTGCAGCCTCATCAGTGCAAATTAGTGAAAGAGAAAAATGACCTGTTTGCTAAATTTTATATCTCTATAGCTCTATTTGTGTGAAAATAAAATGATAAAAATTTAGTTTGGGTACAGTGTTGCATGACCATGCAATTGTCAAGGTGCAAAAGTGCTGAAAGCTGAGAATTGGCCTGGGCAGGAAGAGGTAAAAGTGCCCAGTAGGCAAGTAGATAAAGCTGGTCATACAGATATAGATTTTTTTTTTCAGCCTGTAGGCTAAACAAAAAAAATCTAGTGGATTCCTCCATCCAAGCTATACAGTCTGAATGGACAAATCTCCCGCTGTGAGTGTGACTATTTTGTCTTCTTTCTGTACAAGACTGAAGGCAAGGCTGGAGTTCAGATTTAAATCATTTGTTCAGTAAAAATAGGGAATTTGCTCATGTTGTAATGTTAGCTTTCATTATTATAACTTAAGCTGTGTACACATGATCAGTTTGTCCGATCAAAAAAGACAGATGGACTGTTTTCATCGGACAAATCGATCGTGTGGGGGCCCCATCGGTCTTTTTTCCATCGGTGTAAAAAAATAGAACATGTTTTAAATTTTTCCTATGGATAAAAAAACTATAGGAAATTCCGATCGTCTGTGTGAAACTCCATTGGAGAAAAATCCATGCATGCTCAGAATCAAGTCGATGCATGCTTGGAAGCATTAAACTTAATTTTTTTGGGCTCATCGTAATGTTTTACGTCACCACGTTTTGGCACGGTCGGAATTTAGTCTCATAGGGCCAGATCCACAAAGAAGTTACGCAGGCGTATCTATTGATACGCTGCGTAACTTCTAGGATGCTCCGGCGTATCTTTTTTCTGTATTTAGAGAACAATATACGCCGGAATTTTGCTAAGATCCGACTGGCGTAAGCCTCTTACGCCGTTGTATCTTGGTTGCATATTTATGCTGGCTGCTAGGTGGCACTTCCGTAGAATTACGCGAGGAATATGCAAATTAGGTAGATACGCCGATTCACAAACGTACGTCCGCCGGCGCATTTTTTTACGTCGTTTGCGTAAGGCTTTTTCCGGCGTAATAAGTTACCCCTGCTATATGAGGCGTACGAAATGTTAATTATGAACGTCGGGCCACCGTCAAATTTTTTATGTTTTACGTTGTTTGCGTAAGTCGTTCGCGAATAGGGCTGTGCGTAAGTTACGTTCACGTCTAAAGCATTGGCGATTTGCGGCGTAATTTGGAGCATGCGCACTGGGATTCGTTCACGGACGGCGCATGTGCCGTTCGTAAAAAAACGTCAAATACGTGGGGTCACGATTAGTTAGCATGGAACACGCCCCCAACCCGTTTTTTTTTTAATTAGGCGGGCTTACGCCGCCCGATATACGCTACGCCGCCGTAACTAAAGGCGTAACTTCTTTGTGAATACAGTACTCGCCTTTCTAAGTTACGGCGGCGTAGCGTTTCTGAGATACGCTACGCCCGCCTAAAGATAGGCGCATGTACGTGGATCTGGCCCATAGTGTGTATGCAAGACTGATGAAAGTCAGTATGTACAGGGCAGAAGATTTTTAAAAAAGACCACATTGCTGAAAATAATCATGCAGCAATCCAAAAATGTCTAAGCATTAACAAACTTTTTCCCACAGATGTATTATTATTATTAATCGTTAATTATTAATCATTTAAATGCACTAGTCTTTTTATTTGCTTTGCTAAATGAGACAAAACTATTACATATGCTAACACCATTATAACAAGATGAGAAAAGAAACTGACTTTGGTAATGTTTTAAAAATATTACATTTATTATGTGAAAATAGCCGTAACTAACAAGCTGACTTAAAAAAAAAAACAAGTAGTACTTGCAAGAATTTTGAAAGCGCACATCAATCATTATTTGTAGCACGCCAACTGCACTGCAAATTAAGAGATGTAGCCGGTATGCTTGTTGTGCCTAAACTGGCATTGCATAAAACATATTAATGACTTGGAGAACCTGTAATAAAGAGCAGAAGACACAAAACCTAGTTTCATTCTCTCTACAAACATTGTACTGTAGGTTCCATCCTCAAAAAGAAGAGTAAAGAGAATGGCCCTCTCTGTTGGGTTATTGATGATGACTTATTGATATGTTGTTTAAATGGAAAAAAAAAAAGCCACAAGACTTTCAAATTATATGAAGAACCTAATACCTTTCCACTTCAGTATCCAAGTTAATCTAGCAGTTTGTTGCTCTGGGTCTCATAAAACAACCATTCTAGTGTTACACTACACACCAGTGGTCTGTTAAATCCAAATAATTTACAGCCTTGAAATCTCTCCAAATGAACATGTTATCCTTTGCAATTGTTCTCAGGTTCTTAAGGCATGCTGTTTTTTTTATTATTATTATTTTAAATTGTAATTTATATATTCATATAAATTAGGGCTGTTACTGATCAAAATGTTTCTGTTCGATTAATCGTTCTTTTTTTATCGATTAATCGACTAATTTCGATTAATTATAACGCACATACATATCCAACTACTTTTAGCTAATCTCCTTGCAGGCTGATTCCCAGTGCAGCTACCAACAACTGGAAAAATGGATAGCAGGATACAAAAAACACACAAAGGCAGTGCTCGATGGGAATAGCATTAAAACCTTTATAGTCTTCAAGTAGGTAACCAAATAAATATAGCACTGGAGATAAAATCGATGCTACATAAACAGTAAAAATGGTGCGAGTAATACCAAACGGTACCAAAAGCAGTCCTAAAAACATGTAGCTAAGTATGATACTGGTGTAAAAATGTATACAACGATACCACTGCTGAATCCAGATGAGGAGAGGTTAACATCAGTCCGTCGGCATGTACATGTCCCATGAAGGGAACTATCATAACTCCCAGTGGATGGTTGTAGAATCCCAGGTTGATAGAGGGAAGTGATAGAGGGAAGTGTAACAGCCCTTGCGTGTGGCAGATAGTAAGGTCCCGCCGGCATGCAGATATGAAGGCACAACGAAGGAGCCCTTCAGATGGACACGGCAAGCCCCGCCGGTGTCCGTGACGTTACTGGATCTCCGACGGAACTCCCTGAAGGCCCAGAAGCCGGCGGAGAGGTGAGTACCAGTCAAAAGAATTTAAATTGTTCAAAAAGATTTTGATCGATCAAAAAAATTAAAGAGTAATCGATTAATTAAAAGTTAATTTGCACAGCCCTAATATAAATATCTATCTATATATAGATAGATATATAGATATATATAGATATATACATATAGATATATACATATAGATATATAGAAACCCAGACCAAAGTTAGTAATGCAGCTTGGGGGAGAATTACTAAAACCAGAGCATGCAAAATCTTGTGTAGCTCTGCATAAAAAACAATCAACGTACGTTTTTTCTTTTTGTCAAGGCTTAATTGAACAAGCTGAAGCTAGAAGTTGATTGGCTACCATGCACAGCTTCACCAGATTCTCTGTGTCCCGGTCTTAGTAAATCAACCCCTATGTGTCAATCTGTTTATATTTAACTCTCCTAGCGGTATTCCCGAGTCTGACTCGGGGTGAGATTTTTATACCAAAAGCGGTAACCCCGAGTCAGACTCGGGCTCGCCTCGCTGCAGCCACAGACAAAGTTACTTACCTTGTCCCTGGATCCAGCGATGCCACCGCGCTGTGTGAGCGAGCGGGACCTTGCTCGATTCACACAGTGTCCTCCTGTGCCGCCGATCTCCGTTCCCTGTGACGTTACGACGCACGGGAGCGGAGAACGGCGCCAAATTCAAAAACGTAAACAAACACATTACATACAGTATACTGTAATCTTATAGATTACAGTACTGTATGTGAAAAATACACACCCCCCCTTGTCCCTAGTGGTCTGCCCAGTGCCCTACATGTACTTTTATATAATAAAAACTGTTCTTTCTGCCTGCAAACTGTAGATTGTCCATAGCAACCAAAAGTGTGCCTTTATGTCAAAAATGGTTTTAGATCAGCTAGAAAACAGCAATAATAAATTATAATCACTTGCAGAATTGTGCGATAGCGATTTGTGGGGAAATTCGTCATAAAAAAATAAAAGTAATGATAGCGACAATTCTGCAACTGAGCAAATTTCAGTGATTTTGAGTTGATTACATTATTGAATAATTTTTATTATAATTATATTATTACTTGTTATAATTATTTATAATTATTTATTATATTATAATTTATAATTTTGTTTTTAAAAAAATGTCATACCCGGGATGCCTACTAGACTCTTGTTTGGTCAGATTTAAGTGAGTTATTCCTAAGAATTACAGGCCTACAGTATAAAAACGCCAAATCTTCTTGCAAATAATGGTACCGCTTTCAGCACCTTTCTTCTGAAATAATCATACCGCCAGGGAGGTTAAAGTGGTTTTAAACCCTTTTTTTTTATTAAAATCACAAACATGTGTATACTTACCTGCTCTGTGCAATGATTTTGCACAGAGCAGCCCCTATCCTCTATTTCTGGGGTCCCCGCCAGTGATTTAGTAGGTGCTCCCATGGAAAGCTGCTTTCCATTGGCGCAACTGTGCATGCTCACTCCCGAGTCCTGCTGCTGCGTCCATTGACACAGACAGTTGGACTCTGCCCCCCTCCGCTCCAGTGTCACAGCATTTGATTTACAGCAGCGGGAGCCAATAGCTTCCACTGCTATCAAGCTATCCAATAAAGAGGTAAAATGCATTAAGGTGAAAAAACGTAATTCTTTAGAACCACTTTAACAAAAACTATAGTATATGCAGAGCTGAATTTTCATTAAGGGTCCATTTACATATTTATGATGTGTTTATTACACAGGTGTTAACAAATGTTAATGTGTGTTGCATTAGGACCTCGTACACACGACCGAGTTTCTCGGCAAAAACCAGCAAGAAACTTGCTGGGAGATATTTTTTTGCCGAGGAAACCGGTCGTATGTACATTTTCGTCAAGGAAACTGTCGAGAAACTCGACGAGCCAAAAAGAGAGCAAGTTCTCTATTTCCTTGACGGGAATGGAGAAAATTGGCTTGTCGAGTTTCTCGACAGCCTAACAAGGAACTCGACGAGGAAAACTATGTGTTTCGTCCGTCGAGTTCCTCGGTCGTGTGTACGAGGCTTCAGTTGTTAGTTCACCTTTGTTAAAAAAAAAATTGCAGGGCAATCAAGGGACCCCAGTAGTTTTCAAATCTTGCTTCAGTGTTTAGAAATCGGCGGGACTTACGTGTGCGTTCGCTTCTGCGTGCGAGCTACCGGGGACAGGGGCGTTTTAATTTTTTTTATTATTATTATTTTTTTTCTTTTTTTTTCTTTTATTTTTTTTTTTACACTTTTTTTTTTGTTCACTTTTATTCCTATTACAAGGAATGTAAACATCCCTTGTAATAGGAAATGTGTGTGACAGGTCCTCTTCATGGAGAGATGCGGGGTCAATAAGACCCCACATCTCTCCTCCGGGCTGGAAAGCATGAGATCGGTGAAAAAAAATTTCACCGATCTCATGATTAGTGTTGCTTACTAGCCGCAATCGCGGCTTTGTTTATTATGGGTACCCGGGCATGATGTCATCACATCGCGCCCGGGCCTCCGACGGTCATAGAGATGACTGGTGACCATCTGGTCAACAGTCATCTCTATGCTTCCTGCCTGCGCCGGACGATTCTTTCTCCGGGGCCCCCGATGGCACGGGAGAGCCCGGAGAAGCACCGGATCTGATCATTCTTATGTTGCACAGAATCGCCGGCAGAAGAGAAGGATATCTGAATGATGCCTCTAGCTGCAGGCATCACTCAGATATCCCCCCACAAAGCCCAGGACGTCATATGACGTCCACCCAGGATGGGAGATCCCATCTGTGGACGTCAAATGACTATGGGCCTGTATTGAAGTGGTTAAATTACATACTTGTAAGCACCACTTCGGCAAAGCCTAACTAATAAATTAGTATTCTGAGTAATCAGCACCATCCTGGTACATTGAGCTTGCCCCATCATCACAGAAAAAAAGCATAGAGCTGCTTTATTGCTCATCCACAAATCTATACATGCCTCCCTCCTCCGGTCACAGCAGCACTGAGCTACCCATTTATATAAATGGGTTGACAAACACAATAAAACACACCAAAACATGTGTATGTAGCATATTTGCCAGTGCACAGCATGTTGCACTGTACTAGAGTTAGATTATCCCAGCATTCTTCTTAGCTTATGGATGCTAAAAATGGGCCAGGGCTGTACAATGCACTGCTAAAGTGCTGCAGTCATTGTAAAGGATATGAGGGATGTATTTGGGCTACCATTGCTGGACTTCTTATAAAATGCTAGTTTCCCGGGTTTCTTACACACAAGAGTCAGTTGCTTAACTGGCCTTTCTGCAGTCCAGACCTTTCACTATTTGAAAATGTCAAATTAAAAATATGACAAGGAAGACCCAGTACAACTTTTTTGAGATGTGTTGCTGGCATCAATTTATTTTTCATTTATTATTACAGGTACTCATATAGTAGCTCTGTCAGTTTACTTAGCACTTCACATATATATTGCACATTCACATCAATACCTGCCCTCAAGGAGCTTACAATCTATGGTCCCTAACTCACATTCATACATGTACATACTAGGGCCAATTAACCTCCCTGGCGGTATGATTCTGTCAGAAAAAACATGCTGAAAGCGGTACCATTATTTGCAAGGAAATTTGGCGTTTTATACTGTAGGCCTGTAATTCTTAGGAATAACTCACTTAAATCTGACCAAACAAGATTCTAATAGGCATCCCGGGTATGAAATTTTTTTAAAAACAAAATGATAAATTATAATATAATAAATAATTATAAATAATTATAACAAATAATAATATAATTATAATAAAAATTATTCAATAATGTAATCAAATCAAAATCACTGAAATTTTCTCAGTTGCAGAATTGTTGCTGTCATTATTTTTTTTTTTATGACGAATTTCCCCACAAATCGCTATCGCACAATTCTGCAAGTGATTATAATTTATTATCGCTGTTTTTTAGCTGATCTAAAACCATTTTTGACATAAAGGGACACTTTTGGTTGCTATGGACAATCTACAGTTTGCAGGTAGAAAGAAACGTTTTTATTATATAAAAGTACATGTAGGGCACTGGGCAGACCACTAGGGACAAGGGGGGTGTGTATTTTTTACATACAGTACTGTAATCTATAAGATTACAGTATACTGTATGTAAGGTGTTTGTTTACTTTTTTGAATTTGGCGCCGTTCTCCGTCCCCGTGCGTCGTAACGTCGCAGGGAACGGAGATCGGCGTCACACGGAGGCACTGTGTGAATCGAGCGAGGTCCCGCTCGCTCACACAGCGGGGTGGCATCGCTGGATCCAGGGACAAGGTAAGTAACTTTGCCTGTGGATCTAGCGAGGCAAGCCCGAGTCTGACTCGGGGTTACCGCTCGCAGCAGGAAAATCTAACCCCGAGTCAGACTCGGGAACACCGCCAGGCAGGTTAAGACAGAATCCAATTAACATAACAACATTTCTTTGAAATGTGGGAAGAAACCAGAGTACCTGGAGGAAACCCACAAAGGCACAAGGAGAACATGCAAACTCTAGGCAGGCAGTGCCCTGCTTGGGGTTCAAACCGGTGACCCTAGTGCTACTAGATGGAAGTGCTGATCACTTAGCCATAATTTCAAATTTTATTTTCCACATATGATCGCGGAATTGAATATCAAGTATCAGTAAAGTGGTAACCATAGACGGTGGATACGGAGGTGTAATGAATGCTGTTTGAAACCTTACATCTGGTGAGTGCATCCCCTGAAGGGGACTAATCCCCCCACGTGGTGAACATCCCTTGGTGAAAGCAGCACTTATGTTAAAGCACAGCCATCCCTGTCATCTTCACTGACTGTTATTTACACAAATGCATTGTTTGTAGCGCCGCTGCAGGGCTTTTTGTGGACTCTTTGGGAGTTTTTCAATATTTCTGCATTTTGATATACATCTTATAACTTTAAGCAGTTGCTTTGCTTTGGTATCAACATCTGACCAGTTGTGTTAAAGACATCTTTGACATCTTTGTAGCTTATTCCTGAGTGCTGGGCTGTACTATTGGGTAGGGCCAGTTTCCAGTACTTCTGTGTATACATAGTTTCAAATTTGCCTTATTTATTTCTCAGTTTAAACATTTGTTTTCTATTTTCCATTGTGAATGCAATATAAGTGTATGAGATCTGCAAATCATTGCATTCTGTTTTATGTAGAGTTTACACAGCATCCCAACTTTTTTTTAATTTTTTCTTCTTGCCACTCTTCCATAAAGGCCAGATTTGTGGATGACACGACTCAGGCCTCGTACACACGACCGAGGAACTCGTTGTAAATGAAACATCGTTTTCCTCGACGAGTTCCTTGTTAGGCTTGTCGAGAATCTTGACAAGCTTTCTTTGCGTACACACTGTCAAGACAAAAATCTTGTTGTTCTCAAACGCGGTGACGTTCAACACGTACGACGGCACTATAAAGGGGAAGTTTGATTCCACTGGCGCCACCCTTGGGGCTGCTTTTACTAATCTCATGTTACTGCGTGTTAAGTAAAAGTTTGGTGAGAGACAATTTGCGCTTTTCAGTCTGTTACAGCATGACGAATGTGCTATCCCCATTACGAACGCTACTTTTACCGAAGGTGCTCTACCGTCTCATACTTTATTCTGAGCATGCGCGGGTTTCTAAGCATACACACGAATGTGTTTCTCGTCGTAAACCAGCCTGACCAGAAACACGACAAGGAAATTGAGACTCCAGACGAGGAAAAAGAGAACTTGTTCTCTTTTTTTCTTGTCGAGTTCCACGACAGTTTTCTCGACGAAAAACATACCAAGTTTCTTGATGGATTCTGTCGAGGAAAACGGTCGTGTGTACGAGGCCTAATAGTTGTCCTGTGGACAGATTCTCCCACCTGAGCTGTGGATCTCTGCAGCTCTTCCAGAGTTACCATGGGCCTCTTGGCTGCTTCTCTGATTAATACGGTCCTTGCTCGGCCTGTCAGTTTAGGTGGATGGCCATGTCTTGGTAGGTTTGCAGTTGTGCCATACTCTTCCCATTTTTGGATGATGGATCGAACAGTGCTCTGTGAGATGTTCAAAACTTGGGATATTTTGTTATAATCTAACCCTGCTTTAAAATTCTCCACAACTTTATCCCTGACCTGTCTGGTGTGTTATTTTGCCTTCATGATGCTGTTTATTCACTAAGGTTCTCTAACAAACCTCTGAGGGCTTCACAGAACAGCTGTATTTATAATGAGATTAAATTACCTATTATCTGTTTACTAATTAGGTGACTTCTGAAAGAAATTGGTTCCTCTAGATTTTACTTAGGGGTATCAGAGTAGAGGGGGCTGAATACAAATGCACGCCACACTTTTCATATATTTATTTGTAAATAAAAAACAGATGCTCTCCATCAACTCTGACAGAGCTTGAGGTATTTTGCAAAGAAGAATGGGCAACAAAAATGTCACTCTAAATTTACAAAGCTAGACATCCCCAAAAAGACTTTCAGCTGTAATTGCAGTGAAAGGTGGACTCACTATTGACTCTTTAGTCACTTTTTAGATATTTATTTGTAAAAACTTTTGAAAAACATTCATCATTTTCCTTCCACTTCACAATTATGTGCCACTTTGTGTTGGTCTATCACATACAATCCCCATTTACGTGTTTGGTTGTAACATGAAAACATTTGGAAAATATCAAGGGTTATGAATACTTTTAAAAGGCACTGTATTTACTGTGATTCTGTACTTGCCAAAAATGCTGCAGAAATCTCCCTCCACTAAGTCTGGCTGCAGCCATTTTAACTGTGGGCATCTGAAGCTGCTGCCCGTTCCACTTCCTGGATTTACACAGACACACAGAGGCGCTCTGCAGCCCTGCAGCTTTCATTGGCCCTATTATGACTGTACCCCCTCCCTTCCTGGCAAACTCTCATGAGCGTGAGAGAGAGAGCTGTGCATGATGTCATAAGCCTAGGCTTTTTACCAGACAAGAAACAGAAAGTGGGCTGTATAAGGTATTTACTGGCATTTTTTTTTTTTTTTACTATTCAAAGTTAAAACAAGAAGGGCAGAGGATTTAATAGATGGAAAGTTGAAAAAAAATACTGAAGGTCCGCTTTAAAAGTCTCTCCTAACTATAATTTCCATAGATAACTGACCTTTCCACCTGATCTGGTCATTTGCCACCAGCACACCAGTATCAGTTTTTAGAGTTTCAAATTTAAAACTGCTACCATAGTCTAATATTGTAAGCTATCATTGTCATTTTTTTCCATTATTATACCTATCATGAGTCAATGTTCCATGTAATCCCACCATATAAAAGTGCAGACACATAAACCTATGCTAAATACAATGCATTGTAGCCAATACCCAGTTGAAACTTTTATTGTTACAATTTAAACCGCCATTGCCCAGTTAACTGTGACATTTAGGATTCCAGCAGTCAGCAGTGCAGGCGATCATTTCTTGCCTTTCCTCACTGGAAAGAAAATATTAACCGCTTCAGTCCCTTTGGTGAATAGCAAGAGAAGTAGCGGCAGGGTCCAATAAGCCAGAAAATGAGCATATGTCTCTCTGTCCATCATTCCCGGTCTACTTCTTCTTGTTTATGCCCAAGTCCTAACATGCTTTGCATAATACTCTTGCAAATATTTCCTGTAAGATTTAGCACATAAAATAATTAACACAAATTTTGCTATCAAACTCTGTTCTGCTGTATAAAACCAAATGCGCAAATAAAGTTACTGAAATGAAATGATATCTTCTACCCACTAGACAGATAAAACTATGATACATCAGCCTATATATCCTTGGAAACCCATGAAGACACAAGTGAAATGATTACGTGTTTCTGCTTGAACTGAATTCCTGTAGTCTCCAATCAGTTCCAATCTTCCATAGTATGAGAACTTGGCAGCTGTTGGTATTTAATTGCAATTAAGGTTTTTTTTTTTTTTTTCCTATTTAGCACGTTCATTTTTTTCAAATTACACTTCTGCAAACAGACAACATAAAGCCTCATTTAGTCCGTTCTCTGTTTTACTCCTCCACGATACGACAAAGGAAAACAGTCTCCAAATCAACACTTTACAGAAAGTTTAGCTACGGTATGTATTTAGCTTCTTTATATAAGCATAATCATGGGCTAAACAAACAATTTGATATAAAGAAAGGCATTACATTTATGTCTGACTAAAGAACACCATCAAGAACTGGAAACAGAGTCAGTTGAATGTTAGATGGCACTGATTTACTAATGAAGTTCCGATATCAAAGTAGAGAAATCAATACAGTACTGTGCACTGGTGACACTAACTAGGCTCTTGGAAACGAAATCCTACTGCAGTGGCCAGCGCCGGGACAAGGCCATCTGGTGCCCAGGGCGAAGATGGCAAACTGCGCCCCCCCGGTATAAAGAAAGAGTAATGCCGCGTACACACGATCAGTATTCTCGTCGGGAAAACTGTCATGTTTTCTCTTGGATGAGAAAACCGTCCGTGTGTAGGCTCTCCAGCAGTTTTCCCGACGAGAAAACCGCAGAGAATCACGACGGGAAAATTTAGAATGCAAAATGAAGGAAAAACGTTCTGGACAGCCAAACTCCAAAAAATAAATTGCTTTTATTTTAAAATAAAAAAAACACACAAAAAGCATGCCACAGCAGACGGGGTAAAAAGATGATGCGTTTCACACCAAACTTTAGTGCTTATTCATAGCTTAAGTAAGCACCCTTGGCTTTGGATCAGGTGAGGAGACTTTCTGATTAGTATCTTAGAGCGGTGATTCCTCTTTTTCATTTTGGGAAAATTTAGAACATGTTCTAAAGTTTCTTGTCCCGAATCACTGCTTTTTTTTCGGTAGGTTTCCCATAGGGAAACACTGCTAGGGAGCCTACACATGGCCGGTTTTCTCGACCAAGAGAAAACCTGTCAGGAAAACTGTCAGTGTGTACACAGGGAAAAGGGACTAAGTTGGTCCTCGGCTTTCACGTCTGGTTTCTTGGCGGTGTTTTCACTGCCGAGAAACCTGATCGTGTGTACGCGGCATAAGTTTCCTTTCAAAACCAGACAACACTTAAAACAATACAATACAACAATAATATACAATAGCTCCGTCGCAGTATATAATACTGCGTCTGCAGCGGGTTTGGCAAATGGTTAAAGTGTAAGTTCACCTTTCTCGACAGGACACCGGCAGCTCTCTATGGTCCTCTCTCCTACCGCCTCCCGGCCGGCCTCTCGGTGACGTCACGTCATGCCTCACCGAGACTTAGAAGCGCCTGTCAGGCAGAGATTACCCCGCTGCTCTGCCTGACAGGGAAGGGAAGAATGAGTCCTTTGCTTGTGCTGGGTGCAGGAGCGCACTCGGCACATCTTTGCAAGCAGGCGCAGCTCCGCAGTGTTGGGTGAGGAGAAAATTCTGGACAGCCGTATGCAAAATCAATGCCTTTATTAAAAAGAGGTAATAATCCAAAAAAAAAAATTGCCGGAGCAAATAAGCGGTGGCTTGCATTTTTTGGATTATTACCTATTTTTAATAAAGACATTGATTTTGAGTGTGGCTGTCCAGAATTTTCTCCTCACTCAATTGCCTATGCTTAGCCTGCACCTGCTGTTCCTATTCTGAGGAGAGTTACATTTCCAGACACTCTTCCTAGAGTGGCATCCCTCTTCCCTTAGCTCTGCAGTGTTGTAGGGGCGGCCGGCGGTAGTCAGTCACTTGTTGCCCAGAAAGTTTAACCGCACATTGCCAGCACTGCGCCCCCCTTCCTACAGTAAATTGCTCCGCCCAGGGCATCCACCGTTCCGCTCTCCCCTTGTACCGGCCCTGGCTAGGCCCTCCATGTGATTGCTCAGTGGGTTCTGTCTGTCCTTGGGAAAACACAAAACAAACGTGTTCCTCCAGGGAGTCCCAGGGCCTTAGAATATGGAAACAGACTCCTAATTCTGCTAGGTTATGCTAAAGCCTCGTACACACGATCGGATTTTCAGACAACAAATGTGTGATGGCAGGGTTTTGTCGGAAAATACCACCGTTTGTATGCTTCATCACACAATTGTTGTCGGATTTTCCGACAACAAATGTTTTATAGCATGCTCTGTATCGGACAGTACGTGTAGCAGGAAGCGGAAAGACGTCACTACAAGGGCCAGCATAAGGACTTTCCATGCCGGATATATAGTACATATGTAAGTGGATTATGTCACCTATTGTCAATTAAAGTTACATTGTCCCTAACCCGTAGGCGCCCTCTTTTCTTTTCTTTTTTTCACATGTTGGAGTCTGCTCTCATCTCCCTTTTGGAAGGCTTGCCCCGGAACATGGATTTGAACATGGGTTTGAAACTCTATATATAGGACATAATCCCATTCATTCATCCCGTTTTTTTTTCTTGCCATCTATCCCCAGTGTTACTATACACTCTATTACAACATCTAAAGGACCTATATAAAACGGAATTGTGTTTTTTAACTCCCATATTTCACTGACTAACAGCGCCACTATCCAATTTGTTTAACAAAAAATGTGTGATGTCGGATTATCCGATCGTGTGTACACACATCCGTCGGAAAAAAATCCAAAGTACAAACACGCATGCTCAGAAGCAATGCTAACCATAGCACAACATTAGCAGAAGTGGTGCTAAACAGGCAGAAAAACCATGTAGTTTCTGTTTGTAAGCCGAGAAAAGTTTTGCCGTTTGTATGCAGAACAAGTTCACAGCCAACGCCCTTCGGACAAAATTCCACGGATTAGTCCGATTGAAATCCGATCGTGTGTACGAGGCTTAAGACTGATGCTAAGACTGATGCCTCCCCCCATCAAATCATTCCCTGCATCTAATACCTGTTGTACCACCACCCCCTCCCTTTGGAATGTAAGATCTAAGAGCATGGCCCTCCTATCCCTTCTGTATTGAACTGTACTGTAATTGTGCTGTCCCCCTCTACATTGTAAAGCGCTGCGTAAACTGTTGGCACTATATAAATCATGTATAATAATAATAATGTTACAAAGTTGAAGTAAAGTTGTTCCTCCTTATTTCATTACACGTTAGGAAGTTGTCAGTGAAGTGTCATGGTAAGAATGAAAAATATCTATGTTTAAAGTGGTTGTAAACCTTTACATATACCCAATGAAGTGAATGGCCTCAGGCGATACACAGAAAATAAACAAATCCTCCTGCATAAGTTGTACCTGTTTATCTACTTTCGTCTGGCCATTACATCCATTCAAAAAGCAGAATTTACACAGGATTTATCAGCTCTGAAAAGCAGGGGGCTGAGGGCTGAAGCTACATCAGGGAGGAGAGCTCTGAGAGCTGATTGGAAGGAAGGCACTCACACTCCTTCACACAGAACAAAGGAACATAGCTGATGTTGTCAATCAGCTGGAGATCCCTCCTCTGTCATCATTATTCTTTTGATGTCAGGAAAACTTTCCAGAAGTGATTCATGTTTATAGCAGAGGAACGAAGCAGCAGAAAGAAATTACACTTAGTACTCTGGATTGAGACAAGTACACACTATGGGGTAGATTCAGAGAGAAGATACGACGGCGTAGCTCCAGATACGCCGTCATATCTCTGAGTCCGGCCGGTCGTATCTATGCTCCTGATTCATAGAATCAGTTACGCATAGATTTCTATTAGATCCGACCGGCATAAGTCTCTTACGCCATCGGATCGTAACTGCATTTTTCCGCTGACCGCTAGGGGCGTGTATGCTGATTTACGTGTCGAAATATGTAAATCAGCAAGATATTCACGAACGTACGCCCGGCCGACGCAGTACATTTACGCCGTTAACGTTAGGCTTTTCCCGGCATATAGTTACCCCTGCTATATGGTGACGTAAGTGTGGCGTACCAATGTTAAGTATGGCCGTCGTTCCCACGTCGAATTTTGAAGTTTTTACGTCGTTTGCGTAATTCGTCCGTGAATGGGGCTGGACGTCATTTACGTTCACGTCGAAACCAATGACGTCCTTGCGGCGTACTTTGGAGCAATGCACACTGGGAAATTCCACGGACGGCGCATGCGCCGTTTGGGAAAAACGTCAATCACTTCGGGTCAAGCCTAATTTACATAACACACGCCCACCTCTTCACTATTTGAATTGGGCTATATGGTGGCGTAAGTGCGGCGTACCAATGTTAAGTATGGCCGTCGTTCCCGCGTCAAATTTTTAATTTTTTACGTTGTTTGCGTAATTCGTCTGTGAATGGGGCTGGAAGTCATTTACGTTCACGTCGAAACCAATGACGTCCTTGCGGCGTACTTTGGAGCAATGCACACTGGGAAATTCCACGGACGGCGCATGCGCCGTTTGGGAAAAACATCAATCACGTCGGGTCAAGCCTAATTTACATAACACACGCCCACCTCTTCACTATTTGAATTAGGCGGGCTTACGCCGGCCTATTTACGCTACGGCGCCGCAACTTTCTTTTAAGAATACGGCACTTGCCTGTAAAAGTTGCAGAGGCGTATTAAAAGGTCCCCCCCTCGAGGCGCCGTCATGGTGCGCACGTGCACGTGTACGTGAGGACGCGCGCGCGCTCGTAGGTGGGGGGAGAGAACAGCAATGAGACTGCTCGGCTGGAGGACGGACCGCGCCGATGAATGAGAGGAGAGGAGGAGGAGAAGGCACCTGTCACCCCTGTCGTCCCAGCACGCCACACGCTGAGTACCGCAGCGTATCGCCCCATAGGAATCAGCACACGCTGCCAAGCTGCACTAAGCCACGCTGCTACACTGTGGGTATATGAAACAGCCTGTAAGGAGCAGGGACAGGTGAACAGAAGGACGGCGCGAAGCTGGAAGCTGGACACGCAGCGGGTGGTGTGATTGAGTACACATGGAACCCCCTCATTTCTGGTAAAGCAGACATCAAAGCAAGGAGAGGCACATACAACGTGAGGACGGAGGCAGCCGACCCCACGGATGGACACCTTCAACTACAATAAATAAGGTCAGATCTTAGCCACCTGCTTTTTTAAAGGACAGAAACAATGATGGAAATGTAGAGGTAAGGTAAATCTCCTTGTGGAAAGGCAAAGGAGGGTTTGGAAGGAAAGGGGAAAAAATAATGTCAAGCTATGAAGGAAGAGTGAAAAGGATTTGTCATTAAATATTTATTGCCACATGATAAGTAAAGGGCGTTTTTAAAGGCGGATGAAAAACGGAGCATAAGAATTGTCTGATAAACTTTAAATTAACTTATTTGATTGTGACTGCCCAAAGACAAAAGTTGATAACATTAAATACTGCAAATACACTGTACGAGGAAGGGGGAATAAGCAAGAGGAGATTTGGATTGCGGTCTGGGGATAAGAAGGGGTTAAAAAGTGACCCTTAATTAAATAACAATAAGCAAAAAACACGTAACCCCACTGTATAAGACATTTTACACAGTGTATTAAAAGTGGCCCCCCTTCTTTCTTTTTTTTTCCCCTCTTCATAACCCTCACTTGCATAAGGCACTTTGTGGGCCGAGGGATTAAGGATGAAGAGTATATCCCCAAGAAAGTTGATATGAGTCAAGGGGATCTACCATTATAGGATAGGATCTGTGCAATCTAAAAACTTGGACATTGAAATCCATAGCAGGAGCAAAGGATGAAAATTGATGACTGATTAATAACCAACTGAGCGGGGTGTTTTTCCCCTTTTTTCTTTTTCTGTTGTCCCCTTTTTTTTTCTCTCCCCTATCCCCCTTTTTTTGTCCCGGAGACCTGAAGAAAGGGGCGGGAGAAGAAGGGGACTAGAGGGGAATGGGGAACATTGGCAATTAGTATTCACATCTTATTTGCTAAAACTTCATTCTAAGACTGGGTGGAGAAATTTAAATAGATCTAACCGACACATACACTTGGGATCCATAACCCCAAGCGTAGCATATAGGGTAAGGGACGGACACCCCCACCCCCCACCCCCGCTGTGCATTATTTTATGCGCTTCTCTCTATCGAGGAGATCATTTTCCTGGGGATCCTGGTCGCCCCCTTTTGCTCCGAAAGGAGGTCACTGTCACTGTCACGGTCCATGCTCACCCTGAGAGCATTCCTATTCCCTGGATTAAATAATCAAATAATATAATATTTGGCAGGGTAGGAGTCAAGGGGGGGTAAAATTTACGGTCTAACCCAGCCCGGTGCCCCCTACTGGCCTCCCCCTTCTTTACTGGATTCCGTATTAATCTGTTGGGAATAAGAGGTCAAGCTGGGGAAGAGAATCAGAAGGAAGGAGACTAACATGAGCAGAATGACGAGTAGATCAACAAAAGGGGGTCCCCCAACTACTCCAAGCAATACTACAGCAACAAGCTCAATAAGGCCATTTGTGACTAGAGGGGAAAGTCCGCGTGTCCCTGGTGCCCAGGGGGTAACAAAGCAACAACAAGCAAATAAAGTCAAAAAGGCCGAAAATAAGAAACCCCAGAGTGACAATTCCAGAGAAACATCCATAGAACTAAGGGAGGAAGGGTCCACAGGAAGTGGAATGGAAAGCAGCAGGATGGATGAACGAAGTGCAGACACCCAGTCCCCCTCAAAAGGAGAAATGGCAGAGATGTTGTTAAGATTGGAAAACGTGATAAAAAGTGAAATACAGAGCTTACGGACCGATTTTGGCCACATGCTGTCCAGAATAGAAACAGTAGAGGAACAAATAGAGAAACAAGAACAGGAATCAATTACACTAAAAACCCAGATGGACCAGATTCAACTACAACAGAGGCGTATTCTTTACAAATTGGAAGACCAAGAAAACAGAAGCCGGAGACAAAACTTGAGGATAAGGTCTATACCAGAGAAGAGAGGTGAGGACCTCAGGATAATAATGCAGACGTTATTTAACCCACTATTGGAAAGAACAACAGACAATCCAATTGGGATCGAAAGGGTCCATCGAGTAGGAAATCCGAAAAGAGGGACCTCCGAGAGAACAAGAGATGTTATAATAAGGTTCAGATTTTATGAAGATAAAGAAGCAATTTGGAAGAAGTTGAGGGGACAACCCCGATAGTGCTTGAAGGGACGGAGCTGCAGATATTCACCGATGTGGCCCCAGAAACCCTGGCCAGGAGATGGTTGTTAAACCCGCTCCTAAAACAGATGATAGACCTGAATATTAAGTATAACTGGGGGTTCCCTGCTTGCCTAATTGGAACAAAGGAGGGGAGATCGGTGACACTAAGATTTCCTGAGGACTTAAACGAATTCTGTAGGAAACTGGATATTCAGGTCCCGACCTACCAGGTTGGGGGTAGGAGGGGAAGCGGAGGTGGGAGGGAGAGGGGAGGAAATGGAAACTCCCCTCTTCCCCCCCTTTTTGCTTTGCTTTCTCTGGTTACACTTTGGTCTTCTTTGAGCCCCTCTTGATGCCCCCGGCTGGCTTTTTTCTCTTTTTTTTTTTTTTTCCCTCTCCTTTTATGGCTTGTTTCGCCTTCTCTCTGATCTCTGGCTTGGGTCCGGCCCCACCCCCCCTCTCCCGGGAGGAAAACCGGGAGGGGGGGAGGCAGTCTCGGGCCCCACCTGGAGCGATCTGAACCAAGATATGGAAGATGGTTCAGGGGTCTTTAATAGGCCAAAGAGGGGGGGTGGGAGGGATGGTTGGAGGGAGTGGAAGGGAGGGAGGGGGGATGGGAGGGATGGGTTGGAGGGAGGGGATGGGAGGGAGGGGGAGATGGGAGGGATGGGTGGCAGGGAGGGAAGAAACCCTATCTCACCAAAACAATCAGGAGAGAGCGTAACCCAAAGAAAGGAAAACAAGGATGCCAGTGATTAAATGTCTATCATATAATGTGAAAGGCCTCAATAGCCCAACCAAGAGACATAAGATACTAAAGGAATTGAAAAGGTATAGGACAGACATTGCCTTTTTACAAGAAACCCATCTTACTCTAGGATCAAACATAAAGATATACTCCCCCGATTTCCCCAGATGGTACTATGGAGATACTATTTCCAAAAGAGCCAGAGGGATAGCAATTGGAATAGCGAAGGGGACGCGGTTTGTACTAACAGACAGAATGACAGACCCGGAAGGGAGATTCCTCTTCTTAAGAGGAAAACTGGAGGGGTTGGAATATACCCTAGTAAATATATATGCCCCGAATACCTCCCCGATGAAATACTTGCTGGGAATATTAGGGAAATTAAAAGACTTTAGAAAGGGAAAGTTAATATTAGGAGGAGACTTTAATTTTTGTATGGATCCGAAAGTAGATAAGACTCACCAGACACCAGAAACCCAAGACATACAACTAAGAAAAGTAAAAGAAAGTTTATATAGAAATCAATTAGTGGACACATGGAGGATTTTTAATCCAAGCCAACGAGATTATACGTTTTATTCTCCGGTTCACGGGAGCTATTCTCGGATTGACCACATTCTGGTAGATCATAGAATGCTGGAGATGGTGGTCGAGACAAGAATAGAGACCATGACGATCTCGGATCACGCCCCCATTAGCATATCCATAAACATCTCAGGGAACCAAAGGCCTTATCAAAACTGGAGACTCAATGAGGAACTAATAATTGAAGAGGAAAGTTTTTCAAGGGTTAAAAAAGAATTGGAAGAGTATTTTAAGACAAATGAGACAGATGGAATCTCGGTAGCAACACTATGGGACGCCCATAAGGCGGTGATAAGAGGGGTCTTGATCTCCGAAGGAGTAAGGAGAAAGAAAGAAGAGAGTAGCAAAAGAGAAAAACTAATAGGAGAGATCTTGAACCTCGAACAAAAACACAAGAAAATGGGAAAACAACGAGATTTATATCTGAATCTAGTAAGTAAGCGAAACGAACTTAAATAACTCTTAGATAAGGAAACAAAAAGGGAATTCAACTTGATAGCCAGGGAAAGATATAGATGGGGTAATAAAACAAGCAAACACCTAGCTCGGATGGTACAAAAAAAGAAATCAAGGAATTATATAGACAAAATTAAAAACGGAAAAGGCGAGACCCTACATACAACAAAAGATATTGCAGAAACCTTCAGATTATACTATGAAAAATTATACTCAGTAGAACAAAAGAACTGGCAAAAGGGTGAGAAAGAAAACAAGATCACAACATTCTTAAAAGAAGCAGGAATTTCAAAAATTGGTCAAATGGAGGCAGAAGGGATGGATAGGCCCATTACAGAAAATGAAATTAAACTAGCATTAACAAACTCAGCCGTAGGTAAAAGCCCGGGCCCGGACGGCTTCACAGTGATGTATTACAAAAAGTATAAGGAGATTCTCCTCCCGAAATTATGTCAATATTTTAATGGCCTTGGAAGAGAGTACAAATTAAGTAAAGAAGCATCAGAGGCAACTATCACTGTTATCCCAAAGGAAGGTAAAAACACGGGAAGCTGTTCAGGGTACCGGCCGATATCTTTGTTAAACACAGATATAAAATTGTTTGCAAAGGTACTGGCCGGAAGAGTTAGACAGAAAATGACAAAACTGATACACCCGGATCAAACGGGTTTTGTCCAAGATAGAGAGGGGAGAGACAATGGAGTAAGAACACTCTTGATACTCCAAAGAATGAAGGCAATGGGGTCCCCAGGTCTACTCCTGTCGATAGACGCAGAAAAAGCGTTCGACAGGGTAGACTGGGGACTCATGTTGCTCACTCTAAAGGGCATGGGGTTTGGACCAAGAATGATGGATTGGATTGCAGCCCTCTATAAGTCCCCCACGGCCAAAATAAAGATTAACGGTAGTCTATCTCAAACTTTCTCAATGGAAAACGGCACAAGGCAGGGTTGCCCTTTGTCGCCACTACTGTTTGTTCTTTCATTGAAACCTCTCCTCGCCAGGATCCGTAACTGCCAAGAAATAAAAGGGGTTAAAATTGGAGAGGAGGAACATAAACTTTCTGCTTTTGCAGACGATGTCCTCTTCTACTTGGAGAAACCTAAAACATCAATTACAAACTTATTAAATTTATGTAGAGATTACGGGGAAATCTCGAATTTCAAAATAAACATTACCAAAACGGAGATTATGAGTATAAACACAAGTAAACTGGAAGAGCAATTCCTGAAAGCGAAGTACCACTTCACATGGGTCAAAGAACTCAAATGTTTAGGGATTTTGTTAGCAAATTCCATTAAAAAAATGTATAAGATAAACTTTATACCCTTACTAAATGAAATTAAAATAGAAACAAAAAGGGTGGAAAATAGAGCAATATCATGGATAGGACGAATCAATTATTGTAAAATGGTTATTATACCTAAAATTCTATATAAATTTCAGATGATCCCCATAGCCCTCCCTAAGACATTATTCTCAGCACTTAAAAAATTAATTATGAATTATATATGGAGAAATAAGAAACACAGGATATCACTCCAGACCCTAAAACAACCAAAAAAAAAGGGGGGATTAGCGGTCCCGGATGTCAAACGATATTATGATGCAGTGGTATTAACAAGAGTGGTGGAGTGGGCCAGAGCCAATAAAGAAAAAAGGTGGGTAAGTTTAGAAAATGAATTATCACAGGTGAGGTTGGACAAGATTATTTGGAACCCTCCTCAATTTAGGGCACTAGATAAAAACGCACACGAAATAACAAAAAATGCACTTAAAATATGGGACACTGTTTATAATAAGGAATATAATTCACCTCTTATAGCACTTAAAAATAATGATTACTTTGCACCAGGTAAAATACAAGTAGGGGGTAATTGGATCAAAAAGGATACCGCACAATTAAGGGACATAATGAATGATGGGCACATAAATACACTGCAGGAGATAAAATCTAAAAATAATTTAATGGAGATCAATGAATGGAGGTACCAGCAGCTCAAACATTTTATTCAGGACCTTCCACGCCCGTTGAGAACGGGAGATCAATTAACAGAATTAGAAAAAATGTGCTCCACAGAAAAATCTAAAGGAACCACTTCAAAGTTATATAAGATTCTACTGGAAATGGACGAGCAAAATGTACCTCCATACATTAAAAAATGGGAAAGGGAACTCGGGACACAGCGGGATAGGGTCACAATAGACAAAATGCTGGCTCTGACACACTCCTCGGCGGTAGATAGCCGTACAGCGGAGATGTGCTTTAAATGCATATCCGGATGGTACATGACACCGGATAAGCTCAAAAAATTTAAGGAAGGACAGACAGGAGACTGTTGGAGGGGCTGTGGTTTACCAGGAAATATGGCACATCTCTGGTGGGGATGCCCCAAGGTTAAGAGGTTTTGGGAAAAAATACTGGATTGTGTGGAAGAGATTACAAAGAAAAAGATCAAGATGGACCCATGGGTCGTCCTATTTCATGGGGGGGGAAGAAGAAGGCATAAAAAGTTACAGGAAAACACTTGTACCACATTTACTTAATGCCGCCAAGAGACTTATCCCAAGGAAGTGGCAAGAGGTGGAGTGCCCCTTAATTTGGGAGTGGGTAGATGCGGTTGAAGAAACTTATAAAATGGAAGAACTGAAAGAGGGCTTAGAGGGGAACAACATCTTACAAAATACGAAATGGGATAACTGGAGGACTTTTAAGAAATCATGGAGTTACGCAGAAAAGTTAAGGGAAGATACTTAAAAGATATAGTAGAAGAAAAATAGAGAGAAGTAGAAGTATAAGAGATTGTTTTTGGTGAGATAGGGGGGAGGGAGGGGAAGGATAAGGGGGGGATTATGTAAATGTAAACTTTATGCTTTCTCTAGTAAAAGGAGATATAATTAACAATATCCCTTAAATAAATATATATATATATATATATATATATATATAAAAAAAAAAAAAAAAAACACACCACACAAGAAAAGCGACACTAATGATGCAAAACCAATATAGAGATGCAATGGGCTGGCACGCAGAACATGAGCATATAACGCTCACTCTATGAGGTTGAGTCTGAAGTGTGAAAAAAAAAAAAAAAAAAAAGTTGCAGAGGCGTAACGTAAATAGGATACGTTACGCCCGCACAAAGAAACGCCGATCTACGTGAATCTACCCCTCTATAGGGATATGCTTTGTTCATATTTATTGTCTGAGGTAACCAGTCACTTGAATTCAATGGTTCTATAAAAGTAGCTGGGCAGGCTGGATATAAATTGAGTGCAGACCTAGGATGAAAGTGATCCAGATCTACAGTGTACAACAGCAATACTGAAATAGCTACACTGGGCCAAAAGTTGTATTCCTGTTGGTCTAGAGCCCATCGTAGTAACTTTGAAGGAACAAAAGGTCATCATACTGAAGCAGATGTGATTATGATTCCTCCATCACTTCACTGGGTTTGACCCTAATATATATCAGATCACTCCAGAAATATTCCCCCACATGCACCCATTCAAACTACACTCTGATAGGTGCAGAGTTCTATAACTTAAATCAGATGGAACAGACTTTTTCAATCTTTTTTACTGAGGATCCCTTGAAAAAAATTATCAGGTCTTGGGGACATGTGATCGATATGTTAAAGAAAGTTGTACCTAGCATGTTTGACACCATTGCATATAATTGGATTACTAACTCATGACAAACATCTTTTTAGTAATATTCTTAAAATGAATAGAAACTGTAGAAAAAAATACAGATAATAAAATTGCAGTGTCTTTTAGTATTAGTGATGGTTGTTTAAGTGCACCTTACATTGGTAGTTAGTGGAATGTTGCCCCCTTGTATTTGTGGTCAGTGTAGGTGGAAGTTCAATCCAACATTGTTCATTGCTCAGGGAACAGGTAGTAACCTCAAGAGGAACCCCGGTTAAAGCGGGAGTTCACCCATAAATGCTGTTTTTTGCTCTTTTACCCTTAGATGGATGTTCATTTAGTCTAGGAGAATCGGCTAGTTGTTTTAAAATCCGAGCATTACTTACCGTTGTAGAGGGCGATCTTCTCCGCCACTTCCGGGTATGGGTCTTCGGGACTGGACGTTCCTTCTTGATTGACAGTCTTTCGACAGGCTTCCGAAAGGCTTCCGACGGTCGCATCCATCGCGTCACGAGTAGCCGAAAGAAGCCGAACGTCGGTGCGGCTCTATACTGCACCTGCGCACCGACGTTCGGCTACTTTCGGAAAATCGTGACGCGATGGATGCGACCGTCGGAAGCCTTTTGGAAGCCTGTCGGAAGACTGTCAATCAAGAAGGAACGCCCAGTCCCCCAGCCCATACCCGGAAGTGGCGGAGAAGATCGCTCTCTAAAAAGGTAAGTAATGCTCGGATTTTAAAACAACTAGCCGATTCCCCTAGACTAAATGAGCATCCATCTAGGGGTAAAAACAGCATTTTACCGGTGAACCTCCGCTTTAAAAAACACTGGGGTTGATTTACTAAAACTGGAGAGCAAAATTTGGTGCAGTGCTGCATAGAAACCAATCAGCTTCCAGTTTTTTTTTTTTGTTAAAAGCTTAATTTAACAAGCTGATTGGCTACCATGCACAGATGCACAAATCCTTGCACTCTCCAGTTTTAGTAAATCAACCCAACTGAGTTAGAGGGTAGACGGAATGGCTGTCTTTAACATGAAGGCCAGAAAAAAATAAGTGAAGCTAGCCATAGAAGGAAAGAAAAAAGCTTCTTACTACAAACTCAAGTTGCAAGACTTCTCAACTTTGCTCCAAACTACTATTTATTTTTTATTTTTTAATCTCCTGCTGCATTCTCCTTATCATAAAGTAAAAGACAGCCATGGCAGGTGGGTGGACAAAGGAACTCGAGAAGAGAGCTCTTGCTATACAAACCCTGGAGATAAAAGTATGTGGTGGGTAGCTGAATGAATGCTTTGGGAAGGGCTGCCGATAGACATTCTTTACCTCTGCAAACTCTGAGTTATACAGGAACAATAGAAATTGTTGCATCATTACTGAATACATGTGCAGATATTGTCTTCTTGCATTTATACATGCCATCCCGGCAAACATTTTGTGTGGGAAAGTCATCTGCACTTTTTGTACAGGCAAGTTACTGATAGGTAATGTTTAAAACAATTTACTTTCTCAGATATTTGTCCTATACATGGGTATCCTAAAGTTTAAGTTCTCCTTGTGCAACATTTTTCATAAAGCCCCCTATGCAATTCTATATCTTTTGAATAGTACATAGCAATGCTCCTTCTGTTTTAAATTCTGCACCACCACTTATTAGGCCCCGTACACACGACCGAGTTTCTCGGTAGAATTCAGCCAGAAACTCGATCGGAGCTGAATTCTGCTGAGAAACCCGGCATGTGTACACTTTCGGCCGAGGAAGCCGACGAGTTCCTCGTCGAGACAAATAGAGAACATGTTCTCTATTTCCTCGTTGTTCAATGAGGAAAGTTGGCTCGCCGAGATCCTCGGCGGCTTCACACAGAACTCGACAAGCAAAACGATGAGTTTTGCCCGTCGAGTTCCTCGGACGTGTGTACGGGGGCCTGACATTTTCAGCTGTGGGGCCTCTCTGCAAAAAAGTGCTGGCCCCTCGACAGGTTGAGCACTATAATTACACGCCCTCTTTCGGCAGCTGCAGGCCATTCACACTGTGCACATGTGCAGTGCTTTCTCCTGAGTTTAGTTGCTGCAGGTAGAGAAGGAGAGAGCGGACTACATACTGGCTCAGCTTTAATGACCCAGAGTGGACACCAGTGTTGCAACCGTCAGTATTTTTACTGGAAGCCAGTAAAAAATGGGGACTTTTCTCCTGCCAGTAAATGCCAATGACAGGAAAATGTTGCCAGTAAAAAATATGGCTGTAACGCTTGGCTTAGAAGTGCAAATGCGCAGTTCAGAGACATCCGAGTGCCTGCTACAGTGTGTTCGGTTGGCACCAGCGGGGGGGGGCTGATCTTGGCGAAGGAGGTGCCTGAACATGTCGTGTGATATTGTGAAAGGGAGTGGAGCGTCCGGAGCCTCATGTGCGGGTCTGTGGGACAGGAGCAAGGCAAGTCAGGAACGGGACTGTGAGGCCTCATACACACAACCGTTTTCCTTGACAGAATCCATCAAGAAACTTGGTGGCAGAGTTTTTTGTCGAGGAAACCGGTCGTGTGTATGTTTTTCATTGAGGAAACTGTCGAGGAACTCGACGGGAGTCTCAATTTCCTCGTCGGGCTGGTTTTCGACAAGAAACACGTTCATGTGTATGCTAAGAAACCCGCGCATGCTCAGAATAAAGTATGAGACGGGAGCGCACCTTCGGTAAAAGTAGCGTTTGTAATGAAGATAGCACATTTGTCACGCTGTAACAGACTGAAAAGTGCAAATCGTCTCTTACCAGGGGCGGACTGACCATTGAGTCACTCGGGCACTGCCCGAGGGCCCCATGCCACTAGGGGGCCCCATCCGGGTTGTCAGGCTCAGTAAAACCAGGGACAGTATGTAAAAATCTGTGTTTTTTTTAGATCTGTCCCTGATATGTCCGAAAATGACATGCTTTTAATGTGAATATCCCAAGATTTTAGCTGCCCGCCTCTGCACTACCTCCTGGCGTGGTGGCCATCTGTAAGCCAGAGGGGCCCCATACTCTTCTATTGCCCGGGGGCCCCATGAGTTGTCAGTCCGCCCCTGTCTCTTACCAAACTTTTACTTAACACGCAGTAACATGAGATTCACAAAAGCAGCCCCAAGGGTTGTGCCAGTGGAATCGAACTTCCCCCTGTCGTTGTATGTGTTGTACGTCACCGCGTTTGAAAATGAGGAGATTTGGTCTTGACCGTGTGTACGCAAAGCAAGCTTGTCATGTTTCTCGACAAGCCTAACAAGGAACTCGTCGAGGAAAACAATGTGTCTTTTCCAACGAGTTCCTCGGTCGTGTGTACGAGGCCTGAGTGCTGTATGGAATGGGGTGGACTGAAGGGACCACTTGGCGTGGAGAGAGACTGTCACTGAGACTCAGGAGGGGACGTGCCCTGTTGGAGAGGTGTCATCATCATCTGTGCTGCTGCACACTGCTGTCAGAGTGAGAGAGTCAATTTCATATGTGTGTGACTGCTCATTCCAATTTCCTGCCCTCCTGAGCTGAGTCCTGTCACTAAGCTACTTACTTACTATGTCGAATATAAAATAAGAAATATGTTTTTTTGCCATCATATCTACCTTAACCGCTTCATCCCCGGAAGATTTGGCTGCTCAATGATCAGGCCACTTTTTGCGCGACGGCACTGCGTCGCTTTAACTGACAATTGCATGGTCGTGCTACGTTGCACCCAAACACAATTAACGTCCTTTTTTCCCCACAAATAGAGCTTTCTTTTGGTGGTACTTGATTACCTCTGCGGTTTTTATTTTTTGCTCTATAACTAAAAGAATAGCGACAATTTTGAAAAAAAAACACAATATGTTGTACTTTTTGCTATAATAAATATCACTAGATGTTTTTAAAAAAAAAGCAAATATTTTTCTCAGCTTAGGCCGATATGCAATAAGCGTATATTGATTGGTTTGTGCAAAAGTTATAGCGTCTACAAAATATGGGAAAGATTTATGGCATTTTTATTATTATAATTTTTTTTTATTAGTAATGGCAGTGATCTGAGATTTTTATCGGGACTGCTACATTATGGCAGACATATCGGACACTTTTGACACATTTTTGGGACCATTGACAATTATACAGCACTGATTACTGTGTAAATGTCACTGGCAGGAAAGAGGTTAACACTAGGGGGCTATCAAGGGGTTAACTGTGTTCCCTAGTGTGTGTTCTAACTGTAGGGGGATGGGAGTGACTGGAGGAAATGACAGATTGCGGTTCCTAGCTAGTAGGAAATCACAATCTGCCTCTTCTCTCCTCACAGAACAGGGAGGTGTGTGTTTACACACACACCTCCCTGTTCTGCCTCTCATTCCAACAATCGCGACCGTGCATGGCCGGAGGTCATCGTGACTGCCGGTCACGCGTTTCGGCACCCCCGCAGTGCAGCGGGCACGCGTGTGCCTGCTATCCTACTTAAAGGGGCCGACGTACAGCTCGCGGGATAGTGCTGACCTGCTGCAGTATAATGATGGCGGCTGGTCGGCAAGTGGTTACTGTATATACTCGAGTATAAGCCAAGTTTTTCAGCACATTTTTTTGAGCTCAAAAATGCCCCCCTCGGCTTATACTCGAGTCACCTTTTTGTGCCTGATCTCCCTGATTTGGGGATCCAGTACTGGCCAGCCGTAGGCCCCCTGGACCCCAAACTTGACACACATGTAGCCCCACTCTTTCTCTACAAGTGTGCAAAGTTTCTTGTCTGGGGGACCTACGGCCGGGGAGCACTGATTTTTCAAAGCTGGGCACCCTTTCCATAGACTCCAATGTTAAATTACCATGTTAAAACGGTAATTTCTCTGGTGAATTTGGGGACCTGGTACTGACCGGTCATAGGTCCCCTGGCCCCGGAACTTTGCACACATGTAGCCCCATTTCTCCTCTACAAGTGTGCACAGTTTGTTGCCTGGGGGACCTACAGCTGGGGAGCACCGATTTTTCCATAGACTCCCATGTTAAATGTCAGTCGAGGCATGGGCATAGTGAGGAATGGGCACAGTGAGGCATGGGCACAGTGAAGCATGGGCACCGTGAAGCATGGGCACAGTGAGGCATGGGCACAGTGAGGCATGGACACGGTAAGGCATGGACACAGTAAGGCATGGACACAGTGAGGCATGCACATGGACACAGTGAGGCAAAGTGAGGCACAGTGAGGCATGCAGATGGACAGCCTAGGCTTATACTCGAGTCAATAAGTTTTCCCATTTTTTTGTGGTAAAATTAGGTGCCTCGGCTTATATTCGGGTCGGCTTATACTCAAGTATATATGATAAATCACATTGTTAATTGCATATTGTACTTGTTTGTAGCCAAGATTCTGAAATATGCACTTAATTTTGTAACTTTTGGAAATTCCAGTAAAACTTGGGCGTTGTGTCAGTAAATTTCAATCTAGGTAGGTTGGCAACACTGGTGGACACTATTGAATTTAGCAAGAGAAAGAGAGAGCACATTGATAACATGTGTGGTTCAAAATGTTAGTGTTCTGCCCATCCTGCATACGGCAGGGGATAGGGGAGAGGTTCCCTCCACAGCTGCATCTATAATGGGAGGAGGTGCAGCATTTGAAACAAGAGGAGCTCTGGTATGTACTGTTCAGAAGATATTGAATTGCATAGGGGGATTTGTGGAAAAATGTTGCTGAAGGCAAGTTTACAAGTCGTTCTCAACCTTTTTATCATGAAGAAACCCTTGAAATCAATTTCTGGTCTCAGGGAACCCCTGCTAATAATTACTATAAAGGTCACTGGTAATAAATTTGAGGTCAGTGGAAAGAATACCCTTCTTACAGATAGCTAAAAATATAATTGTTTCATCGGTTACTTTCCTGAGAGTCAGAAATTGCTCTTTGTTCAAGGAACCCCAGGCAACCTCTGGAGGAGCCCCAGGGTTCTACAGAACCCTGGTTGAGAAAGGTTGCTAAATGTAATAATTGGTGTCTTGTTTACCACACCAAATCCCAGCTAACAATCTCTTCTCGGTGTCAGGTATAATCATGTTCTATATAGGAGGGTGTATTTAGCCCTAAAACTTCGTTCTATTATCCTTAAACATTTGTAGTCCGCTTGGGCTTGACCTTTACCCTGCCCACAAAGCAAAGCTGGAAAATACTTGAAATAGCATGTAAATAAATCATTTTGTTCAGCTGGAGGCATTTATTGTGCATTTTATTTTTCATGACTGGTGCGATCTTAGCTGACAGCAAAGGCGTTCGAACAAGTCTGCTTACTTTCCTTCATGAGACTGCACCTCAGGGAAATCTCTAGTAAGAGATAACAGTTTATTAAACAAACCCAGCTTTATTGTGTGTTTTATAAAAAGACGCCTACCAAAACAGCACACAATCCCCGCTGATAGCATGAAGAAAAAAGTACATGCTACTGTCTTCCTATGACACAACAGCTTTCACTGAGACATTTTCTGCTATCTGAATGTTTTTCGATGACATAACGCAGTCTAGCTTCATTTAAAAAAAAAAAATATCTAGAAAAAAAAATCAATAGTTAATAGTAACATGGCTGTGTTTGGAGCTTGCACAGAAACAAAAGGAATAAGACGAGATAGATTGTATGAGACAGACTGTCACAGTCTAGGGCAGGCAGCTTTGTTTAGACTCAATCTGCAGCTCCCAATAAAACCCATATAAGTGGCATGCCATGGGCTGTACTTGTTTTGCTGCTTTGCAGCTAAAAAACATCATTTATTACTGTCACTAGTACTATATAGCTTGGAAGGTAGTATTGTGTTAAAGGGTCACTCATATTCAGTATTTTTTTAGCTAGGCCAGGACAGTCAAATAATCAACTGTTGTCTGTATATGGTCATTGTAGGACCCTTTTTATTTTTCTAAATTTTCTTGTCCAATTCAGTGGTTTTCAGTGTTAAACTGTAAGTTTAGATTAGACTGTATTCAAGTCTGTCAGGGCTTGTTTACGTTTGAGACAGCAATCCTGAAAAGCGTCCTGCAGTTTTAACTCTTAAAAGCCCACAACGCTACGCAGCAACTGCATGCATTGCAAGGTGGTTGCAAGGCAGCTGCGGCACAGCCTTGTTTACTTGACTGGGTTGTGTCTGGCATTGGTACTGCCCACAGAACATGGCGGGGGTATCATTTTTGCTGCTGCAAAGCATTGCAGTCGCAGCATGTATACAACCCTGTCCAACTGCTTTGCTGGTTAACCACTCCCCCCCCCCTCCCCCCATAGGATGTCATATGTGAGCTCTCCAATCCCATCGGGGGCATGAAAGGGGAGCCCAGGACCGATTGGACCAGCGGCATCCAGCGCACTAAACACAGAGGGAGGAATTCACCTTATCCCTCCCTCTCTGTGAGATCAGAAGCTGGAAGTGATGAGAATCTCGTCACTTCCAGTTTCGTTCTGGCGTAAACAAGCTGCTACCAGCTAGGAAAGCATCTGATCAAACCAATGTTAATTGAATCAGATGCTTTGGAGGCCAAAAAATAAATCTGGGGTCTAATAGACCAGTGCCAGACCTCATGTGTAACTCTAAACTGGTAACCAGTAAAGGCTTTTAAAGCATTGCCTATGGATAGGTTAATGTACCATATTTTTTCATTTGCAGATATAAAAGTGTAACAAGTTTTGTATCTATTTACTCAGTGTGACATCATCTTTTATATAAGAAGGAAGTGTCACCAGCACACCAGGATCTCCAAAATTGGTCACATGCCTGATGAAGGGGTCCTGCGTGGCTCCGAAACGTCGCTTTTATTTTTTGATACTATGTGATTAAAATTTCTTCACTTCCTTCTCATGATTGCAGTCGGTTCCAGCCTTTGGTCATTTCAGCACCCAATCTAAGATACAGACAATTGTGCAGGAACGTGTGCGTTGGGAGTATTGCATTGGAGGATCATCTTTTATATTTCACCCAAAAATACAAGGGTACTATATTTTATTTGTATGCATAAAATTCATCAAAGTACTGTATATTCTTTTCAAAAAACTAGCATTTAAAAAAATTCCTGTGCAAATACCAAAAAAATTGCAACCCCCCCCCCCCCCATTTTATTTTCTAGGGGCCTTTGCTTAAAAAAATATATATACTGTTTGAATTGGCCAGTGGCAAGTGGCTAAAGTCATATTAAAGGCAGTTTCTTTTTGTTTTGTTTTTTAAAGTGGTAATACCTATTCTGTGCAGCAATATTGCACTTTAGCCCAGAATGGTCTCTTTCCTCCTCCTTTTGCAGTCTCCACAGGAGCTTAAAATCATTGAAACCCATAAACTGATATGTGGCATATCAATGAAACATGGGGAGAAAGGGGTTTGGTCAATAGTTAATCGCATGCCTGACGAAGGGGCCCTGTGTGATTCTGAAACGTTGCACTGTACTTGTTATGTGATCATGCAATAAACAATCTGTTTTAATGCTACTTCGTTTATCCATTATGTGCTGGCAAATATCTCCTTTGTGAATTTCTGAACCAGTTTCCAGCCGGTTGTTGCTGCAGCACCCAAACTTTTAAAAACTTATCCAGGAATGTAGGCGATGGGCATATGGAGTATTACGGTTAATAGTTAACTACTTGCCGACCTGCCTCCGTCTTTTTACCGCGGCAGGTTGGCTCCCCTGCGCGAGAGCCCGTAGCTCTACGTCGGCTCTCTCGCAGGAAACTAGGGGCGCGCGCGCACGCCCTCCGCTCGCCCCCGAGTCTCATGCACGTGCCCGGCGGGCGCGATCGCCGCCGGGCACCCACGATTGCTCGTCCTGTCAGGGGGGGAAATGCTGATCCTCTGTTCATACAACGTATGAACAGAAGATCAGGGATTTCCCCTAGTGAGGCCACCCCCCCCCCCACAGTAAGAACACACCCAGGGAACATACTTAACCCCTTCCCTGCCCCCTAGTGTTAACCCCTTCACTGCCAGTGGCATTTTTATAGTAATCCAATGCATTTTTATAGCACTGATCGCTATAAAAATGCCAATGGTCCCAAAAATGTGTCAAAAGTGTCCGAAGTGTCCGCCATAATGTCGCAGTACCAAAAAAAAATTGCTGATCGTCGCCATTACTAGTAAAAAAAAAATATTAATAAAAATGCCATAAAAATACCCCCTATTTTGCAAACGCTATAACTTTTGCGCAAACCAATCAATAAACGCTTATTGCGATTTTTTTTTACGAAAAATATGTAAAAGAATACGTATCAGCCTAAACTGAGGAAAAAAAAAGTTTTTTTATATATTTTTGGGGGATATTTATTACAGCAAAAAGTAAAAAATATTATTTTTTTTCAAAATTGTCGCTCTATTTTTGTTTATAGCGCAAAAAATAAAAACCGCAGAGGTGATCAAATACCACAAAAAGAAAACTCTATTTGTGGGGAAAAAAGGACGCCAATTTTGTTTGGGAGCCACGTCGCACGACCACGCAATTGTCAGTTAAAGCGACGCAGTCCCGAATCGCAAAAAGTGCTCTGGTCTTTGGGCAGCAATATGGTCCGGGGGTTAAGTGGTTAAGATACAATTGGTTAATACAGTTGCATCTCTGTTTCCACTAGGTTATCTCATAACATGATTGCTCAAAATATGATATGATATATATTTATAAAGTATCTCAGTATTGCTGATTGAGGCCTCATACACACAACTGAGTTTCTCGGCAAAAACCAGCAAGAACCTTGCTGGGAGATATTTTTTTGCCAAGGAAACCGGTCGTGTGTACATTTTTGTCGAGGAAACTGTCGAGAACCTCGACGAGCCAAAAAGAGAGCAAGTTCTCTATTTTCTCGACGGGAGTGTGATTTGGCTCGTCGAGATTATCGACGGGCTGGTTTTCAACTAAAAACCCGGACGTCTGTATGCTAAGAAACCCGCGCTTGCTCAGATTAAAGTATGAGACGGGAGTAAAAGTAGCATTTGTAATGGAGATAACACATTTTTCAAGCTGTAACAGACTGAAAAGTGCAAATCGTCTCTTACCAAACTTTTATTTAACACGCAAACACATGATATTAGCAAAAGAAGCCCCAAGAGTTTAGCCAGTGGAATCGAACTTCCCCTGCCGTTGTATGTGTTGTATGTCACCGCGTTTGAGAACGAGGAGATTTTGGCTTGACTGTGTGTACGCAAAGCAAGCTTGTCGAGTTCCTCGACAAGCCTAACAAGGAACTCGACGAGGAAAACAATGTGTTTTGCCCGTCGAGTTTCTCGGTCGTGTGTACGAGGCCTGATAGATATTTTTCTGCCCTGGCCCATTTTTAGGTTGGTGACAGGGTTTTTTTAAAGGCTAAGTTCACATTTTGGTACATGATACACATTACACCCATATTTAGAGAGTGTAATATGCTCCAGCAGTACCCCCAACCGATGCACACCCCTGTGACAGTGGGTGGGGGTTCTTTTTCCTGCTTGTGCTGTCACTTTACAAAAACAGCGCAACTGTGCTGAAGGCGTTGTTTCTTCAGAATGATTTTTAATGAACTCAATGTACTGTGAGGGCGCTGATGAGCACACTTGTAGTTGATTCACAAGCCCTGCATCTTTCAAACTAACAGCCCATATGGAGGTACAGGCTGATTACGGGTGCAATGCTTTCTAGGCTCCTATAGGTAAAAAAAAATGTGCATTTTTTTCTCCAAAAATATATGCTTTAATTATTTTTTCTCAAAAAGGTAAACTTATCCTTTAAAAGTAAAGGTGCCCATAGACATGAGATAATTGCTGAAGGATGCTGCTGATTATGGTCACAACAGGAAACATTGCAATTCTATGAGCAGTCTGTGACCTCTGTAGACTCCCCTCTGCTAATTGATCTTAAGAGAAAAACTATTTGTCTGAGATGGATTTCCCAGACCGATCACTATTGTACCTAAGAGATAATGCTGAAAAAGAATCTTTAAACTGAAAGAGTGGGTGAGCCATTGACTGTTCTATACTTACAATAGTTTTCATATGTAACATTACAGGAAAGCTAATGATGTGTTAACATGTGTGTGAACCAGACAACCACAGAAATCTGGAAAATTAAGTAAAGTAAACAAATAGCAATACATATGTAATAGTAAAATGAAACCATCAAAAAGGCCGCATTTACAAAGGGCTGAACATTAATTTCTATTTCAAATAAACACAGTACATTTTGTAGCCGTGATCAAGCAGTCTGTGAAATTCATAAAAAGTGTCATAGATACTCAAGAAAAATCTGTCTCAGAATCGTTGTGACAGACTCACCAGGGACATCACAGGACCCTCTCATGTCTAAAATCATTCTATGTCCACTAGGGGCATAGGATGACTGAGGAACGATATCTTGGACTACCTGAGATGGGATAATTATGTAATTATTATCCACAATATATTCCAGGATATCTGTAAAGAACTATTTACTGTTTGTTGATTCTGAACTCAACGGGTTAATTGTAAGAGTGACTCATCCATACTGTTGGGACACATACTGTTAGATGCTAATGCCATCACCTCCAGCCATCTGTCTGTTCTCTGTGCTAATTTACCCTGCTATTGTGTGAAGATGTCCTGTGTTTACACTTATGATAATGTGTATTGTATAGCAGGTGAGCGGAGACGTGACGTCTACTCTGAAAGCTCATATCTGAGTCGCCTAGTCTGGGTAAATGATTAGTTAATTAGCTCATGTTAATTTATGTTCTGGTTACCTCCTCTTTAAACTGTATATAAGGTTGCATTATTGGTTCTAATAAACACTCCATGTTTAGCACACAAACAAGTCTCCTCTCGTTGTGTGTTGAGAGCAGCTGGAATATCCGATATCTATATCCAGAATGATAAGAAGCGGTATATGACGGAAACACTCAAGCGGAGTATGGGACGTTCTGTTACATTGGTGGCAGCAGTGGGAAGCTTCCTGCAGTCGGGGACATCTAACCTCCACTTGGCTCCAAGGTTCAGATAGCAGGAAAGGGGAGGTACAAATACCAGCCGCCATGGAAGAGGAATTTGGAAGGAGGTTGCGAGAGAAGCAGATACAGCACAGAGGACCAGTATCACAGCAGGTCCTGCTGGGATGGTTTGATTCTATTCGCTGCGAACTCTGGAAGGAAGCGCTAGCCCGTGAGCAGCGAAACCAGGAAAAAGTTCTCCCCTCCAACCGGGAAAGGTACTGGTCGCAGTATGGATTGCGGGTGCTGTTGTTGGGAGAAAAACCGCACAAGGAACAGACAGCTGAATTAAGCAGGCTGGTCTGGGCAGAGATGCGGCTGGATGAGAGCTACAGAGCTCTTGGGTGGCATGTATCCCAAGCATGTCCCTGGATAGCGGATGACAGCCCAAGGGAAGGCTTATGCTATGGCGGCCTGGGACTGTTGTATGTGAAGCTGACAGGGGACTGTAACTTTGGGAGTGATATGGAGTGGCAGTTGGACGAAATCATGGATTTCAGAGAAGGGCTACTGAATGTCTCGGAAGTGCACTGGGCACTGGAAGATTTGGAGTTTCTGGCCGTTTAGGAATGAGAGCTGGAGATCGCCTACAGACGGCTGCTAGACTCTGCTTAGCGCCAGGACTGGGTTCCCTTTGCCTGGGACTATCAGGAAATACCAGTGGACAACTCTGAAATCCTGGCTGAAGAGTCTGCAATGTGGCAGAGTAACAGTGTGCTTTGTCAACCTTCCCCCGCAGCTATGGACGCGAAGGTCTTACGGCGGATGCAGCAAGTGCTGACTGACCTTGATGATCCTGTTTCTGCATGGGATGATCTTGGATGGAGGAATGTGCCTGTCCAGCCTGTCCAGCAGAATGCCAGAGAATCGGCTGTGGAAAATCTGGATATTGCCATCCCCAAAGATGAAGTGCTGACAGCAGGGCAGAGTACTGCTAACCTCTTCCCAGCACCGATAGCATCTTCTGGGTTCCACGAACAGGAGATGGTGAACCCCTATCCCCAGACACCAGTTGCAGAGACAGGGGATTTGATAGACTTTTCTGCTAAGGAAGAACAACTTGATGAGCCTCCAGCAGAAGAGCTGTTATCAGGGCCAAACTTCACTGTGCTCTTCCCATCACCAAAAGCAGTATCTGTGGAGTTGCAAGGAACTTCCCCAGCAGAAGTGCTGGCAAAAAGGCAGAGCGCCGCTGGCCCCTGCTTAGTACATACAGTGTCTCTACAGCTTCAGGAAGCTGGGGCGGTCGGCCCCTCTGCCCTGCAGCAGACCAAGCCCCGGAATGTTAAAAACCACCCAGCTGAAGCGCTGGCAGTCGGACAGAGAGTCAATGACCTCTGCCCCACACCTACTGGTGTCAACTACTCCTTGCAGCCAAGATTGGAGGTCATGCGGACAGACTATGTGAGTTCACTTTGTCCGACTAACGCATGTCCAAACCAGGTAGGGGTCTGGGACCTTGCTAGTCGACTTTTGATGGGGAGAAATGTGACAGACTCACCAGGGACATCACCGGACCCTCTTATGTCTAAAATCATCCTATGTCCACTAGGGGCATAGGATGAGTGAGGAATGATATCTTGGACTACCTGAGATGGGATTAGTATGTAATTATTATCCACAATATATCCCATTGCCAGCATCTGTTTTACATGTGCGAGAATACCTAGGGGCAAGATCAGACTAGGACATCTTTCCCACCGAAAATCCTCTGGGTTACTGGGTCTTGAGGATGGATCACTGGCCAGAGCTTGCACAGTATGCAATTGAGCTACTGGCCTGTCCTGCATCCAGCGTTCTTTCGGAATGCCCATTCAGTGCTGCTGGAGGCTTTGTAACCGATCACAGGGTGCAACTGTCCACCGACTCGTTCGATCGACTGACCTTCATAAAAATGAATCAGTCTTGGATCACCACCAGCTACCAAGCACCTGATGCTGATAATTTTTTTTAAATGTCCGATCCCTTCAAAACTGCCTATGCTGATGCTGAGTGACTATCCTGTTATGCTGAGTGACTATCCTCTTCCTCCTCAATGATCATGCTGATAGCTTGTAAGAACATTTTTGGTTCTGGGCACCGCCACCAGTGGCTAAGGCCCAATTTTTCTGCCCCTGTTTAACAGGGGCATGTATTTACAATTTTTGATGCAATACTTTGCAGCGGGCTCATTCCTGCGCTCCAACTACAGTATCTGTGAGGGTTTGCAGTGTTGTGGCACCAGCACCAGTGCCTAAGGCCCAATTTTCCTGCCCCTGTTTAACAGGGGCGTGTAATTACAATTTTTGATGCAATAGGGCTCATTCCTGCGCTCCAACTAGAGTAACTATGTACAGCGAAAAAAAAAAAAAAAATACCAGCATACTGTACATGTCGGAGTTATTCTGGATTAAATGGTATATAGATGTTTTTTAGGGTGAACCTCCGCTTGAAAAATAGATTTTTTGGCTGGAGCTACACTTTAAAAAAGTACCAGTTCAAAAATACAAACAGATTCTACTTAACAACAAGCCTACAGTCCCTGTCTTGTTTGCACCGCCTGTATACTGCTGTTCAGAGTATATAGAGCCTGGGGGCCCCACGCCTTTCCTTTTTTTAATTTGGGCGCATTTTTCTCAATGATTTTCATCCATATTGCAGGGACCAGACATTACATTAAAGCCACAAGCCGTTTTAAATTACTTTTTTTACTATAGAAATTTCATTTTGCGCAGGGACAGTTCTAACCATGGGAAACATGTGCCACTTCACATGCATACTATAGACACCAGCAGGTATGATATTTAAAGGAATATTTTACTTTTTTTTTTCACTTTAAGCATCATTAAAATCACTGCTCCCGAAAAAATGGCCATTTTTGAAACTTTTTTTTGCATTGATACATGTCCCCTAGGGTTCTAAAGTTTGTGCAAACTTTCGGTCCATTCGCAGGTTCTGGTGCGAACCGAACCGGGGGGTGTTCCGCTCATCCCTAGTGGGAAGCCATTGCACTCAGAGGAGGCATGTAAGGACTTGTGGTAGGATGGTTTGGCTTAGTGTATTGTACAGTGCAAAGAAAAACATGCTTATCTATCTAAATACAGTCAGACTATACATTGGGGTGAATGAGAGTGCTTGGCAACATCCAGAATACTCTGGTTATAAGAGAATTCTGATATATGAATAGCAGTAGGATTAGTCCATTATAACTCTGCTTGCAAACTTTCAACACCAAATGGCATCTTTGAGGGCTTTGGTTGAGGCCACAGGTTCAAAGCTTAAAGTGGTTGTAAAGATTAGCTTTAATTTTCTAAATAGGTTCCTTTAAGTGCATTGTTGGTTCACTTACCTTTTCCTTCGATTTCCCTTCTAAAAAAATGTTTTCTTTGTTTTCTTTGTCTGAATTTCGCACTTCCTGTTCCTCCCCAGTAAGCTGTTCTGAATGACTAACCCCCAGCCAGAACGGCTCTGATGATGGGGGCAAGCTTACTGAGGAGAAACAGGAAGTGAGAAATTCAGACAAAGAAAAAAAACATTTAGAAGGCAAATCGAAGGAAAAGGTAAGTGAACCAACAATGAACTAGCTTAAAGGAACCTATTTGGAAAATAAAAAACAAACCTTTACAACCCCTTTAAAGTGGAACTTACCGGTAATCCACTGATTTAACAGTTTTAAAAAAAAAACAGCTAGTTTCTTGGCACGTGCTGGGAATTTAACTGACACATTGGTTGCTCTGTCAACCAAGTTATCAAATCATTGAATGGCTGGTGTCATAACTGATCACATATGCAGCATCACGGCAGTTGAAAATCAAACAGAGGCCAAGATGGCAGCTTCCTTGGCTGAAAAAGGTAGGAGGCTTTAGTTCTACTTTAAAAAAAAAAAAAATTGCATGAATATATACACTCACTGTCCACTTTATTAGGTACACCTTGCTGGTACTGGGTTGGAACCCCTTTTGCCTTAAGAGCTGCCTTAATTCTTCATGCCAAAGATTCAACAAGGTGTTTAAAACATTCCTCAGAGATTTTGGTCCATATTGACATGATAACATCACGCAGTTGCTGCAGATTTGTGGGTTGCACATCCATGATGTGAATCTTCCATTCCACCACATCCCAAAGGTGCTCTATTGGATTGAGATCTGGTGATGGTGTAGGCAATTGGAGTTTGTCATTGTCATGATCAAGAAACCAGTTTTAGATGATTTGAGTTGTGTGACTTGGTGCCTTATCCTGCTGGACATCTACTGCTGTAGCCCATCTGCTTCAAAGTTCAATGCGTTGTACGTTCAGAGATGGTATTCTGGATACGTTGGTTGTAACAAGTGGTTATTTCAATTACTGTTGTCTTTCTATCATCTCAAACCAGTCTACCCATTCTCCTCTGACATCAACAAGGCATTTTTGTCTACACAACTGCTGTTTACTGGATATTTTCTTTTTTTTTGACCATTCTCTCTAAACCCTAGGGGTGGTTTTGCATGAAAATCCCAGTAGATCAGCAGTTTTTGAAATACTCAGACCAGCCTGTCTGGCACCAACAACCATGCTATGTTCAAAGTCCCTAAAATCCCCTTTCTTCCCGATTCTGATGCTTAGTTTGAACTTCAGCAAGTCCTCTTTACCACGTCTAGATGCCTAAATGCATTGAGTTGCTGCCAAGTGACTGTCTGACTAGCAATTTGTGTTACCAAGCAATTGAACAGGTGTAGCTAAAAAAGTGACCGGTGACTGTATATTATATTTTCATCCTGAATTCAATATGATCAAGGCTTTCTAGGAACATGCTGTATATGGGAACATAGATTGCAGATACAAAAGCAGAAGAAAAAAGTTGCAAGATATTAGGATAATGTGATGGCGGACTGAATAAAAGTAAGTTATTATGCAAAGGCTTCCATGCCACGATAAGCGCTGAGGTGATTACAATCAAATCTGCACCGGTTCATATACCTTCAAAGTTTATTTTTAGAACAGAGATGATAAAAAAATTAAAGCGATCACGACAAGAGATGTGAAAGTTTTATATTTATCTGCTAAAAGTACAAAAGGTGGAAAAAAAGGAGGCCATGGAAAATGGACAGGATTACATGGGGACCAAGTTCAGATAGGAAATCAAAAAGTTATATATATATATTGAACGGATGACCTGATTTATTTATAATATTTCCAGAATACAAAAAAGAGTCTATCTTTTCTGTCTTCTCATACAGTGCCTTGAAAAAGTATTTCAACCCCTTGAAAACAAAAAAACGTAAATGTATTTTTTTGGGATTTTATGTGATAGACCAATACAAAGTGGTACAAATTGTGAAGTGGAAGGAAAATTATGAATTGTTTTCAGTTTTTTTTTTTTACAAATAAATATGCGAAAAGTGTGGCGTACATTTGTATTCGGCCCCTCTGAGTGAATACTTTGTAGAACCACCTTTCGCTGTAATTCGAGATTTTCCTAGCTTGTGACGGAAAATATTAATTATATGAAGACAGGAGGCGAGTATCTTATGCATTATCTTTCTTTAATAATGCCCATAGCAGAAATACAACTTTTTCAGTGATTTCAAATAGAAAAACGTTTTAACTGAAAGAAAAGAAAAACTACAACACCCAGCAGCCCTCAGGCTGGGACTGCCAATCATGAGGCAGGACAGCCGGCATATAAGGGGCTGCCTCCTTAGAACCTTCCTCTTTCTTGAGGCGAATCGGCAGGTAGCCCGGAACAGCAAACAGTTCGAAAACACCGGGACCCTGATAAACTGGACCTTCGGTACCGGATTCGGTCAACAGCATCCCGACTCCGGATCTGGAGCGCAGTAGGAATCTCCCTCTTTGGTCTGCGATGAACTAAAACCCATGGATCGAAACGGAACAGCAATCTCAACTCCTGGGGCGTATCAGCCTCCGACTTGCAGGATGCGTGGTTCAACAGCCTAGAACGAGAGAGAGACAACACCGTGATAGGGTTGGGTCGGGAGGGAAGATACTCGCCTCCTGTCTTCATATAATTAATATTTTCCGTCACAAGCTAGGAAAATCTCGAATTATATATCAGACAGGAGGCTCATATCTTATGCAAGTTCAAAGCTATGACAATGTATATATAAATGATAGCAATCGGAACAACTACAAACTGATACAGATATGTGTTCCTCCGGTCTGAAGCAGAATTGGCGGAAGGTGGTCGGGACGACCAGTCCGCCGCTAGCCGTAATTCCTAGAGGGAGCCGTTCGAGGTGACGACCCTAGTGATGGGCACCTAATGGGGTTATGTCAAACCTAGCCCTAAGCATGAACGACCGTGCCCCTCTGGCTAGCGTAGCCGCGAAATCCAGAAACTGAGGATTGACGTAGGAGATAAGGAATTGAGAGAATTGCGAGGATCGCAGCGGGACCGTCAAGGGCTCGTAAGCCTGTATAGAGCGGAGCACGCCTAGTTGTGGGTGCGCAGGGAAGAACGGGTAGAAAGCCGATGGAAGACCCGTCGCTGGCCTACACATGATGGAAAAAACCTGACTCAGTGAAATGAGACCCGACGCCTGGCTATATCCAAAGTCGTGAAGCCCGACCCGTAAGGCGGAGTGAAGTGCGTTGAAACTTAACGCCTGTCAAAGTCGGTACACCCATGGATGTTCCCCCACCGGTAGTAAGACTACAAGGGAGCGTTAGGCTAGAGTCGCCGAGCGATAGATGTTAAGGGAGCCATAGGACCTCCCGGATTCCAAATAGTCCGTCAGATAGTTGGTGACTACAGGCAGACGTCCGAACAGGCCAACCTGTCCTTGATCACACCAACTAGCGTCCCCAGGTAGATCGAGATGTCGACCTAGTCCCGGGGCCCAGGTCCAAGCAAGGAGACCCCAGCTGAACTTTTAAAATCGCTGTTCGCGACCGGCACCCCGAAGTCACCCAAGCGGGGCGAGGTAGGATGAGCGTCGTGAGTAGAGGGTGCAGATCCCCGTCCGGACTGGCAAGGAGATGAGGGGAGCGAGTAAACAACCCGGGAAGATCCATCGACCTCCCCAGGAGGAGGGAAAGCCTTGGTTACGTCGGCCACCGCAGAGTGAACCGCACGACTGATGTTTTCATGTTTGTACAGTGAAGGAGGACCCTGAGGGTCAACGAGAACGGGGGAACGCGTAATGTGTCCCCTGTGGCCGGGTTTCGGCGGAGGGCGTCCACAGAGTGCGCCACCGGATCCGGCCTCTGGCTGCAAAAGCACAGGAGAGACGAAAGACGAATAGTCCATAGTTTTCAGCAAGGATCCCATAGGTGAGCGAAGGTCAGGAGCATTGACCGGCGAAGCCGCCAATTGCCGGAATCGATTGGGTAACGAGAATTCCAATCCGCCATCATATTGGAAATGCCTGAGGCT
Source organism: Rana temporaria (assembly GCF_905171775.1). Classification (NCBI taxonomy): domain Eukaryota; kingdom Metazoa; phylum Chordata; class Amphibia; order Anura; family Ranidae; genus Rana; species Rana temporaria. The sequence goes on from NC_053489.1 coordinate 489,037,526, forward strand.
TATTCCGTAACCGTAACGATGTTGTGCTCCAGGTATATTGCCAGAAGTTTTTGGACGATCTGCTAGGATACTGGATCTGGGACCCCCCAAGCGATTGACGTACCGGACCGCGGTTACGTTGTCCATGCCCAGGAACACACAGTAGTTGGACTCATGTGGCAGCAGATTCCTGACGGTAGGAAGATCGCCAGAAGTTCTACGTGTTGACATGCAGCAGAGACTCCGCTGCGGGCCAAGTCCCTCTTGCGGACGAGTGACCGCACCGAGCACCCCGCCGAGGCGGATGGCATCAGACTCTATGACAAAGTCCGTCATGGAATTGAAGATGGTCTTGCCGTCCGAACGCCGGCCTGACGCAACCACCGTAGGTCCAGTATGGCTTCTGTGCCCAAAGCGATTTCGTCTGCACAGTGAAGCCCCTAGCGAAAACGCAGGGCCCTGAGTTTCTGGAGGGCTCGATAGTGAAGGGGTGGTGCCGGAAAAATGGCCTGGTTTTACGCCGATAACAGGCCGACTAGGCGATCCAATCCGCGTAAGGAGACCCGTAGTTTGCCCAGTAAGATACTGACCTCTTGCAAATGGCGGTCAATTGGTCATGGGTAGCCGAAGGACCGCTCGGCTGGTGTCCACCAAGAACCCGAAAAAACTCTATCCCCTGTGACGGGGAGAGGCTAGATCCCTGTGATCTATGGGGAGTTGTCCGGGAGACGTGGTCACTCGTCAGGCGAGGAGGACGAGCTGTTAAGAGTAGGTCTTCCAAGTAGATAACCAACCTCACCCCTCTGAACCGCAGAGGTGAGATTTACCGCAGGGCGATAACTTCCACCCCAACCTGGCCAGGAAGATGTTACTGAGGAAGCCCGGAGCCCTACCGACTTGTAATAAGGTTATCAGCGTGGTCCCGAGTAGTATGCCCTCGGTGGTATGACCGGGGTCTGATTCGGCTAGGTGGAACCGCTGGGGATCAAGTCTCACTGAGCTTGAGCGGCGGTGTCCTGTCGGACACGTAATGTTCGTGCATCCCAGGAGGCAACTGTCCCTTGGGCTCAGCCCCTGAGTTGGACTGGGTCGAACGTTTGTTCAGCGGCAGTAGTCCGTTCGGTAAGGCGTAGGTTGTGGTGATAGGGCCAAAAAGGTCTAAGAGCCTGGACTGAATGGTCCGAAAGGACTTCTCTATTCTCTTTTGGGATACTTCTCGTGTTTGGTGAGATACCTCCAGAGTATGGGGTCCACCCCAGGAGTGTGCACGACCTTATTTGGTAATGGAAGGGGGTAGTACGCCCTCAATTTGTTTCGGTGGGGTTTACCGACCGATGTCCGGGACCAGTATTGATATATATTGGGCCACCTCGGGTAGAGGTGCCCAGTCACCGGAGTGAGGATGGCAATCGCCCCCGGATCGACATGGCTCTCCATGAGAGTCCAATAGTGTTCCACCCTGGTCCACAGGGTTGGCGCCGTCATGAAGCGTCATGTGCCCACTGCTCAAATAGTCATCATCATCCTCATCCTCAGACTCAAAAGTGTTAGCCGCCTCGGACGACTCTGGAAGAGTCCATGAGTGGGTCTGGCTAGTCCGTCTAGCGGATCGCTGCCTCAGCCTGTGCATCTCCCCGAGGCTCGGGGTCGATCGGAGTCTGGGAGAGCAGTGGGTTGGCAGTCCTGGTGGGGTACTGCCTGGGGCATGTTATTTACTTCCCCTGCCGGGGAGTCGGGGGCCACAGAAATGTGGCGGTGTTTTGGAGACACCTAGTCCCTCTTAGGGGCGGTAAACCGTTGCCGGACGGTCCGGACATAGGGGGCGCAGGCGGGTTGGGATAACCGACGCCAGGGCGGCCCGGACGGATCTACCGATCAGATATTTGGAAACCTGTGGTAAAATCGTCCATTGGTATAATTTATTATTTATATGTATAATTTTATACATTTCTATGTATATTAACGTATTTATTTATTTAATTGTTCAGAAGAGTACATGCCAGGGGAATGAATTCCCCAGAGACATAGCCGATGATTAGTATAATGTATTCATTAAATAATATTTCATTTATTTACATAATATGATCTATATTTCTAAAATATACATCATATATTTGTCATATCAAATTAATCATATAATCATAAAACACTTATTCACCAATATAATGTATTATTATTCATTTATTAAATGTATTCATTTGTTTGTGATAGTACAGTGAGGGGAGATTTTCCCCACCCAATGGAGCAAAGCATGAGGACCCGCGTCCTGGGTCTTGCATCGCACGCCGCACACTGGCGTAGCGATACAGGGGGGAGCGAGGTCCTGGCTTGTATAAATTATGTAATTTATTTGTTATTATATATATTTATTTATTTAATTATTTATTTTGATTCGATCTTTAAATTATCTATTTATGTATTTAAATTCAGAGTAATTTATTAAATTTTATTAAATTTATTCATTTATTGAAGGAATAATATTTCATTTATTTACATAATACAATGAGAAAATATACATATATATATATATATATATATATATATATATATATATATATATATTTATTTATATATTTAAATATAGGATATCTAGAGATTTTATTCAAATTATTTGATTTACTGGCAGTAGAGGGCGCACGGTGGCAAGCTGTGTAAGCAGACCCCCCTGGGGATTCGAACCTACGAGCCTATGGGGAACAGCCTTGCCAAGCCTGCGTGCTAGCCACTAAGCTAGGAGCACTGCCACTGCAAAGGAGAACGATCGCAGTGCCTGCCTGCCTCCCACACCGCTGGGTTAGCTTGCGGTGGGAGGAGATGCGAGGAGAGTCTGACGGGGTTCAACTCCAGAGGCGAAGTCTCGCGAGACTACGGCCTCTGGAGTCCCTATTGAGCCGAGGGTTTGAGGGACAGAGCGGACGATGAGGTCCGCTCTCTCCCGACCCGCTCAGAGATTGGGGCGCGATCGCAGTGTCTGCCTGCCTCCATGAGACTGTGAAGGAGGGGAGCGGCCGCGATGGAGGCCCTGCCCCCCGACAGAGAGCGCGAAGGCGAGCGTGGGGAAGAAGGAGGGGAGGGACAGTTGCCCAGAGATGGCGCCTGTTGAGGGAGCGAGGGAAAAAGCACGGACCCCTCATGGAGGAGCTGCAGCGCTCCGGCGTCAAGGAGGGGAAAGCCCAAGTCAGGATGACTGCAAGTAGAAATAAAGTACAGACATGACTCGAATACAACTACCTGACACCAGTAAAAATAAAGTACAGACATGACTCGAATACAACTACCTGACACCATTCAGTATCAGGGAAAAACAGACAAAAGGTGCAAAATCGGGGGATACCAGGGAAGAACTCCCCATATCCACAATCTTCCAAATAAAAACAATCAGAATTTCCAGCAAAACTTACCTGACACCGGGACATCCGGTATCAGGGAGACAATATAAAATCACAAAATCGGGGAAATACAAGGGAAACCCCCAATATTCCACAATATGTTAAAATCAAATTTCATAAAAGTACCTGAGACCAAATTCGGTATCAGGGCTAAGATATACACAAATCAAGCTTAAAGATACATGAAATACTTATCTGTATGCTCTGCCATGAGCAGAAAGAAAGAGGAAGGTTCTAAGGAGGCAGCCCCTTATATGCCGGCTGTCCTGCCTCATGATTGGCAGTCCCAGCCTGAGGGCTGCTGGGTGTTGTAGTTTTTCTTTTCTTTCAGTTAAAACGTTTTTCTATTTGAAATCACTGAAAAAGTTGTATTTCTGCTATGGGCATTATTAAAGAAAGATAATGCATAAGATATGAGCCTCCTGTCTGATATATAATTACAGCTGCAAGTCTTTTTGGGGTTGTCTCTACCAGCTTTACACATCTAGAGAGTGACATTTCTGCTCATTCTTTGCAAAATAGCTCAAGATCTGTCAGATTGGATGGAGAGTGTCTGTAAACAGCAATTTTCAAGTCTAGCCACAGATTTTCAATTGGATTTAGATCTGGACTTTGACTGGGCCATTCTAACACATGAATAGGCTTTGATCTAAACCAGTGGTCTCCAAACTGCGGCCCGGGGGCCAGATGCGGCCCTTTGCTTGCTTTTATCAGGCACTTGGGGCATTTCATCCACTAATATCAACATTAATTCCCCCCCCCCCCCACTAAGACCATTGAGGGGGCACAATTCCTCAAAATTACACCAACAATAGGGTACAACTCCTCCCAATGACACTAACAATTAAAAGGACACCAATGATGGGCTACAATTCCTACCACTGACACCACAACTCCTCCCACTGATGTTGGGCCCTTTCCTACTCCCAATGGCCACAGTCCGGCCCCCCCTAATAGCTTAGAGACAGTAAACTGGCCCCCTGTTTGAAAAGTTTGTAGACCCCTGATCTAAACCATTCCATTGTAGCTCTGGCTGTATGTTTAGGGTCGTTGTCATGCTGGAAGTTGAACCTCCGCCCCAGTCTCAAGTCTTTTGTAGACTCTAATGCCTCGTACACACGACCGGTTTTCTCGTTGGATAAAAAAACAATGGTTTTCCCAACTGAATTCCTCTCAAGCCTGCCTAGCATACACACGATCACACAAAAATCCAGTGAACTTTTGACTGCCAAGAACGCGGTGACATAAAAAACTACAACGAGCTGAAAAAATTAAGTTCTATGCTTCCGAGCATGCGCCAAATTGTTTCCGAGCATGCGCGGTTTCTTTCCGGTCGGAAAAGCATACAGACGAACGGTTTTCCCGCTAGGATTTTTTTCTGACGGGAAAAAAGAGATCCTACTCTCTTTTTTTTTCCACCAGTTTTCCTGTCGGAATTCCCAGCCAAAAGCTCTCATCGCAGTTTTTTCAACGGGAAAACCGTCGTGTGTATGAAGCCTCATACACACGACCGAGGAACTCGATGGGCGAAACACATCGTTTTCCTCGTTGAGTTCCTTGTTAGACTGTCGAGGAACTCGACAAGGCAAGTTTCTCCATTCCCGTCGAGGAAATAGAGAACTTGCTCTCTTTTTGGCTCGTCGAGTTTCCTCGACGAAAATGTACACACGACCGGTTTCCTCTGCAAAAAAAATATCTCCCAGCAAGTTTCTTGCTGGTTTTTGCCGAGAAACTCCGTCATGTGTAGGAGGCCTGAGGCATAACAGGTTTTCTTCTAAGGCCCCGTACACACGACCGAGTTTCTCGGCAGAATTCAACCAGAAACTCGATCAGAGCTGAATTCTGCCGAGAAACCCGGCCGTGTACACTTTCGGCCAAGGAAGCCGACGAGTTCCTTGTCAAGCCAAATAGAGAACATGTTCTCTATTTCCTCTTTGTTCAATGAGGAAAGTTGGCTCGCCAAGATCCTCGGCGGCTTCACACAGAAGTCGACGAGCAAAACGATGAGTTTTGCCCGTCGAGTTCCTCGGACGTGTGTACGGGGCCTTAGACTGACATGTATTTGGCTCCATCCATCTTCCCATCCACTCTGACTAGCTTTCCTGTCCCTGCTGAAAAAAAGCACCCCCACAACATGATGCTGCCACCACCATATTTCACGGTGGAAATGGTGTGTTCAGGGTGATATGCAGTGTTAGTTTTCTGCCACACATAGCGTTTTGCTTTGAGCTAAAAAAAAGTTAAATTTTGGTCTCATCTGACCAGAGCAAATTTTGCCACATATTGCTGTGTCCTGTACATGGCTTCTCGCAAACTGCAAAAGGGACTTCTTATGGTTTACTTTCAACAATGGTTTTCTTCTTGCCACTTCCATAAAGGCCAGATATGTGAAGTGCACGACTAATAGTTGTCCTGTGGACAGATTCTCCCACCTGAGCTGTGGATCTCTGCAGCTCTACCAGAGTTACCATGGGCCTCTAGATTGCTTCTCTGATTAATGCTCTCTTTTCCTGGCTTGGTAGGTTTGCAGTTGTGCCATACTCTTTCCATTTTTGGATGATGGATTGAACAGTGCTCTGTGAGATGTTCAAAGCTTGGGATATTTTTGTATAACCTAACCCTGCTTTAAACTTCTCCACAACATTATCCCTGACCTGTCTAATGTGTTCCTTGGCCTTCATGATGCTTTTTGTTTACTAAGGTTCTCTAACAAACATCTGAGGGCTTCATAGAACAGTTGTATTTATACTGAGATTAAATTACACACAGGTGGACTCTATTTACTAATTAGGTGACTTCTGAAGGTAAATGGTTCCACTACATTTTAGTTAGGGGTATCAGAGTAAAGGGGGCTAAATACAAATGTATGCCACACTTTTCACATATTTATTTGTAAAAAAAAAATGAAAACCATTTATAATTTTCCTTCCACTTCACAATTATGTGACACTTTGGGGATTATGTACGTAAGGCAAATCCACTTTGCACTACAAATGCACTACAAGTGCACTTGGAAGTGCAGTGGCTGTAGATCTGAGGGGGACATGCAAGGAAAATCAAAAACAGCATTTTTGCTTGCACATGATTGGATGTTAAAATCAGCAGAGCTTCCCCTATTTTCAGAGCTTCCCCTCAGGCCTCTTACACATGACCGAGTTTCTCGGCAAAAACCAGCAAGAAACTTGCTGGGATTTTTTTTTTTGCAGAGGAAACCGGTCGTGTGTACATTTTTCGACGAGGAAACTGTCGAGGATCCCGTCGAGCCAAAAAGAGAGCATGTCTTCTTTTTCCTCGACGGGAATGGAGAAACTTGCCTTGTCTAGTTCCTCGACAGCGTAACAAGGAACTCGACGAGGAAAACGATGTGTTTCGCCCATCGAGTTCCTCGGTCGTGTGTACGAGGCTTCAGATCTACAGCGATCTACAACAACTGCACTTTCAAGTGTACTTGCAGTGCATTTGTAGTGCAAAGTGGATTTGCCTTTTGTAAGTAACCCCCCTTGTGTGGGTCTATCACATAAAATCCCAATAAAATACATTTACGTTTTTTGGTTGTAACATGAAAAAATTTAAAAAATTTAAAGGGTTATGAATACTTTTTCAAGGCACTGTATGTGAAGACAGAAAAGATAGACTTTTTTTGTGTATTCTGGAGATGTTATAAATAAATCAGGTCACCCGTTCAATATATATATATAAAACTTTGTCAATTAAATCAAATTAAATCAATAAAAAAAAAAATATATATATATATATATATATATATATATATATATATATATACAGTGCTTTAAGTGGGCCAAAAGAGGTGCCGGTACTCTATTAGGCGCCGGTGCTCCCCCCCCCCCAATACTGAACATGAAAATACCCTTAGAAAGTACCCTGAAAAAGAGCTACTGTAGAAAGAGCTACTGAACATAAATAAAATGTGCAAAAGGCTGCGCAATGCATAGGGCAAGGCTGCTCAATGCATAGGGCAAGGCTGCGCAATGCATAGGGCAAGGCTGCGCAATGCATAGGGCAAGGCTGCGCAATGCATGGGGCAAGGCTGCGCAATGCATGGGGCAAGGCTACGCAATGCATGGGGCAAGGCTGCGCAATGCATGGGGCAAGGCTGCGCAATGCATGGGGCAAGGCTGCGCAATGCATAGGGTAAGGCTGCGCAATGCATAGGGCAAGGCTGCTCAATGCAATGCATCTGCTGGGTGTGAATGGGCCCCTACCTACTTGTTGCGAGTCATCTTAATGACATTACACGAATGCTAATGGGGGAACTGTCAGCAAGCAATTCCTTGTGTCAGTGGGCAGGATTCAGGGTCATTTTCCAATACTAACAAATGTGTGTGGCCAGAGATCAGACATTGGGAAGAGACTTGTTCAGTAATGGAGGGGGGGGGGGGGTGCTCTGAGCTCCTCTTCTCACACTGCCTCCCTGAATAGCCTATCTGTGCAAGTCTCCAGCTGCAGTGGAAGTGGAACCACAAGTCCCAGCATAGACACCCACTGAACACTTGTCCTAACTGCTCTACAATAACACACACAGCACCTATTCTTCTGGTTCGTACAATGACAGCATGACAGGATTATACAGAGGCAACAACCCTCTCCTCCCTACCTGCTCTTCCTCTATCCTCAGACTCGACATCTACTACATTCCCCGCTTCCTTCTCACTTTCCAAAAACACGGCGCACCACATACACGTCAGGGGGAGGAGCGAGGCTTGGGATGCACATACTCTTCCGCTTTGTGCCCCCCGCCCCCAATGTTGCGGCCGGTGCGATACGCCAGTGCGTTCCGGTACTGGAAACCCACGTACTGGGCGCACGGAGAGGTGCTGGTACTCTCCAGGGCCATTTTTGGAAGTGCCGGTACTGAGTACCGCCGCGTTCCGGCCCACTTAAAGCACTGTATATATATATATACATACAGTTCTGTATGTTTGTGTATGCTCCACAATGTGTTAGCAAAGCAACTTAGAGGGCATCACAATGAAGATATTTTTTAACTTTTGTGCAAAATTATCTTTTTATAAATTTTATAAAAATGTACAAATCTAAGAAAATACATATTTAATTTTTTTGCAAAGGCATACGTAACATGTTTTTGGAAAACTGTTTTTGAACAAACAAAATGTGAAGTGAATGTGAGAAAACTGTCCCAGTATAATGAAGTGTCCTACAACTGCTGGAAACTGGGTCACATTTACAGTAATAAAGAATTCTATTCAAAATAAAATCTCAGTGGCTGTCAAATCACTCTATGCTCAGCTATACAGACATCTAACGTGAGTCATCTAACATAAGGCGACATGTTTAGAAAGGCAACGCTAAAGGCAATATAAATGTGCAAAGTATGGTGACCTCTAGAAAAAAAAAAACAGAATTCAAATTATAGTAGTCCTATCAGGTAAAATACATTTTACTGGTTGCTATGGGTTATTGTCATTTTGAGGTCCTCTGAATAGTCCAACAGTCTTGCACCTTTCAGTAAAGCAGACATCATATATTTAAAGTGTGTGAATGTAAATTAAGTTATAACAGTTCAAACTAGACGCCATGACCAGACCTATTTATCATTGATGACGTCATCGGATAGCTTTCATAATATATGATTGGACACGGTCACTATTGTCTATCCACATATACTATTTAAGCTATCACCAGAGCCCTGCAATAACAATGATTTGCAAAGAGAAGTAACTCATCACAGCCAGCAACTAATCCTCTCCTAACAGAACTGACCGCAGCAGTCTGAAATCTGATTGGTTGCTATGGATTGCTGCACTTTGTACATCCTGATTACTCTTTCCTACTGGAAAAGCCTATTAGGTTTATGTTCTGAATAGGAGAAGCTTTACTTTAGACATTATTTCAGCACATTTACTTCTTCTTTTCCAAAACATTTTTTCCATACAGGTTACCCATATATTTTAGTATTTGTACACACTCGTCAAATTGTCAACACATCTCAGAGAGTAGTACATGTAACAGGTCCTGGTCCTGGTCTTGGTCCTGGTCCTGGTCCTTTCAAAGTGGCTTAGTGATGAGCACTCCTGCCTTGCAGCACTAAAGTCATGGGTTCAAATCCCAACCAGGACCCAGAGGCCACGTACACACGACCGAGTTTCTCGGCAGAATTCAGCCAGAAACTCAATCACAGCCGTATTCTGCCGAGAAACCCGGTCATGTGTACACTTTTGGCCGAGGAAACCGACGAGGATCTCGTCGGGCCAAATAGAGAACATGTTCTCTATTTCCTCGTTAGTCAATGAGGAAACTTGGCTCGCCGAGATCCTCGGCGGCTTCAAAAGGAACTCGACGAGCAAAATTATGTGTTTTGCTCGTCAAGTTTCTCGGACGTGTGTATGGGGCCTGACTGAATGGAGTTTGCCAGTTTTCCCTGTGCTTGAGTGGGTTTCTTTAGGATACTCCAGGTTCCTCCCACCCTCTAAAAACATGTTGGTTGTCTTGTCTCCTGTCTAAATGAACCCTAATATGTGAGCTAGGAACCTTAGATTGTAAGCTCCTAGAGAGCAGGGACTGAATATACAATATGTACATTTTTAGTACTATATAAATAATGATAACACTGAATAAGATTTCTCTGAGCTAAAGTGCTCACTTTAAATTGGTTCTTCAGTCTTACCCAAATTTTTAGCTAGCTGCTGACTTTTAAAAAAGGATACTCACCTGTCCAAGGATCCAGCACTCCTCCCCACCCGGGCCGCTTCTTCGCCGGTCTTGGGGTTCCTGGCGCCAGCATGTTAACTTAGGGAACTTTATGCGGCTTCACAGGTGGCTTCTCACCGCACATGTGCGAGGTCTTGTTGCACTTTTTGGCTGGACCCGCAGACTCCTGGGACCAATGGCATGTCCCAGAAGGTTGCAGGCAGGGGGGGAGGGGGGAAAACTTCCGCTCTGATTACCAAGATGGTTAGAGCAAAAGTGGGAGAGGGCACCTTCTTAAATTAAGTACTTGCTAGACCCCCCCCCCCCAAAAAAAAACTCCAAAGTGGGAGAAAAGGGGGGATAGAAGTGTTAAAGTGGAACATTCCTTTTAGGGTAAAGTTCCACTTTAAACATTGACACACATCTGAACAGATTTTGGGGGTTATTTAATAAAGGCAAATCCACTTTGCACTACAAGTGCAAAGTGCACTTGAAATTGCACTTGGAAGTTCAATCGCTGAGGGGGATATGCAAGGAAAATAAAAAACAGCATTTTAGCTTGCACATGATTGGATAATAAAATCAGCAGAGCTTCCCCTCATTTCAGATCTACCCGTCAGATTTACAACGACTGCACTTCTAAGTGCACTTTCAGTGCAATTTCAAGTGCACTTTGTACTTATATAGCTAGATTCAGAAAGAGTTAGGCCGGCTTATCAGTAGATAAGCCGACCTAACTCAGAATCTACGCCGACTTATGTTTAAGCGTATGCTCAAACAGAGATATGCTTAAACATATCTAAGATACGACGGCTTGCGCCGTCCTATCTTAGATTGCAATATTTTGGATGGCCGCTAGGTGGCGCTTCCATTGCGGTCGGCGTAGAATATGTAAATGAGGAGATACGCCGATTCACGAATGTACGCCCGGCCGACGCAGTACTTTTACGCCATTTGAGTAAGAGATAGGCCGTGTAAAGTTGGAGCTAGGCCCTATTGGAATAGTAATGTCAAGTATGGCCGCTGTTCCCGCGTCGAAATTCACATTTTTTACGTCGTTTGCGTAAGTTGTCCGTGAATCGGGATTTACGTCGTTTACGTCCACGTCAAAATCAATAGGCCCGTGCGGCGTACTTAGCCGCAATGCACACTGGGAAATGTAGGCGCCCAGGGCATGCGCAGTAAGAAAAACGTAAAAAACGTGAGGTCAAGCCTCATTAACATAAAACACGCCCCCCTCAAACACATTTGAATTAGGCGCCCTTACGCCCGCCCGCTTTAGGCTACGCCGCCGTAACATAGCAGGCAAGTACATTGTGAATCATGTACTTGCCTAGCTGACTTACGGCGGCGTAGCCTAAACACGCCGCCGCAAGTTTGCACCATTGTACCTGAATCTAGCTAGTAGTTTCCACTTGTAGTGCAAATTGGATTTGCCTTTTGTAAGTAACCCCCAATGTCTGTAAATGGAAGCTGTGCACAAAATACCTGTGTGTTGAAAGCTCAGCTGTAACGTGTAATAAGGTGAGTGCTGGGCTGCATGCTAGCTTCATTATATTAGCACATACTCAGCTATCCTACAAGTGATGTCATTGCTCCAGGTTTAGCATGTGGTCAGCGAGGTAAATAAAGGCCATGTCACAAAGATTTTTTCTTCATAGCAGAAGGGTTGATTTACTAAAACTGGAGCGTGGAAAATCTGGTGCAGCTCTGCATAGAAACCAATCAGCTTCCACTTTTTTTTTCAAAGCTTAGTTTTAGTAAATCAATCCCAGAGTCACTTTAAGGTTGACTAATGTGGCATACTCCTGTAAATATGCAGCAACCTGCATTCTGTATGGGTAGCAGAGCATTGCAGTAGCTTATGTTCAATCTCCAATGTATGAGCATGTTTTTTGTGTACTATGGGTCATACTAATAAGATAATAATAATAATAATAATAATAATAATAATAATAATAATAATAGATATTATCCATGACTACCAATCAGTTGTTTTTATTTTTGATTATGCACTCTAAACATGTAATCTGTAATCTGATTGGTGGATTCAGAAATTTGAATAATGTATCATAAAGTTTCATACTTCATATGTCACACTAATCACTATGCAACTGTGGCATAGTAAACATTTTATTTTTATTTTATAGCTTTAGATCACAGACTTTTAACTGGTTATAGCCTAAAACTTTACACTTCAGGAAGTGATACTTTAAAACTTTACTTCAACACAAATTGGACATTGCAAACTTTTTCTCTAATGTTTATAACATGCAGTCAGCTATTGATATTCTCAAATTAACATCAAGTATGATTAAATACATTTTTTAATTCTCTAATTAAAGCGATATCAGATGAATAGAATATGTAAACACAATCTGCACGTTCCAATCTTAATTTAAAGATGGCAATTTTCTCTAATGTTCATAACATGCAGTCAGTTATTGATATTCTCGAATTGACTTCAAGTATGATTAAAGACATTTTTTAAATTTCTAATGAAATAAATATCAGATGGTTAGAATATGTAAACACAATCTGCATGTTTCAATCTTAATTTAAAAATAGATTTTTTTTAAAAGAAAGTGGTTACCTTGTTTGCAGTCACAGTATGCCCAGTCCACTCTACCATGATTGTTCCTGAAGAAGCACCAAGGTTTACTCCTCCCATCCGGGTTCCTGCAGAAGTTGTGGTCCCCCAATCCTTTACCTGGAGTTCTTTCCAAGTAAGTGGGAATTTCCAGCCAGTTTAGGCAATCGACACCAAACTCGGTAACATTGATAAAGTCACCGATAGAACCCTCTCGACCTGTGTACTTTGGGCAGCCAGTGTGATGATGTTGGTGGGCAGGTAGGGGGTGCTGAGGCGGGGGATGATGGGCAAGTTGATGAGACCTACGAACTGTCTGATGATTTTGGAGAAGATGATAAAGGGATGAGCTGGCAGACTTATCAAAGCATCCCACTATAGGAATGCTCCCTAAAATTAGAGCTACAGTAAAGCTGGGTATTGTCATGCTGCCAGTACTGTCTGTTTTGTTCCATCTCCACCACTAATCTAGTCCTGAATCTGATGGGGGAGGCGGAGTTGCCACTTCCCCCTAATCCCATCCAGCCCATTTCATATTCATGCAGGAAAAATGCAGGTCTTCCCAGCAAAAGTCAGCAGAGTATAGCGGGGCTGACAAAGACAGACCAATCCTTATATGAGGAAAAGGAGAAGCTGGTAAAGGAGGAGGAGGAGGAGAAAGGAGTCTACGTGGGCTAGGTTATTTACTGAAACAGAAACAAGTTCTATGAGAAAGACAGAGAGACAATTAGGAATTCCTCAGAAGGCACTAAAAAGCTGTGTCCTCAGCCTAGGCTTTTTGTTTACACTTGAAAAAAATACAAGTCTCCAAATTCCAGTGCACGTGGATTGCCAAGTTTTGCATAGGAACCGCGCTGAAGGTATGTGAGCCAGCATGAAGCATCTGAAAGTTACAGCACTATACAACAAAGTTAAATGAAGCCATTTTCTGCATGTACTTTCCAATGTCAACAATTCACAAAGAGAATTAGAGACAGATGGTGCAAATATTTTTTTTTTCTTTTTCCTTTAAGCAATGTCATTCCAATAATTGGGGCTTAACTCAAGGAAGTACGGGGCATCAATCAAACATGCGAATGACATTTCTACCAACGCTCCAGTATAGTTTTTTTTTTAAAGGAAAAGATTTCAGTAAATATTTCCAATGCTGTCTAGCAAAATGTAACTGTGATAAATTGATGAAGCAAATGAGAAAAAGAAAGAAAAGTTGTCCCACAGCAATCTGTGAATGAGCCAAAACTTTTTTCTGTCTTAGAATTTTCCTCCAAAACAGTATATTAGAATCCTGGACGAGTAACAAAAAAGATGTGCAGAGTGCCTACTCATGCATTTATATTTTCCAGACATCGAACTATGAGGCTCAATAGCTGCAGGTGAACAGAGCTGTCAGGAGGACTCAGACGATGCTGGAGATTTAAGTTTTTGTGTCCCGTTAAACAGCTCATCTTATGTTTTCTTCAACTGTTCTTTCTTCTCCTGCTGTTAATGCAGCCAGCTATTCCCCGAGAACTTGTTTGCCCATTTATATTGATTGAAAGGCTCTTAGTTCACTTACTGGAATAATAGCAGAGGGCTGTACCTCTACTAAGAGTCTGCTCTCTCCAGCTGTTTTAAGGAGCATGCATCCAGGCAGAGTGCAGCTAGTCAGCTGCTCCAATGAAGATAGGATTTCAGTCATCTCTCTACGTGCTGCAAGTGACTAAAATAAAGATGAACCCAAACTTGGTTATGGTGTCTTTGTCTCTCAAGGGAAAACTAGAATCAATTAAAGACTCATTTGAGTTTAGAGTTGCTGTAAGAAAAATAGTATGACATAATAAAAATTCCAATGGCCTGATCAAAAAAAAATCAATATCAGCTTGCTACTGAGTTAATAAAAAAAATATGAAGCGCATTGCCTAACATTAGGGGAAACGTATTTGTGACAAGCTATGCAGTAGCGTATTTGATTTTTTTTTAAAATATATGTCTCAAAATGTGCATATTGGCATATATATATAAAACAAAGTAAAATAAATACATAATAAAGTAAAATGCATACAATAATAAATGTAAAAAAAATATTTCCTCCTTAAATTTTTTATATAGGTTTGAAAATATATTTATATAAAAAAAATTGGGAGATGCAATTCAGTCTTTGCAATATTTGCTTTAACTTCGAATCTTCATGCATATTACAAGCAATAAGCGACTGCACAGTTTCAAACGTAACTGCGTTCTTCATCAAGCGCGTTGAAGAGCATGGTGATGTTGAAAACGGTGTAGTTGCTTATTGCTTATATAATGTGTGAAGATTTGAAGCAAAAGCAAATACAGTAAAACCTTGGTTTGCGAGCATAATTTGTTCCAGAAACATGCTTGTAATCCAAAGCACTTGTATATCAAAGTATTTTTTTAACATGGTATAAAAGAGAAGAGAGGCACATCTAAGTGTAGCAATAAGTTGCTAAATGTTGTACCTTCATTAAATGTAACCATATTGCTACACTTAGAGGCTCCTCTCTTCGTTTTTATACTCAGTTGTGACATGACGCTACTCTTATATCAAGACATCGCTTGTATATCAAGGCAAAATCTACTAAAACATTTTGCTCATCTTGCAAAATGCTCTCAAACCAAGTTACTCTCAAACCAAGGTTTTACTGTATTGCAAAGACTGAGATTGCATCTCCAATTTTTTGATACATGTCTGGTGGAAAACGAAGGAGATCCACATTGGATATATTCTTATGAGATGGATATTGGCTACACGGCAGGAGTGTCCCACCCTGTTTTTTCGTTTTATATACGCTATATATATCTATATAGATATAGATATACCGTATTTATCGGCGTATAACATGCACAGGTGTATAACACGCACCCTAACTTAAAGAGGGAAGTTTCAGGAAAAAAACTTTCCATAGCCCCCTTTGTATAACATGCAGGCACAGTTTATCCTCTATTTTCAGGGTAAAAAAGTGAGTGTTATACGCCAATAAATACAGTATCTATATCTATATAGCAATATATACACAGTAAAAAGAGAAAAATGAGAACAAGGGGCCAGATTCACAGCGGAGATACGACAGAGTATCTCAGATACTCCGTCGTATCTCTCAGAGTATCTATGCGACTGATTCATAGAATCAGTTACGCATAGATATCCCTAAGATCCGACAGGTGTAATTGTTTTACACTGTCGGATCTTAGGATGCAATACCGCGGCCGCTGCTGGGTGGAGTTTGCGTCGTATTTCAGCGTCGGGTATGCAAATTAGCAGTTACGCCGATCCACGACGGATTTTCGCATTCGGTACGTCGTCGCTAGTATAGTTTCCCGTCGCAATTTTAGGCGTCGTTTGACCTGCCCTAACTTTAGACAGCACACGTATGTGCTGTTTAAAGTATGGCCGTCTTTCCCGCGTCGAAATTTAAATTTTTTTTGTCTTGCGTAAAACGTCCGGGAATACAAAAGTACGCTACGCACGTCGCAGCCGTTCGAAAATATGACGTCACTTCACGCAAAGCACGGCGGGAATTTTGAAACGGAGCATGCGCAGTAGGTCCGGCGCGGGAGCGTGCCTAATCTAAATGGCACACGCCCATTTGAATTACGCGGGCTTACGCCGGAGGCCGCCAGCGTGGGTTTTCATTGCAAGTGCTTTGTGAATCTACGATACGTTACGCCGCCACACTTCTACGTGAATCTGGCCCAAGATCTCCATGTCTTCAAATGCACATCTTCATATTTAAATTAGCACTCTTTTTTTAGTATGGAAGGTGATCTGCACCTGGCTGTAGAGAGAACCGTACAGCTAGGTTTTCCCAAGTCGCCATAATATACAGTACAAAAAAAATCTGAATTGTAGGATTTATTGTTGGCAGAAGTGCATTATTTGGGGCTTCCCCTGTTAAGGGCCCTCAAGTGCTTACTCTTTCTACATTGTGTATTTGTGTATATTCAGTATTAAAATATATTACAAAAAGTCCAGCATTGTGGCACATGAAAGAATTTATTGAAGAAAAACTAATCTCAGAAGTGTTTCAGTTCCTATCTAATAATGGAAACACTTTTGTTATTAGTTTCCTTTAATAAATCCCTAAAGTGCCACAATGCTGGACTTTTTGTAATAAATTTAATACTGAATATACACAAATACACAATGTAGAAAGAGTAAGCACTTGAGGGCCTTTAACAGGGGAACCCCCAAATAATGCACTTCTGCCAACATTTTGAATGATTCAACAATTTTACATGAATTTATACAAGTGCTGTTCAGAGGCAGAATCACTAAGTGAAAAGTCCATTAAATTAATTTGATGGGGAGAACCATTTATTAGATATGCACTTTTCATAAAAAAAGGGGCAAACATTGTCACAATAAGGTTCCATGCACACTGGACGTTAAAATAACGTTATAAAAACGGCAGTAGCTTTGCAGTGAGTTTTTGCAATTGCGTTTATTAGCGTTTTTCTTTTTTTAAGATTTTTTATAATGCATCAAAAACATTAAAAAACACCGGTGAGACACGTTTTTGAGCATGTATCGACGTTTATCGGTGTTTAACGTTTTTAAGTGTTTTTTTTTTGCAGTCAGAAAAACAGCTCCTGAACGCGATTTTAGGACGTTCAGAAAACAGCCCATAAACTCCACTGCTGATAAACGTCCAATGGACACATAGTATAACATAGAGGGGAGTTTACGGGCTGTTAATAAAAAACACCCAAACTCCAAAAAACTTCAGTTTATGAGCTTTAGTGTGCATGGAGCCTAATGCCGCGTACACACGACTGTTATTCATGTCATGGAAAAAAAAGAAGTTTTTCTCGACGTGATTTGTCGTGATTGCTCTCAAGCCTGCCTTGCATACACACGTTTGTGAAAAACAATGCTCGAGCAAAGCGCGGTGACGTACAACACGTACGACGGCACTATAAAGGGGAAGTTCCATTAGAATGGCGCCACCCTTTGGGCTGCTTTTGCTAATTTCCCCGTCTCATAACTTGCTTCTGAGCATACGCATTTTTTCCCCCTCGTTAAAGCGTACACACAGCCGTTTTTCACGACATGAAAAAGAACGACGTGAAAAACGACATTAAAAAATAGAGCAGGTTCTAAAAAAAAAAATTGTGTATTTTTCTCATCGAGAAAAATGCTCTGGAGCCTACACACAACCGTTTTTCACGACCAATTACATTTTTTTTATTTTTCTCGTCATGAAAAACGGTCGTCTGTACGTGGCATAAAAGAAAGAATGGTGTAAAGCTGGTCATATATAGGACAATTTTCATTCTAAGCAACAAAGATTCTATGAACCTGTTAAAAAAAATTGGTTTGCTTCACATTGAAAATAACAACAAATAAACTGTCAGGTCTCGTACACCCGACCGGTTTCATCGGCAGAATCCATGAAGAAACTTGGTGGGAGATTTTTTTTGCCGAGGAAACCGGTCGTGTGTACATTTTTCATCGAGGAAACTGTCGAGGAACTCGACGAGCCAAAAAGAGAGCATGTTCTCTTCTTCCTCAACGGGAATGGAGAAAATTGGCTCGTCGAGTTCCTCGACAAGCCTAACAAGAACACGACGAGGAAAACGATGTGTTTCGCCCGTGTGTACGAGGCCTCAGATATTCTGAATGTGCATCACAAATAGAAAACTATTCTCAGCAGACTGTTGTTCCTGTACACACAATGAGATTATCGGAGGAATTATTATTTTTTTGCATGCTAATCTCCTATCAAAAATGAAGAGGTTACTAAAGTTACAAAAATTCTCATAAGACAGAATACAAATCTGGAAGTGATGTAATGTATTGCATTTGCATTGTATTTGTATTGTATTTTCAGATGACAACTTTACTGATTAAATGAAAATCGTACGTATGAGAAAAAAGTTGTCCCTTCGAATAATATCTGATAATCTGTTGTGATCGGCACTCGAAAGCTGTGTACTAACGGTCAGCTGTATTTTTCGTATGATTTTTTGATTGTGTGTACGGCCATTAGTATGAAATACTATCAATCTGCACAATTAAATATGTTGTTGGCAGAGTAACCACAATGAGAAATCTGCAGCTATACCATTAGCAACAACAGTTTGATTTCTGAGTACTGATTTTCCAGGGGCAGACTGACAACTCATGGGGGCCCCGGGCAATAGAAGATTATGGGGCCCCCGGGCTTACAGATGACCACCACGCCAGAAGGCAGTGCAGAGGCGGGGCAGCTAAAATCTCTGGATTTTCACATCAAAAGCATGTTGGTTTTTGGACATATCAGGGACAGATGTAAAAAAAACACAGATTTTTACATACTGTCCCTGGTTTTACAGAGCCTGGCAACCCTGATGGGGCCCCCTAGTGGCACGGGGCCCTCGGGCAGTGCCCGAGTGCCTCAATGGTCAGTCCGCCCCTGGATTGTCTATATTTTTTGAGCATTGTTCAATTTTTGGAATCATCTGATTTGATTAGGTTGAATCTTTGTTGCATCTTTTTGAAAGATGACGTAGTCTGTGGCCAGCCTGAAGATCCATGAAACCAAGGAAAGCATACCTGGGATGTACCCTAATCAACTGCACTAATCACGGTGGTGGCCAACACGAAAAAAGGGCAGGCAAACTGCTGAAATAAAAAATAAAAACGTTTTCTTTTCTTTTTAATACTGTAAGTGATCCAACTTGTTTGATTTCTTCCATACTGTAACAGCACCTCTGTTTTGTTTCAAACACTTGGGAAGTTCAGAAATGTATTTTGAAAAAAATAAATAAAACTTAGCTGGAAGTTACTTGGATAGTTCTGTCCAGGCAAATTCACTGGAATGTGTATTAGCATATAAATTGCTGCCCGTTTTAGGTTTACTCTGCTTTAGCCTCTGGCTGTTTTTGGATTGGAAGGGATCAGGACAATGTCAGGTATGTTCATTAGCTGTTCCTTTTTAACTGCTTCATGATTCAAGACACTTGATAAGCTGTGATATTATTCATATATATGGAAATACTGTAAATAGTACTGTACACAAAATTATTATATAGTAGTACCTTGGATTATGAGCATAACCCATTCCAGAAGCATGCTTGTAATCCAAAGCACTCGGAAACCAAAGCGAGTTTCCCCATAGGAATCAATGGAAACTCCGATAATTTGTTCCATTGTCACTGCTAGTGTATGCAGTACAACATGTGGCCAGAGGTGTGGGGGGGGTACCGGAGACACTCGGAAACATTTGGAGACGATTGGAGACACTCGGGAACAGAGTATTTCCGATTTTTTTAGAGCGAATCCAAGTGTCTCCGAGTGGCTCAGAGTGTCTGCGAGCTTTACCGGTGCCCCTGCACCTCTGGTAAAATGCGGTACTGCACACCCCAGAGGCTTGAATCCTGCTCCTTTTGCAAGACAACGCTCGCAAACCGAATCAGGATTTTTTTTTAAAAACAGCTTGTATCGCGAAACGCTCAGAAACGGCATTACTTGCAATCCAAGGTTTTACTGCACTGCTACACAGTACAGAGAACATGCAAATGCAATAGTTTTAGTAAATATAAACGGCTAAATACCTCTTCTCATCAGTAGTATATATCAGTCTTGTGACTTCTATCAGTATCTGGTTAATTCTTGTAGCAGGAGTTTTCATTCTGCTCTGATTGTCCTATGAGGGTGCCGGACCCCTGATCCTATGTTTGGACAGTGCTGATTGATACTGTGCTGATCACATGCAGTCTCCCAAGAAAAAAAAAACTCTAGCAATACACACCAAACTGAGCTGTGTTCTATCAGGAGATGGATTGGGGACAGAGGAAGAAGGGGAGGATCAGAAAAGATAGGATCAAACAGCCTTTTTACACAATGCAGAGGACTACCCCTTCGTTTTCACAGTGATTATAACAAGCATGCTTTACTGCGTATACAGACTGATTTACTATTGTGGGTTTAGTAAAACTTTAAAGTATAACTAAAGCCACAACTGAGTGAACCCAATGATCTATGACGTCTGTGACCCAGAGGAGTGCAAACTGTAGCTGACGACTTCTCACTCTTAAGAGTGGGGGTACCCCTTAAAGTGGTGTGCCACCCACAATTTTTTTTTTAAGTCAGCAGCTACAAACACTGTAGCTGCTGACTTTTAATAAGGACACTTACCTGTCCAGGGAGCCCACGATGTCGCCCCCCTGAGGCCGATCTATCCCTCGGATCGGGTGCAGGTGCTGCCATTCTAATTAAGGGAAAACAGCAGTGGAGCTTTCCGGCTTCACTGCCTGTTTCCTATTGCACATGCGCAAGTCACACAACGCTTTGTGAATGGCCGGCTGTCTTCTGGGACACACACATCCGCGGCCAAGCAGTTCCTTGGAGACAGTGATGTTATTCCAGCAGCTGGATTGGCTCCAGCAGATGGCCTCAGAGCAAGGTGTGGGGCGCAAGGAAACAGGGGGATAACGTCACCAGTAATGGACGCGTTTCGTGAGCATGTGCACTGCGATGGAAAGGCAGTCGCACTCCTTTCTCAACAGACCCAAAAAGAAGAGGATCAATGCTGCTCTGTGCCAACCTATTTCACAGAGCAAGTAAGTATTTTTTTTTCTTTAATTACAACCTTTTAAATCACTTTAAGGCTAATAAATTCTTATATAGTTGTAAGATTCAGAAATGGGGTAAAGTGCACTGCAAGAAGTGGAGATACTAAGGGGGTTATTTATGAAAGGCAAATCCACTTTGCACTACAAGTGCACTGCAAGTACAGTCGCTGAAGATCTAGGGGGGACATGCAAGAAAAATAAAAAACAGCATTTTAGCTTGCACATGATTGGATGATGAAATCAGCAGAGCTTCTCCTAATTTCAGAGCTTCCCCTCAGATCTACAGCGATCTACAGCAACTGCACTTACAAGTAGTGATGTCACAAACCTAAAATTTTCGGTTCACGAACGGCGAACGCGAACTTCCGCAAATGTTCGCGAATGGGCGAACCGCCATAGACTTCAATTTTAAAACCCACAGGGACTCTTTCTGGCCACAATAGTGATGGAAAAGTTGTTTCAAGGGGACTAACACCTGGACTGTGGCATGCCGGAGGGGGATCCATGGCAAAACTCCCATGGAAAATTACGTAGTTGTCGCAGAGTCCGTTTTTAATCCATAAAGGGCATAAATCACCTAACATTCCTAAATTGTTTGGAATAACGTGCTTTAAAACATCAGGTATGATGTTGTATCGATCAGGTAGTGTAAGGGTTAGGGTTAGAGACAGGGTTAGGGTTACAGACAGGGTTAGGGTTAGGGTTACAGACAGGGTTAGGGTTTACAGTGACAGACCAAACTCTGACTATGTCCTCAGAACTTTTCGAGTTCAGGGTATGTGGCCTCTGAACACTGGGCATTATTCTAGGGCCAAAGGGATGGCCTGCCTCTGCCTGTCATTTTTTTTAGATTAGTTTATTTGTACTATGCGTGCAAGCTACTGTGCCACCAGATATGAGATAAATAGTGGAAAAATGGATATTACCGCGCTTATCAAAGGAGGGGAAACAGAGAGGGGAAGAAAGGGGAGGGGAAATGAAAGTGATGAGAAGTGGAGGTACAGCTGCGGCACTGGAAGGTGTATCAAACCATAAGCAATTGAAAATGGGGAGGGTAGTGCTGCGCTAATCAGTGGTGAATGGATAAGTGAATAAACAGGTGGGGGAGGGGAATGAAAGTAGGTGTAATTGAAATGAGGAGCAATATAGCCCAAATGGCATCAGCATAAAAATAAATATAAATGATCAGTGAACAATAACAGTAATGGTGCAAATCATATAACTACACAGGTTCCTCTTAATGTGATGAAATACACTATAAGTAATGGTGCAAAAAAAAATGGTGCAAAAAAAACCAAAAAAAAAAACAAAAAAAACCAGGAAGTCACATGATAGTGGTGCAGAAAAAAACAAAAAAAAACAGGAAGTCACATGATAGTGACGAATGCGCATGAGTCCACTGAGAGGTATCGGAGGTGACGTTGGCGACAGATTGCCCCTCTTTTTTACATGCTCAATTGTATTTTGGATTATGTGAGTACCCCTGTCTATTTTCTTTGAGAATTAAAATTTTTAAAACGGTATCACACCATCGATGCTTTATTTCTTTGGGGCGAGAAACTGACCAATCTGGGACGAGAACTCCAAGGAGGACCTGCCGTTGTTGGATCAGAGCCCATCGAGTGAACCATCTAATGTGGTTGGATCTATATGCTGTTACCTTACAGCAGTAAGGTAAGGGGACATCCTTACTTACCCTAAAAGGATCACTGGATACCCATTTTCCTCTCACTCCATATTGCGGACCTACACTTGCACTTTTGCTTTCTTGGACTTTTGAAATTTTACTTATATTGTTTGCTAATATTTTTCAAACTCTGTTGATGGACTGTTTATCACCAGTATAGGAGTGTCACTTAGCACAGATATGAGATATGGCACTGGACAGGTGGGCACAGTTTACCCTGTGAGGCAAAGACACCCTGGCAGACAAATGACTACTATTATGTATTGCAGTGAATTTTGTTTTTATATCTTATCAACTGTGCCAACACAATATAGATGAGATGTGCCACTGGACAGATGGGCACAGTTTACGCTGTGAGCCTGGGCCCCTTACATTACACAGCACCCCACAGCTCTGGACCCCTTTACATAGCACCCTGCACCACTGGACCCCTTTATATTACACAGCAGCTTGCACCACTGGGCCCCTTTATATTACCCAACAGCTTGCACCACTGGGCCCCTTTATATTACCCAACAGCTTGCACCACTGGGCCCCTTACATTACACAGCACCCCACAGCTCTGGGCCCCTCTACATAGCACCCAGCACCACTGGACCCCTTTATATTACACAGCAGCTTGCACCACTGGGCCCCTTTATATTACCCAACAGCTTGCACCACTGGACCCCTTTATATTACACAGCACCCTGCACCTCTAATCTAACTAAACTATACAGTGTATAAATATATGTACAACTCCTGGGATTTATATATATCCTCTACACACTGTAACATTAACTGACTAGCCTGCCTGCTCTATCTAATGACAAAAAATGACAAATGACTCTCTCTCTCTCTCTCTCTCTCTCTCTCTCTCTCTCTCTCTCTCTCTCTCTCTCTCTCTCTCTCTCTCTCTCTCTCTCTCTCGCTCTCTCTCTCTCTCTCTCTCTCAGCACAGATTACAGAGGAAAAAAAGCAGACTGATTGATTAGCCCTAACAAGGGCTGTTTGGGGTGTTGTTCTAACAGCAGAGATCAGATGAGTCTTTCAGGACTGGAGTACACTGGCCTTGCTATCGCTTTCCCTATAAAATCAGCAGCAGCAACTCTGTCCCTCCTCTCACTAAGAATGCAGGCTCAGAATGAATCTAAAATGGATGCTGCCCTAGAGGTGGGAGGGTCAGGGAGGGAGGGTATGCTGCTGATTGGCTGGAATGTATCTGCTGACTGTGAGGTAGAGGGTCAAAGTTTGCTCAATGTTAATTAATAGGAGGCGGGTCGAACATTGCATATGTTCGCCGGCGGCGGCGAACGCGAACAAGCGAAAATCGCCGCAAACTATTCGCCGGCGAACCATTCTATACATCACTACTTACAAGTGCACTTATAGTGCAAAGTGGATTTGTCTTTTCGTAAATAACCCCCTAAGTCTCATACTTTCTGTAAAGCTATAGTATTGATCCAATAACAGTGTTAACCTGTCTTACCATGCCACTGGTCACTATATGGGTCCAGGCTTTGCTCCTCACAGTGGTTAGGTTATACCCCCGGAAGGGTCTTCAGGCTCTGGGAACTATAGGAAAGGACTACAGCCTTGGAATGCGCAGCTTACTACACTTGTTGCACGCAGTGCCAAGGTGAGTGCCCAAGCAAGATCCAGTGCTCAAAGCAACATTATAGGCCATCTTTACAGAATTTCGTTTGGGTACAAACTACAAAACTATTCCCAAAGTATTACCAAGAATGCACCTTGATAAAGAGTAAATAAAGAAAACTAGTTAAGCATAGAAAACTTCTCCATGAGAAGAGACCCAAAACCTAAGTACACTAGACTGAGGAATCACAAAGTGGGTGGGATTATAGGTGTACACTTGAAGATACCAGCCTATAGGCCAGGGTATATATAAAAAAAATAGGCCTTTGTCCTGTACTGTACTGTACGTTTAAAGTGGTTGTAAACCTCTGAAACAAAATATGAACAAAGCATATCCCTCTACAGTGTGAATTTGTCTCAATCCAGAGCACTGAGTGTCATTTCTCTCTGCCGCCTCATTCCTCTGCTATCTGAATTAGTCACTTCTGACAGGTTTTCCTGACACCAAGAGGTAAAAAGGTGAGAGGAGAGGGAGCTCCAGCACACAGCCTATGATTGACAGCCTCGGCTTTCTTCCTGTGTGAAGGGGGTGTGTCCCTTTCCTCAAGTCAGCTCTTACTGAGCTCTGCAGAGTGTAAAGTCAGTTCCCCTTCTGCTTTCTGAAAGCTATTACAAGTTGTGTAAAGTTTGCACTTTGAACGGCTGTAGAGAAGAGAGGTCTGCAGATAAAACAGGTACAACCTACTGTATGTAGAAGGATTTGTTTCATCCATGTGTATCACCTGAAGCCAGTTACTTTATCAAATATAGGCGAGGGTTTACAATCACTTTAACCACTTGCCCATCAGCCGTTATACCACACACTTAGCCCCTTGATCGCCGCCTAGTGTTTACCCCTTCCCTGCCAGTGTAATTTTTACTTTGATCAGTGCATTTTTATAGCACTGATCAATGTAGTAATTTCACTGGTCCCCAAAAAGTGTCCTTTTGGGTCAGATTTGTACGCCGCAATGTCGCAGTCACGTTAAAAATCTCTATACGCCTATTTTATTTACCAAAAATGTAGAAGAATATATATCAACCTAAACTGATGAAAAACATTTTTTATATATATATATATATATATATTATTTTATGGGGATATGTATTATATCAAAAAGTAAAAATAAAATAAAAAATTGTCATTCTTTGTTTATAGCGCAAAAAATAAAAACCGCAGAGGTAGTCAAATACCACTGAAAGAAAGCTCTATTTGTGGGGAAAAAAAAGATGTCAATTTTGTTTGGGTACAACGTCGACCGCGCAATTGTCAGTGCCGTATAATGGCCTGGTCATTAAGGGGGGCAAATCCTTCCGGTCCTTAAGTGGTCAAGATAGTAGCTTTCAGACACATCCTCTTCTCTTGAAACTTCAGACTGAGCTTTCTGATAATAATTACTCCATTGACTAATCTACTTGTGTGTGTAAATTTGACATTGACCGAGTAGCGCATTAAGCAGCATCCACTGCCTAGATAAAAGTCAATACAATTTATGCTTATCTGTAATATTTCATCTTCTTTATTAAAACATATTTTTTTTTTTTAGTCCTGTGTACGTAAATAAATGACAAAACTCCCATATATCTCCTTTAGGAACCTTTCACTAAAACATACCCATGGGTTGAACTCAACCTTTCTAAAATATTAAAATGTTATGGTAATGATAAAAATATAAACAGGTTTTCAAAAGATAACCAAAAAGCCTTTCTTAAAGTGGATGTAAACCCAATTCATGAAATTTGAGCTGGTTACCTATCTGCAGTATTTTGTTATTTATTTTCAAAGAGCTGTAGCCCTCTCCTGACCCGTTCCTCTGTTATCAGCCTGATAACTCATGACAAATTCTCGGACACTTTAGATAAAAGCAGCCTGAAATTTCTGTCGGGGGAGGTGTCTAAAATAGATTAGCAGGGAGCTGGCCCTGTTACAAAACACCTCTAATGCCACGTACACACGACCGTTTTTCACGATGTGAAAAATGACACTTTTTTTAATGTCATTACAAACGATTGTATAGTTTTTAACGTTGTCATTTTTAACGTAGTAAAAAGTGGTCGTGTGTGGGCTTTAAAGATGTGAAAATAATGCGCATGCTCAGAAGCAAGTTATGAGACGGGGGCGCTTGTTCTGGTAAAACTACCATTCGTAATGGAGATAGCACATTCGTCACGCTGTAACAGACTAAAAAGCGTGAATCGTCTCTCACCAAACTTTTACTAACACAAAATCAGCAAAAGCAGCCCCAAGGGTGGCGCCATCCGAATGACACTTCCCCTTTATAGTGCCGTTGTACGTGTTGCACGTCACCGCGCTTTGCTAGAGCATTTTTTTTTTCACGATTGTGTGTAGGCAAGGCCGGCTTAACAATAATCGGTTGAAAAAAACTTTGTTTTTCTAGATCATTAAAAATGGTCGTGTGTATGCGGCATAAGAGTCTCTGCCTATGATGAGAGGGGGTGTGTGCTTTTCCTCCAATCAGCAAATTTAGCTATCTTGGCTGTATACCCAGACATCACACTCTGTGTTAATCAGGAAGAAAAAATCTCCTAACACGATCTGAACTTTCTAAACAGTATATAAATGTGGAGACAGCAGATATACATGTAAAACCTATGTATGGAGATTTGGTTCATTTCTGTGTATCATCTAAGGCTGTTCTCTTCACTGGGTGTATGGGGGGGTTTACATCCACTTTAACCTAGAACAGGCCCGTTTTAATCTACAGAATGTAGGACGTTTTCTATTAGTTCAGCCTTTTCAAGATGCTGCAACAATACAAGGAAATATTTTGAGAGGTCATTCATCATCTATTTGGTTAAATGTAAAAGTCTTGAGCATTTTTCGCTCTAACTTTACACTGCCGTGTATTCTTCAGGTTGTTTTGTAAGTGGCAATGTTCAATTTCTGCAAAAGTCTCAGCACTACAGATCTAACTATCTCTACAGTTATGGCAGAAAATGCTGGGAATTCACACATTCAAAGTGGTCCAATCACCATAAAATAATATTTTGGAATAGAGAATTTTTTTTTGTATCTATTATTTAAGCTATAACAAAACTACTTGAAAAGAAAAGCATTATAAAATGTCCAGTAGCCTTCATTACCCTTCATTTTACACCAAACAGGGCACAGGCCATGGCGGATGAGATGTGAGATCATAAGAGCTTCATAAAAGTAACCTTTTAAGCATTCAATTTGTTTTATGCTTTCAAACAGAACCTTTTATAGTATTCCTTACTGTCATTTTACATCACCATGCCATATTTACTATAGGACACTAATGGAATTGTTTAAAGCGAAGACAAAATAAAATCTGAAATGTACAGTTTGATTTTGTATTTTTTTGATTTCCCCTTAATTTAAACACCATTTATAGTTCAAGTGGTACCAAAGACAAAATATGAAAAATTCCATACAGTTGAACCTCGGATTACGAGCATATTTCGTTCCAGGAGTATGCTCATAATCCAAAGTACTCGCATATCAAAGCAAGTTTTCCCATTGAAGTCAATGGAAACGAAAATAATTTATTCCGCATTGACTTCAATGGGATGCAATACCGAATGCGGCCAGAGGTGGGGGGCACCAGAGAGCGCTGAAAACGGACGAAAAGGCCCGGGGATACTTCAGTTTGTTTCTTGCGCCCCCCCCGTACCTTAGGCCAAATGAGGTGCTGCAGGCCAATGTTCAGCTTTTCTCGGCTTCTGCGCCCCCGTACCTCAGGCCAAATGAGTCAACACTTACAAACCGAGTCAGAATTTAAAAAAAAGTTGCTCGCAAATCAAAACGCTTTCAAACCAAGTTACTCTTAAACCGAGGTTCCACTGTACTTGATGCAGTCTGTTACTACTTTTAACACCACAGTTGTCATTTGTGGTCATCTCTGCTTCATAGATGTTTGATCGACTTCTGCCGAAGGGACGCGTTGAAAAAATTTCCTTCGACCAGCAGCTTCAACTAATAAGCTGCAGCCACTGATCGGTGTATTCGACCAGCAGCTTCAGCCAATCAGCTGCAGCCACTGATCAGTGTATTCGACCAGCAGCTTCAGCCAATCAGCTGCAGCCACTGATCAGTGTATTCGACCAGCAGCTTCAGCCAATCAGCTGCAGCCACTGATCAGTGTATTCTGACAGTGGCGGGTTCCGCTTACAGAATAGCCTGGCAGAGAGGCTTTAGTTTTTTTATTATTTTTTTCTAATCTGTTGATCCTGCTGTTATTTTTCAACTTACCGAACCAAGCTGTGTAGTAAAAATTTGAGTTTTGAGGCAAACCATTTAATGCTGACAGGGGAGCTTACAATGATCAGCTTTTATTCATTTAGGTAAAACCTTTATCACAAAAGAGCAAAAAAAAAATAAAAAATTCCTGTAACTCCTTATAAGGTATTAGCTGGCATCAAAATGTAAAGTGTTAGGCCGCGTACACATGGTCGGTCAAAACCGATGAAAACGGACTGCAGGACCTTTTCATCGGTCCAAACCGATCGTGTGTGGGCCCCATCGGTCAGTTATTCTTCGGTCAAAAATGTTAGAACTTGCTTTAAATTTGAACCGATGGACGTCTAACCGATAGGTCAAAACAGATCGTTAGTATGCAAAAGCATCGGTTAAAAATCCACGCATGCTCAGAATCAAGTCGACGCATGCTTGGAAGCATTGAACTTTGTTTTTTTCAGCACGTCGTTGTGTTTTACGTCACCGCGTTCTGACACGATCGTTTTTTTCAAAACGCTTTCAAACCAAGTTACTCTTAAACCGAGGTTCCACTGTACTTGATGCAGTCTGTTACTACTTTTAACACCACAGTTGTCATTTGTGGTCATCTCTGCTTCATAGATGTTTGATCGACTTCTGCCGAAGGGACGCGTTGAAAAAATTTCCTTCGACCAGCAGCTTCAACTAATAAGCTGCAGCCACTGATCCGTGTATTCGACCAGCAGCTTCAGCCAATCAGCTGCAGCCACTGATCAGTGTATCCGACCAGCAGCTTCAGCCAATCAGCTGCAGCCACTGATCAGTGTATTCGACCAGCAGCTTCAGCCAATCAGCTGCAGCCACTGATCAGTGTATTCGACCAGCAGCTTCAGCCAATCAGCTGCAGCCACTGATCAGTGTATTCTGACAGTGGCGGGTTCAGCTTACAGAATACAATGGCCTGCCAGAGAGGGATTCCTCCCTTCACCAGCTTTAGTTTTTTTATTATTTTTTTCTAATCTGTTGATCCTGCTGTTATTTTTCAACTTACCGAACCAAGCTGTGTAGTAAAAATTTGAGTTTTGAGGCAAACCATTTAATGCTGACAGGGGAGCTTACAATGATCAGCTTTTATTCATGTAGGTAAAACCTTTATCACAAAAGAGCAAAAAAAAAAAAAAAAATTCCTGTAACTCCTTATAAGGTATTAGCTGGCATCAAAATGTAAAGTGTTAGGCCGCGTACACATGGTCGGTCAAAACCGATGAAAACGGACTGCAGGACCTTTTCATCGGTCCAAACCGATCGTGTGTGGGCCCCATCGGTCAGTTATTCTTCGGTCAAAAATGTTAGAACTTGCTTTAAATTTGAACCGATGGACGTCTAACCGATAGGTCAAAACAGATCGTTAGTATGCAAAAGCATTGGTTAAAAATCCACGCATGCTCAGAATCAAGTCGACGCATGCTTGGAAGCATTGAACTTTGTTTTTTTCAGCACGTCGTTGTGTTTTACGTCACCGCGTTCTGACACGATCGTTTTTTTAACTTATGGTGTGTAGGCACATCAGACCATCAGTCAGCTTCATCGGTAACCGATGAGAACGATCCGAAGGACCGTTCTCATCGAATGGACTGATCGTGTGTACGCGGCCTTAGTCTCTTATGTAAAGTCTACAAGTCCATCTATCCAGCCAATGCAGCTATCCTAGGGTGAATCCGTTGCTCCTCCATAAGTAGAAGTGCCACCCTAAGACAGGAAGTGTGTTACTGCTGGATCAAGTGTAAATGATGGAATTAAAAACCTTAAAGTGGTTATAAAGCCCTAAGTTTTTTTAACATTGATGCAGGGGTCTCCAAACATTCTAAGCAAAGGGTCAATTTACTGTCCTTCAGGCTTTAAGGGGGCCGGACTGTGGGCAGTGGGAGTAAACAGTGCCCCATTATTGGTTATAGTGGGAGGAATAATGTCCCATTGTTGGTATTCAAGGAAGGAATTGTGCCCCATTATTGTTGTCAGTGGGGAAATAGTGCCCCATCATTGATATCAGTGGGAGGAATGGTGCCCCATCATTGTCATCAATAGCAGGAATAGTGACCCACCATTGGTGTCAGTGGGAGGAATAGTGCCCAATCATTGTTGTCAGTGGAGGGATTAGTGCTCCATCACTGGTGTCAGTGAGAGTAATGGTGCCCTATCATTGGTATCAGTGGGAGAAATAGTGCCCCACCATTGGTGTCAGTGGAAGGAATAGTGCTCCATCACTGGTGTCAGTGGGAGTAATGGTGCCCCATCATTATTGTCTGTGAGAGGAATGGTGCCCCACTATTTGTGTCTGTGGGAGGAATAGTGCCCCATCATTGGTGTCAGTGGAAGGAATAGTGCTCCATCACTAGTGACAGTGTGAGTAATGGTCCCCCATCATTGGTATCAGTGGGAGGAAGAGTGCCCCATCATTGCTGTCAGTGGGAGGAATAGTGCCCCATCATTGATGCCAGTTGAAGGAATAGTGCCCCATCATTGGTATCAGTGGGAGGAATAGTGCCCTATCATTGGTGTCTGTGGGAGTAAAGGTGCCCCATCACTGGTGTCCTTGGATGGATTGAATTGTGCCCCTAGGGCCAGATAAAAGCACGCAAAGGCCCACAGTTTGGAGACCACTTCCTTAATGCATTCTATGCATTCTCCCCCCACCTCCCTCTTATACCTATGTCAAATCTCGAACCAGCATAATGTGCATGAGAGCACTGTCTCTCTCCCTCCTCAATGGGCAGATTGATAGGCCATCGTATTCCGTCAATCAAATCCTGTGACGAAGGAGCAACAGTCGGTACCAATCTGTACGGTCCGTGTCTATAGACATAGGGGTGGGTGGGGATACTGGACTTACACTGTGTGAGAGCTGATTGGAGAAAAGGGACACCGCCCCCCCCCCCCCCATAGGTAGTGGAATGAAGGAACACGCAGAGCTGTACTGTGAATTTTCAGCTACTGTTATCTCATGTGTCGGAGAACTTGTCAGAAGTGACTCGGCTGATTACAGAGCAACAGTGCACCAGAGAGAAACGATACTTTGTCAGGGCTGGGCTCAGCCCTTCCTTCTCTGAGCTAGCCGCTCAGCTGTCGGCTAATTGCCAGCTCCTATCTCTACACAGTGACTTACCTGTTGATGATATCCTGCTCGTCACTCTTGCCTACTTAAGCTGTCCAGCTCAGTTGTTCTCTGCCTTCGCCTTGGTCAACATCACATAGACTATCTCCTGCATTCCTGTTGAAGACTTGCTTGGCTGACGTTCCTTCTGGCTCCAGATCCTGCTTGCTGTTCTACTACGTTTATCTCTGGCTTTATGACATTTGGCTTGGCTAACTATCTGATTCGGTTCCTGAACTCTGGCTATGTTTTGACTACGCTTACTTTGTTTAAGTTTATTATTATTATTATAATTATTCTCCTGAAGCCAGCCACTGGGAGCTGATCACGTGACCAGACTAGAGCATCCTGAGAATAGGTAAGTATAAGCATCTTCCTTCTACAGCAAGGGTGTCAAGCTCAATTTCTTTGTGGGCCGCATCAGCATTATGATTGCCCTCAAAAGGGCCGGTTGTATCTGTAAGATTAGATGTCCAGCGCATCCCCTCCCCTACATTAGATGTCAAGAGCCACCCCACCATCAGAAGTTGAGTCCCCTAATCTCCCTTACATCACATTGCACCCCCCTTCCTTATGCTGCTGCTGGGAAGAAGCTGGATGCATTGTTTGAAAGCAGAAGTGGGGGTCTGGAGGAGGGCTGGAGCTCTCCTGCAGCTGCAGGAGAGGTGCGAGGGCCACATGAAATGGCCTGGAGGGCGGGATTTGACCCACAGGCCTTGTGTTTGACACCTGTGGTCTACAGCAGGGATCTCCAAACTACGGCCCTCCAGCTGTTGCGGAACTATACATCCCATGGGGCATTGTAAAACGCTGACATTCACAGACATGACTAGGCATGATGGGAATTGTAGTTCCTAAACAACTGGAGGGCCATAGTTTGGAGATCCCTGGTCTCAGGGTAGTTAGAATGGGATTTAAGAAGGGGAGTGGGAGTCATTTTAAGTTTAGTTTGAATCTAGGCAATTGCAGTTTAACAATATGATTTTTATGGTGTATATATTCCTATATTATCTAAAACTGAAAAAAAAAAAGCTTTCTTTTTAAACAAAAGCATTTTTGCTTTTAATAAAAAATACTTGTGCTTTAATAATGTCGCAAAGCAGCAGCTAATTTAAAAAAAGATTGAGATCCATTGTTTAGCTGAAAATATCACTGGCATTTCATGCAGAGCTAAATCAAAAGGGAAACTAAAGAAGCACTTGAGGTGATTATAAAAAGGCACAAACATTTTTAAGTTAATTTATTCTTTTTCTAGACAGTGGGGTGGTTTGCTGTAGCAATGACTACTTGTTATTTCTCTTCAAGGTAACTTATACACTGATCAGCCACAACATTATGACCACCTTCCATAACCCGTCAAGCATGGGAGGTAGGGTTGTCACCTGTCGGGATTCACCCGGACAGTCCGGGTTTTGAATCATGTGTCTGGGTTTCAGTCCACCTGAAACCCGGACACATTATTCAAACAGAAGTGTGGCTTGGAATAGGGCCTGACAGAAGGGTGAGGGGGCACGATGTGCACCACATTACTGTTTTCTTTGGAGTGCCCAAAGATGTCCCAGAAATGTTAAAATCCTATAGTGCAGCCCTCAAAATTTACACTCGTCTGCTCGCATTTTGCGAGTGCATTTTGAGGGCTGGCGAGTGTGGGCTGCCTGGGAGCAGGGGGGGCGAGCAAAGAGTGAATATAGGGTAACTTGGGAAGAGAGAGAAGAGGAGAGTCGCCGCCGCTGCTGTCGCCGTTGCCGCCACCGCCGCCTGGTTGTTCAAAGCGTGGGGAACATAACAGCTTTTAATTCAATAGCTGTGTTCCCCACCGTGCGCCGTCATATACAGCCCCTCCCCCTTGTCCAGGCACTTTGATAGACAAATCACCCATCCCAGGATTGGACGGGTCATCAGTCTATCAAAGTTTCCAGGACAGGGGGGGGGGGGGGGCTGTTAATGACGGCTCACGGCGGGGAACACAGCTATTGAATTGAAAGCTGTTATGTTCCCCGCGCTTTGAACAACCAGGCAGCGGCGGCTCTCCTCTCTCTTACCCAGCACAGGTAGGCTGCACTGGGGACACATGGTTCCAATGTGGACACAGGCTGCAATGTGGACACAGGCTCCACTGGGGACACAGGCTCCACTGGGGACACAGGCTGCAATGGGGACACAGGCTCCACTGGGGACACAGGCTGCAATGGGGACACAGGCTGCAATGGGGACACAGGCTGCAATGGGGATATATGGCTGCACTGGGAACACATGGCTGCAGCACTGGGGACACATGGCTGCAGCACTGGGGACACGTGGCTGCACTGGGGACACGTGGCTGCACTGGTAGACATGGCTGCATTTTTGGGCACGGATAAAGTTGTTGCTAATATTTATTTTTATAACTTAATTCTGCATAAACATTTAAGTGTCATTTCATGAGATAAATTATGAGGGCGTGTCTAGGGGCGGGACATGGTGGGGTTGGGTTTGGCGGGGCAACTGGTGGCGAGTAACCCTTAGGCCGGGTACTCACGACCAAACATGTATGGTGAAAGCGGTCCGTCGGACCGTTTTCACCATACATGTCTGCCAGAGGGCTTCTGTACGATGGTTGTACACACCATCGTACAGAAGTCCGCGCGTAAACAATACGCGGGGCGTGTCCGCGGTGTCGCCGCGTCGATGACGCGGTGTCGCCGCGACAATGACGCGGCGACGTGGGCGGCCCGCCTTTAAAATGCTTCCACGCATGCGTCAAAGTCATTCGACGCATGCGAGGGACGGCGGGCGCCTGGACATGTACGGTAGGTCTGTACTGACGACCGTACATGTCCGAGCGGGCAGAATTCCAGCGGACTGTTTTAAAACAAGTCCAGGAATATTTGTCTGCTGGGAAAAGGCCCGGCGGGCAAATGTTTGCTGGAATTCGGCCCGCTCGCGCCCACACACGACCAAACATGTCTGCTGAAACTGGCCTGCGGGCCAGTTTCAGCAGACATGTTTGCTCGTGAGTATGGGGCCTTAAGGGCCTGGCTAGTAGTTCAGGACTTGAAATTTTGAGCCCTGCTAGTGTATACTATAAAAAAAAAAATTCTTGTGCATCGCTAAAGTGTTCAGGTTTGGCTTGAAGGAAAAGTGGCAAACCTAACGGAAGGAGGTGACGAGGGAGCAAGAGAGCAGGGGGCCTTGGGTGGAACGAAAAGGACGATTTGGTAGGTATTTTAAGACTAGGTTAGTGATGTAGCTGGGGATAGACTTGTGAATGGCTTTGTAAGTTGTTGTTAGTATTTTGAATACATTTGTTGGGTGAGCAAAAGGGGACACAGTCGCCAGCAAGGAACAATCTCTCCTGTTATCAGAGTCCAGGTTCTGCTGAGACTGAAGAAGTACCAGAGCAGCCTTTTTCACTAGCCGGGGATGGTGAAGAAATTGGGAAAGTTTCAGCAGAGTCAAGCTAGGAACCCAGAGGACGAGTGTGGGTAACACTTGCCGAGGATTCAGAAAGTTAGCTGAAGAGACAAGTCAGGGACCCAGCGAGACAGTGTGGGTGACACTTGGAAACAACAGCAGGATAGTTGTGCAGGAGCTTAAAGGAGTTGTAAACCCTTGTGTTTTTTCATCTTAATGCATCTTATGCATTAAGGAGAAAAAACACCTTGCAGTGACCGGCCCCCCAGCCCCCCATTTTACTTTCCTGAGCCTTGAATTTCCCTTGGCACGGACACACTGTCCCTCTCTCTATGGGGTCCCGGCTCTTGATTAGCTAGATTGATAGCAGCGCAGCCATTGGCTCCCGCTGCTGTCAATCAAACCTATGACGCGAGCACTGGGGGGCGGGGCATAGTCATACATTCGGCGGCTATGGATGCCAACTGAATGACTCGGGAGCGCGCCCACAAGGTAACCCCCCGGGAAAGCACTTCACCTAGGGGGTTATCTGATGCGGGGAGGAGCCGCGACTGCCACAGAGGGACCCCAGAAGTCGGTGTTCGGGGCCACTCTGTGCAAAACGAGCCGCACAGTGGAGGCAAGTATGATATGTTTGTTATTTTAAAAAAAACTATAATTTACAATCACTTTAGTGGCGGCTGGGATCTGAAGAGTCTAGTGAGAGGATCTACAGAGAGGTTACACGCAGTGCATAGGTAGGAGAAAACAAGATCAAGGCTGTTGCAATCAGTGTGAGTAGAAGCATGTATCCATCACTTCAGGTCAAAAGAGGAGGTTAGACTGAGAATTTTAGAAGTGGGAGTGTTTGTATTAACAGGTATGTTGAAATCACAGAGAATGATTGTGGGAATTTCAGAAGAGAGTAGTGTAGCCAGGCCAAGTCTTTAAAAAAAAGTTGATACTGGTCCAGGGAGTCAGTAGATCATGGATATTCTGGAGAAACTGGAGAGAAAAAACAAATGTGATGCCTTAAATGAGCTGAGTAAGGCCCCTTTCACACGGGCGGACCGTCTAGCTCCACCTCTCAGTTTTTTCGTGGACCTGAACGGCTGCTCCATACTTCACTATGGAGCGTCGGATGTCAGCAAATGCAAATGCAAATGCACCATCCGCATAGCAAACAACATAGAATGTTTTTAAAGTTTTATATTAATTAAATTTTTTTAAATTTGTTTATTAAAATTATGTGTGTCTATGCATCGACATTTGATCTCACTAGAATTCAGCTATGTGAGTAAAGTTTTGCCGCAATGATGTTTGTCTTTCCCCTTGGTTGCTCACACTAATGTAAACGCTGTCAATGAGAAGGCTATCTAAACCCCAAGCCATTCTCATAACGTAGGAACCCATGAGTAAGTCGTGTGCCTGTGACGTAACGCGTAGGGAGGAGCCTGCGATCGAATCCGAGTGCATCGGATCGAGCTGAGGAAACAGCATACTGAGTGGCGTTTTCATGCTTTACTGAAAGCGGGGATTCGTGAGTGCATATGTCAATGCTCTGATTACATTTTTGATCTGTCATCAAATATTGCGCAATGAGGTTTTTTCTCTTTTCTTTCATGCAATCCCTGTCTGTGAGTGCCTGTATCATCTGATCACAGCGGTGGAGGGCTGGATTAGCATTCAGATTGAAGAGAGTGATTTTTCCCTGCATGGAATCCTGCTAATCACTGTGCACTAATTAAGGACATATTAGTAATTCACAGTTTATGGAGTGTTCTCCCTGATTAGTTTTTTTTGTACGTTTTATCACCTTTTAAGTTAATATTAGCGCATCTATATTTTATATGTTTCACTGTTTGGATTTGGTATCACTCAAGATAGCAGCTATATTATTTGTTTTTTTATTTAGGTGCACGTGGAATTGATTATTTAATTAGCGCTGTAGTAAATTTTTCACATTATCCGATCCAATCCGTCCGCTAAAATCAGACGGATGGCGATACATCGCCATCCGTCCATGGCGGATCGGATCAGGAGAGATCTGATGAAAACGGACATGCTATCCGTTTTAGTCCGATCTCTCCATAGGAGACAGCGGCGCTCGACAAGCCCCACCCCGCTCAGTGAGCAGAGAGGGACCTGTCATCCACCGGCTTAGCGGAGATCAACTGAGAGCTGGCGCTGGCGGACCACTGCAAGCGGATCCGCCCCACGCGGAAGGGGCCTAACAGAGAGGGAGGTGGGAGAAGTACCTGAAAGGTGTTGTGGGGATAGAAGGACTCCCACTCTACCTTCCTTCCATCCACTGGGTCTGGGGGAGTGAGTACAGAGAAGCCCACCATAGGTAGGATAAGATAAGTAGGATTGTTGGATTCATGAAGCCAGGTTTCAGTAATGGCAAGTAGATTAAGTGAGTGAGTGATAAAGAGGTCGTGAAGTGAGGTGAGTTTGTTACAGACAGTACGAGCATTCCAATATTCCTACATAAATAACCCCCACTTATGGCACAAAGCCATCAGTAGCAGATCCTTTAAGTCCTGTAAGTTGTGAGGTGGGGAGCCTCCATGGTTTGGACTTGTTTTTCCAGAACAACCCACAGATGCGCGATTGTGTTGAGATCTGGACAATTTTAAGGCCAAGCTAACATCTCAAACTCATTCTTTACCTCAATCCATTGGTCTAGTTATGACGTTCACATGCCCATTCAGGTGCCTTTAGCTGTGGACATGTGTCGACATGGGTGTCCTGACTGGTCTGCTGTTTGGCAGTCTCATACGCAACACTTGACACTTTTCTATCAGAACCAGTATTACTTTTTTTTAGCAATCTAAGCTTCAGTTGCTCTTCTATTGCATCTGGCTACATGGGCCAGCCTTCACTCCCCACGTGCATCAGTGAGCCTTGGCCGCCCATGACCTTGTGACCAGTTTTCTTTCCTTGGACAACTTTTGGTGGGTCCTGACTAGGGATGAGCTCCGGCGTGTTCGCACAGTCCATGTGCAGAGCCCACCAGGAAGTCTGCACAGTGCTGCGCTAACCACAGGCAGTGAGACATTTCCCGATCTCTGTAGCCAAGCATCGGGACAATGTCTCCCTGCTTGTGATTAGCGCAGCGCAGCGCTGTGCAGACTTCCTGGCGGCTCTGCACGTGGACTTTGCGAACACGCC
This sequence comes from Rana temporaria, assembly GCF_905171775.1. Taxonomy (NCBI): domain Eukaryota; kingdom Metazoa; phylum Chordata; class Amphibia; order Anura; family Ranidae; genus Rana; species Rana temporaria. The sequence goes on from NC_053489.1 coordinate 489,075,905, forward strand.
GGAGCTCATCCCTAGCCCTGACCACTGCAGACCTAGAACATCCCCACAAGAGCTGAAGTTTTGGGGTTGCTCTCATTCAGCCATTACAGTTTGGCCCTTGTTAAAGTCACTCAAATATTTAAACTGCCCCATTTTTTTTGCTTTCAACACATCAACTTCAGGGACATCATGTTTACATAGCCCACCTGATTTCAGGTGCCATTGTTACAAGATAATCAGTATTGTTCATTTACCTGTCAGTGGTCATAGTGTTATGGCTGATTGGTGCATATGGCATATAGAATAGAATCACTCAGCTACAGATCACTCCGCCAGGGAAGGAGAATAAGCAACGGCTCATCGAATCGGGCGCGGGATGCAGTGCGCATGCGCCCGAAATAGAGAAAAAAGTCCCTTCACTCCCACATCAGGGAGAAGGGCCCCGGAAGATCTTAGCAGCAACACACCCCCCCTAAGCTAGTAGGAGCGGCTGAGGGGGGTGTGTATTACAGGAAGCCGTGCTGTGCTGTCTATGAGGCCGTTCCAAGCAAGGATCACGTCTGCCCGGGGGAGACATGAGCAGGCACAGCCCGCACGGATGGAGTTAAAGGTAAGCTCAGCAGCACGTAGTTAGACTGGGAGGGGGGGGGACACGGCGCGCTATAGGGAGAGGGAAGCCTGCAGTACATGCCAGGCAATTTTAAAGCAGGAAAAAATGTCTCTTTGTCGTATAAGACGCACCAACTTTTCCCCCCCAGTTTTGGAGAAGAAAAAGTGCGTCTTATACGGCGAAAAATACGGTATATTAAATGCGTCTTTGCATTATGCAGCTATGCTTTGTTGGATTGTGTAGCTGTGGTGAAGATAATATTAATGGTCATCAGCTCAGTTTTACATAGAGTTTACATAAATATACCGTACTTTGAGTGAGTGAGAAACTTATATAGCGCAACACATGCGAACTGAATCGCCTCTGGGCGCTTAGTATCCATTCTCTGAGTGAAAACTTTTGCCCTCAGAAGAGATATGTTTTGATTTTTCCTCTGAAGGCCAAGTGGTTCACCTCCAATTGGATGCTGGTTGGTAAAGCGTTCCATAGTCTGGGTCCTTGGACTGCAAATCTCCGTTCTCCTTTGGACTTGTATCTGGCTTTGGGTATCTGGAGTAGATTTTGGTTGGTGGATCGCAGAATGCCATTGGGGTTGTGAGCTTTTAGTTTTTCGCATAGATATTGTGGGGCATTTCCTTGAACGCACTTATGCGTTAGACAGAGTGCCTTGAAAGTGATTCTGTCTTTTTCTGGCAACCAATGAAGCAATCTCAGTGAAGATGAGATAGATTCCCATGTTTTTTTTCCAGTCACCAGTCGAGCGGCCGTATTTTGAACGACTTGCAGATGAGAGATTTGGTATTTAGGGAGTCCGAGATAGAGGGCATTTGCATAGTCAAGTCTGAAGTTGATAATTGTTCCCACCACGACTGCTATGTCTTCTTTTGGGATGAAGGGAATGAGTCTGAATAGTAGGCGCAGCAGATGGTGCGATCCGCTGACTACTGACCCTATTTGTGCATCCATTGTCATGTAGGTGTCGAAAATGACTCCAAGACTTTTGACTTTGATGCTAGGGGTGATGGTTTTACCCAGAATGGGCGGGAGTGTCCATGTTGTTGCGGGATGATTCTTTTGATTGGCGTGAAACAGAAGTTCTGTTTTCGAGCCGTTGAGTTTGAGATAACTCTTCGTCATCCAGTTTTCTATTAAAGTAAGGCATTTCTCTAGTCTGAGATAATGATCCTTTTTGTTGCAGATGCGAAAGTACAGTTGTGTGTCATCTGCATAAGAGTGGTAAAGTAACTTCTGGTTATTGATAATTTCAAAGAGAGGGCGGAGATAGATGTTGAACAGAACAGGCGACAGAGGGGATCCCTGAGGGACTCCGCATGACACTGTGCGTTTTTCAGAAGTGAAAGGACCAAGTTTCACTATTTGTGATCGGTTTTCCAAGAAGGAGGAGAACCAAGATAAATCACATTCCGCGACTCTGGCTACTTCCGCTAGCCGAGTCAATAATAATTTGTGGTCGACTGTGTCAAAAGCTGCGCTTATGTCCAGCAGTACCAGAAGACAAAATTTTCCTTTCGTCTGCTGCCTCGAGAGCATCATCCCATATTTTGAGAAGTGCTGTTTCTGTCCCGTGACCAGGACGGAAACCCGATTGAAACGGATCGAGTAATTTGTGGGTGTCTAAATGATGTTGTAGCTGTTGTACAACTTCTTTCTCCATTACCTTGGAGAAGACATTTAGGCCTGTTATGGGTCGACGGTGGTTTGGGTCTTTGGGGTCGAGGGTGTTTTTTTTTAGAATTGGTTTGATTATGCCTTGTTTCAGCAAGGTAGGCACTATGCCCTCCTTGAATGACTGGTTTATGAGCTGCGTGATAGCAGGTGCCAAAGTATCGGCACATTCTTTCAGCAGTTTAGTGGGGATGATATCACTAGGCGCTATGCTATTTCGCAGAGTATCGATGATCTTTTTAGTGGCATCGATGGAAATGGGTTTTAGAGTGAAATAAGTTGATTGCGGCGGATTGATGTGGGTATTGGCTTTGAAAAATTGGCTTTGAAAAATTATAAAGTGGTTCATTAAAATGAAGAAATAAATGGTATCTTATTTTATCGTTGTCCTTTTCTTTCCATGACCAATATTTATGCATACAATTTTATAAATTGTAGTAATGGTATTGTAACTGCTGCAAAATACTGTATGTATTTATATAAGGCTTGAAGAAAAATAATTTTTGTCTAAAGCAATATAGTGCTATACATTTTTATTGTTAAACACATGGCTTTTTACTCTTTAAGTGATTTTGACATAATTCACAAGACATAACCGGCTCAAACGTTTCAACATGCCATAACATTCTACAAAGTGGGCTGAAGATTTCCTGAGGCTCAATAGGACATACACCAAATGCCCCCTCGGCATCATTTTACCTTGTGTAAAGATATCTGTCTCACTTTTACAGCTCTGGGCCTCAGGCATGGACCACGCAATTGTCTGCAAGCCATGAGATGAACATTAGAAGTGAATATTTGCAATCGTCAGCAATTATTTGTAGCATTAGATGTCCTTGGAAGTTGGACTATTTGTCATGTTGGCTAAGGATAAGCCGTTTGTGGCTAGAGTATGCAGATCCCACACCATACAAGATTCTTCAGCCATTCATTACAATATGAACCTATGCAGGGATTTTAATTTCAATGTGAGAATAACATAACAAGGTTATATTGTCTGCTGCTCTTTTTATATTTGTTAAATATTACAGGATAACCTATTTGTAGAAGCTGTGCCAAAAAAAGAAAAGCAAAGGCAAAGTGACCAGCATTGCTTGTAGGCTCTCTGCAGCAGATCTTAACCGCCATTCCTGATTTACAATTCCTATTTCGGAAATATGTCTGTGTAATGGAGGCGGCCACCTTGTTAGAGACAAGGCTTTGCTCCTAACGTGCGATTTTCTCTTTAATGAACGTGTGAGAAATGTTAAACCTTGCCAAACTTCGATCCATCTATGGCTGTTCCCACTCTACATATTCGACTTCTGTGTAACGGGAATGTTGGAATACATACATTCGATCAGCAGCTGCAGGCAATTGGCTGCAGCACTGATCAGTGTATTCTGACAATGGTGGAGTCCCTGCTGTCAGATTACAATGGCACAACCAGGAGAATTCCTCCATACCCCCTCATTTGAGACAATAAGACAAACCATTCCTTTTTTTTCAATCAGCCCACTGACTGATCAAAAAAAACAAAAAAAAAACATCTATGCCCAGCTAACTTTTCTGCCACGTACCCACATTGCTGAGGCCTCGTACACACGGCCGAGGAACTCGACGTGCCAAACACATCGAGTTCCTCGGCCAGTTCAGCCCTGAAGCCGCCGAGGAGCTTGGCGGGACGAGAGCTCCCATAGAACAACGAGGAAATAGAGAACATGTTCTCTATTTCCTCGTCGAGCTCCTCGTCGGCTTCCTCGGCCGAAAGTGTACACACGACTAGTGTTGCTCACGAATATTCGCATTGCGAATATTCGACTCGAATATAGCATATTCGAGAAATCGCGCTATATTTCGAATTTCGCGGTGAATATTCGCAATTCCGAATATTCGCATTTTTTCAATTTGATTTTTAAAACAGATCACATCCTATCGACGTCTAAAAGCATTGCTGGTATGATTAGAGACCCTGGGCCGAGTAGCTAAGCTGAGGCGATCCTATTATGTTGCCAAATTGAAAAAAAAAAAATTGCGATTTTTCGCTATTGCGAATGCGAAAATGATTGCGAATTTTCGATAACTGTGGTAGGAGAACTCTGATTGTCTCTGATGCAAAAGGGGGGGGCTTTGTGTATGTGTATGTTATGAATATTTGTATGTTTGATATTATTATTTTTTGTAAGAAGGAAAAAATTGCGCATACCTTAAAAAAGGGGAGAATACAGCAGCAACTCAAAAATGTTATACAACATAAATTAATACAAGACAGAAAATGGAGTCGCTCTACAAGAATAAAAAATATGTCTAGTGACAAGACATGTGGGCAAATTATAAAATAAGCAAGCGCAAATAACTTGTGAAATACACAGTGAAACAAATATATAAAGAAATATAGTCCCAATAATAGAAAAATAATCTTTCATAAAAATGTCTTTGATATGTGAAGTGAAAAAAAGTCCAAAGCATGCAGCATGAACGTGTTCAATCTTTAAGGTGTTTGATTGACAAACGGCTGTGACAGATGGATAGAGTAAAGAATCACCACCAATGCAAAACACTTTTTATTTTCTATTGTAAAATATCAAGAATATTCTGAGCCAATCAGAGTGCTCCTTCCGCATTTGCCGAATATTCGCAATTATTTTGTATTGTAAAATATCAAGAATATTCTGAGCCAATCAGAGTGCTCCTTCTGCATTTGCCGAATATTCGCAATTATTTTGTATTGTAAAATATCAAGAATATTCTGAGCCAATCAGAGTGCTCCTTCCGCATTTGCCGAATATTCGCAATTATTTTGTATTGTAAAATATCACGAATATTCTGAGCCAATCAGAGTGCTCCTACAGCATTTCTCGAAATTGCGCAATAAATATCGCATTCGCATGTTGCGATATTTCGATAAAATATCACGAATATTCTGAGCCAATCAGAGCGCTCCTCCAGCATTTCTCGAAATTGCGCAATAAATATCGCATTCGCATGTTGCGATATTTCGATAAAATATCACGAATATTCTGAGCCAATCAGAGTGCTCCTACCGCAGTTATCAAAAAATCACAATTATTTTCGCATTCGCAATAGCGAAAAATCGCAATCATTTACTTTCGATAAAATATCACGAATATTCGAATTTAGCGAATATATCTCGAATATTCGAATATATATTCGAGATATATCGCGAAATCGAATATGGCATATTCTGCTCAACACTACACACGACCAGTTTCCTTGGCAGAATTCAGCCAGAAACTCGGTCGGAAGCTGAATTCTGCCGAGGAAACTGGTCGTGTGTACGGGGCCTGAGACTCTGATAGAACACTAGCCTGCGTATGCATGACCAGGCCATTTTTTGCGATATGGCACTGCTTTACTTTAACTGACAATTGCGCAGTCATGCGACACTCTACCCAAATATCATTTTTGGCCTTTTTTCCCCACTAATAGAGCTTTCTTTTGCTGGTAATTGTTCACGCTATAAACAAAAAAAAGGCCAACAATTTTGAAAAATAAATAAATAATTTTTTACTTTCTGCTATAAAACATACCCAATTAAAAAAAATTATATATATATATATATATATATATATATATATATATATATATATATATATATATATATATATATATATTCTTTATCAATTTAGGCCAATATTATTATTTAGAAACGTATATAGCACCGTCAATTTAAGCAGCGCTTTACATATACAATGTACATTTACATCAGTCCCTACCCTCAAGGAGCTTACAATCTAAGGTCCCTAACTCACATTCATATACTGCAGAAGCCAATTAACCTACCAGCATGTCTTTGGAGTGTGGAAGGAAACCGGAGCACCCGGAGGAAACCCACGCAGGCACAGGTAGAACATGCAAACTCCAGGCAGGTAGTGTCATGGTTGGGATTCGAACCAGCAACCCTTTTTACTTCTCGGCGAGAGTGCTACTCACTACACCACTGTGCTGCCCAATATGCATGCTGGTACATATTTTTGGTAAAAAATATCCCAATAAGCGTATATAGATTAGTTTGCGCAAAAGTTATAGGGCCTAATCCTCAAAAACCCGGCGCAACGCAACTTTTTCCATTTAAGTTACACCGCCGCAAAATCTCTAACTAAGTGCCCGATCCACAAAGCACTTACCTAGAAATTTTGAGCGGTATAACTTAAATCCGGCCGGCGCAAGGCGTTCCTCTTCAAATGGGGGCGATTCCCATTTAAATTAGGCGCGCTCCTGCGCCGGCCGTACTGCGCATGCTCGTGACGTCATTTTCCCGACATGCATAGCGCGAAATTACGTTACGCCGAGCTTTGTGGATCGCGACGGGTCAATAAAGTTGCGTCGGGGAAAAAAAAAAGATACGGCGGGATTTTTTTTTTTAAAACAATAAAAAAAACGCGTCGCTGGACAGAAGGGTCTGCTTTTACAAGGTGTAAACAGTTTACACTTTGTAAAAGCAGCCCTAATTTTACACATGCAACTTAATACTTACGGAGAAAAAACGAAGCTGAAAAGCTTTGTGGATCTCCGTAAGTGCTAATTTGCATACCCGAGGCGGCATTTCGACGCGAAATGCCCCCAGCGGCGGATGCGGTACTGCATCCTAAGATCCGGCAGTGTAAGTCCCTTACACATGCCGGATCTTCTGTCTAGCTCTTGGAAACTGATTCTGTGGATCAGTTCCAAAGATAGAAACAGGGATACGACGGCGTATCAGTAGATACGCCATCGTATCTCTTTTGAGGATATGGCCCATAGTGTCTACAAACTATAGGATATTAAAAAATATATATATTTTTTTAATAGCAATGGTGGCGATAATGGTGGCGATAAGCCACCGGCAGCACACGCGCACGTCCCAGACCCGGAAGTCAGAGCGGCTGCCCTGCCACAGTAAATGTAGTGGTTAAGAAGGACCCCACATAAAAAGAAAAAAAAGAATGGGGTCGCCCCAAAATCCATATGGATTTTGAGAAGGGCCCCATGCTATAAAATAAAAATAAAAATGTGTAGAACCTGGGATGTATATGGCTATGATTAAGGCCCACACAGGGCTGAAACATGTAAGTAAGGAAGGACACTAGGCTTTTTAATCCTGTGTTAAATAAAGACATATTACGATCGCACTAGCATGTGCAAGTCTACAGCTTCATATCGTGGGATCTGGTATGGATAGTGGGGGGATCCCCACAATTTTTTTTCTTTACTGTTTACATACTGCTGTCAGCTGACAGCAGCAATGACTCACTGGTTGTTAAGGACGTGGTGGGTGCTGGCTCCTTAACAACCAGCAGAAATAACGGACATTTTACAACTAAAATCTTGCACCTTTTAAAGGAATAGCCCATGCAGTATTTTAGTAACATTTTTTTTTATTAATTATACCACGTGCTATTTTACCACAACTTTTGGTGCACTTTTTGTATTTTGTGAATTGAGCCCAGGGTAACAGGCAATTGACAATTGTCATCCCGAAACAGAAAGTTTTAGAACAGCTAAGGAATAAAAAAGACTGAAAACAACTTTTAAAATGACAGTAAAGCTTGGCCATACACTAGAAGAATTTTATTACAGAATTTTCATTTCAGGAACATTTGTTCGATTCTCAAATCCTTAGCGGGGTCAAATCGACTTTAATTTTCAGCCGCACTGACGAGAAAATTTGAAGGAGCAGGATTGAGAATTTTTCTCTAACTAATTAATTTCTAACTGTAAATGTGTTTTTCATTTGGGAAATTGCATCCATTCCGAAAATCGAATGCTTAAAATGAAAAACATTTTGAAGTGTTTTCAAACTACTGTACATGCATCAAGTCATTGAATATACTGATGACAATTTTCATACGAATGTTCATACAAGTGGTCATTCAAAAAAATCTACTAATGAATGGAAGCTTTACATGCTGACGCATATAATGAGATTTTAGTGATTGAGTTTACCTGTCATTTAAGAAAGCTGTGTTACAGTATATGGTGCAAGGCTGTGGACTGGACAAAGTTTTATTCTTGACGTACTGTATATCTAATACTGTCACAGAAAATACCCATCAGCTGATTGCAGCACCAATAGGGTGATAGGAGCTTCCCCAAGCACACATCAGATGAAGCTACTATTACTGCTATTAGTGACATAAGGTCACACAGACATCCGGTAGAGCGTGTGTCATAACCCTTGGCTGTAACTTAAGATCAAGTGACATTTCTGGTATATATAAATAATCACGGGAAGCATCCTGTTTGTGCTACAGAGACACACACATACACTGCAGGACCGATATTACCTTTTCCAGGGTAATTACTGTACTTCTGTCTTAAACACACATAGATCAACACAAAAAAGAAAATAGACAACAGACAGGAGATTTATGGTCACAGCACACATTTTTATTTTATAACATAAACTATGTAATAGTAATACAAACAATATACAGTAAGCTTACTTCTCCTTTCAATTTGTGTGCTGCGAGCCTGCTGGCCATCTCTTTCCACAATTTTCTGGATTTATCTGAATGCTTTGTGGCTTTTCCTCTGATATTTACTTTTCATTTCTAAGGACTACATATCCCATGGCACCTTGCTGCCTGCAAAGAGTGATAACTGTACTGACTCCGCCTTCTGAAACTCCTCCTCTCAGCACATCTGTTGCTCAGAAGGCAGGCACTGTGAAATGTGTGACACAGCAGTGCTTATGCACATGACATATTCAAGAAAGTAAATATGTGGGGTCCTCAAGATCATTCAGATTAAAGTGGTTCTTAAGGCAGAATGTTTTTTACCTTAATGCATGCTCTTAAAGTAAAAAAAACTTCTGTGCGCAGCACCCTGCATCAGCCCCCCCCCCCCCCTTATACTTCTCTGAGCCCAATATCAATCCAGTGTAGTGCCTGAGGGCAGTGGCTCTCTCCACTTTCTCCCTCCTTACAGGGCAGATTGATAGCAGCAATGGCTCCTGTTGCTATGGATCAAATTCTGGGACGGGGCCAAGTTGCACTGTCTACGTCTATTCTTATTGTGCCAAGGTGGGGGGGGGGTAAAATCCATAACTCCAGTCCCCAGGACCAGGGTAGAGCAGTGGTGCTGGCAGTGGATGATCCCACATCTGGGCAGAAAGAAAGGGGCTAGTGGCGGTGCTAGGCAAGCGTGTGATCTCTTTTAACTGTGGAGCATTGGAGCTGTAGGGAGCGGTACTCCCCCTTCCTTATAACAAGAAATCCCCCTCTCTTCTCATCCTGCTTCCCCGAGACTGCCTCTGCCAATCTCCTCATCTCCCGCCACTGGCTCCTGTTGTAGAGCACAAGTCAATGTAGTGCTCTGTGCTGCAGCCCAGTCAGTAGAAGCTGTTCTGCAAACTCATCTTTGTCAATGACCAGGAGTTGGCATGCTCACCTGACTCTTCAACAGGTAAAACTGTGTTGGCGGGGCTTGAGCGGCGAAAAAAACACAGGGGACGGCCGGAGATCTGCACACACAGAAGGGCTATTGACAGACAGGGGACATCCAGGATGGGGAGAAGAGATGCAGAGACTGTGCCCGGGGAGATGGAAGGGACACAGAGGGGTGCAAAATGAGGAGCCCAGCTGCAGGGATGAGTGGGAGGAGAAGGGGGAAATAATCCATGATTTTACATACTGCGTCTGAGTAGACAAAAATCCTTGCACCGGCCCTGCATCTATATCAATGATTGGCTCAAACTTGTGTTGCATACACATGGTCACACAAATGTTGTCAGAAATTCCGACTGCCAAGAACGTGGTCACGTACAACACTAAGACGAGTCTAGAAAAATTAAGTTCAATGATTCGGAGAATGTCTCAAATTGATACCGAGCATGCGTAGAATTTCTGTGCGTCGGAATTGCATACAGAACTTTTGCAGTCGGAAAATTTGAGAACCAAGTCTTAAATTTTTGCCATCAGAAATTCCGACAGAAAATGTCCGATGGGACCTACACACGGCCGGGATTTCTGACCAAAAGCTCACATCAAACTTTTCTTGTCGGAAATTCTGATTGTGTGTATGCGACATTACAATATTCTAGCAAAGGCAGCACATTAAAGGAAGTTAAAAGTGTTTTCTGGTAATGTTTCTGTGCCACAAGGAGAAGGAAATTTTGAAGTCTGGAAAGAGCACACTCTTCAATGTTTGAGGGAGTGGTCCTGCTCAGAAGAAGGCAAGTGACAAAGTGTCACTGAAAGTCTGCAGTCCCCAGCTGCAGAACTAATCTGCCTGTATCAAGACACTTGTCAGGAAAGGTTCCTCCTCCTGGTGATACTGCCTGATATTTGGCGTGCAGTACTGTGGTCCACCACCAGGTGTCTCCTGGCAGTCTGGAACTGCCAGGGGAGCTCTCCCCTGGTGGTATTATGTGATCTTTGGGCTACAGTACTGGCGTCCACCAGCGGGGGGTTCCTAGCAGTGTAGGGCCGACATCTCCTGCGATCAGGCGTCACCTGAGATGTGTATAAATACCTGGCAGTGACAATTAGACCTTGCCTTGATATCTTTCTATGAGCCTGAACCTGGTATCCTGTGAACCTGTACCCTGTACCTATACCTGTTCCCCCTGTGATCCATCCATCCCCTCCTTATCCTGTTTGTGCTCCCTTTCCCCAGCTGCTGACCTCCCGTTGACGATCCTGGCCTGGCCCTGTTGTGATTCCGGTTTGTCCCTACTACTTGTACATATTGGTCTATTAGGTGGCGTACACATGGTCGAACATGTCCGCTGAAACTGGTCCACGGACCAGTTTCCGCGGACATGTCCGACCGTGTGTATGGCCTAGTGGACAAGTTTCCAGCCGACAAAAGTTTCTTAGCATGCTAAGAAACTTGTTCGCTGGAAACATGTCCGTCGGACATGTCCGATGGTTAGTACACCTAATCGGACATGTCCGCTGGTTATGACGTGTAACCAGCGTCAAATTGATTCGACGCATGCGTGGAAGCATTGCACTTCCGTATTTGAGAAGGTCGGTGTCTTCTACGTCACCGCGTTCTCTGTCCGCGGGGATTTTGGTCTGATGGTGTGTACACACATCAGACCAAAAGCTCCCAGGAGACATGTCCGCGGACCGTTTTTATCGGACATGTCTCCTCGTGTGTACGGGGCCTAACTGTTATTATTTGTGGTTTCTGTTGGTGTTGGTTGGAGTGGTTTTGGAGGTTGTTACTTCAATATTATTTCACTATCCTTAATAAATTATATTTTCACTTAAAACACGTCTGAGTTCCCTCTGTTGCAGTCCACATAATTCTGGTCTCACCTGATACGTGACAACACTCATGAGGGAGTAAATGCAATACACTACATACAGGAACTGTCTATCACTTTAAGCCATACTATGATCATGAACAGATGGTTGCTGACTACTGTATGTCTCATCAGAAAGAAGGGGGAGATGTTTCCACTTTTATTAATTGATTACAGTTACTCCTGTCACGTTTAGGGTATCGCACTGCTACACTCAGTTAGTAAGAGGCTCAATACCTCATCATCTTCTTACACGGATCCTCAAAATGATGTTGTCTGACAGAATTCCTTTTCTCCATGAGTTAATCTTTGGTTGCTCAACCAGTTGGTTCACAGAAGGGGAGAGGACAATGCTGTTTTCATAAATGTATTATGTTTTGTTGCCTTTGACTAGATGTAGGATTTCACCAGGTGGCATGTGTAGGGATCTGCTGCCCTCTACTGTCTGTATTTATAAATAGCTTTTTCTTATTAATTACCACAGAGTTAGTTGGTTACCGACAGGCATTTCCTGTCTCTGTTAGGTGGGTCAGAAAAACTCGAAAACCTTAAAATACAGCAGCTCTTGTGTGTGTGTAAGTGTGTAAGTAGTGTCTACTTCCAAGAAAATCCCCTTTATATAACGTCAGTAGACACTACTTACACACTTACACACACAGGAGCTGCTGTATTTTACCCAGGCCAGAAGCAGAGACTATTCGGAAAGTACTCCTATGTTCTAATAGTTTAACTGCAGCTGCCCATAGATTCTTGAGTGTGTATCAAAATCCTCTTGTTATCATCTAGAATGTGCACTGCCAAAAGTAGCTAGGTCAGTTCTACTGTATTTGTGTAGTGGTTACCTTCCAGTATGTTATTAGGTGAACCTGTTTATTGCAATAGAGTTTTAACGCAGCTCCTGTTATTTTAGTTAGCCATGTTCCTACTAGTTTGGGATTCTATTGCTAGTTAGTTTTAGCTCAAGGCTCAATAACCAGTATAGGTTAGAGCCAGGTTAGGTATCCGATGGTGATCGATGGCCACTTCTGGTAGTTAGAGGTCCTGTTGCATGACAGATTAGAAACTACTATGGGCTAAGGCATAGCGTAGATCATCTGACTGAGTTCCAGCACCACACCACAGTTTCTGTCAGTGAGAAATTGTGTTCCATGCTGTTTGGACAACAGTTGGAGGATCTCCACCACCGCTGATCTTGTATTCAGCTCTCCAGCACAAGCATGGACGCTGAATTGCGATCATCCTCAGGGGTTCCTGAAACAGAACTTTGCTGCAACATTTATCTGGAGGTATGTTTATTAATAACTATATATACCCAGGTATATGTGCAGCACAATTCTACCAGGACTTGTGTTGGTCCCTTTGCTAATAAAACCTGTTTGCACATTGCATGTATGTACTAATAATAATATTTTCTTATACAAAGCTTGTAGTATTTCCATACTGGCATGCATCTGCATACCTATGGTTAATATTATATCCTGGTTTCAGTAGTTGCTCTGCTCCCAATTACTTAAAGGGGTTGTAAAGGTACATTTTTTTCCCTAAATAGCTTCCTTTACCTTAGTGCAGTCCTCCTTCACTTACCCCATCCTTCGATTTTGCTTTTAAATGTCTTTATTTCTTATGAGAAATCCTCACTTCCTGTTCTTCTGTCTGTAACTCCACACAGTAATTCACGGCTTTCTCCCTGGTGTGTCGTGCTCGCCCCCTCCCTCGAGGGGGCGAGCAGGAGAGTCAGGACGCCCACTAACACACAGCTCCTTTCTCTATCTGCAACGTAGAGAGTGTCCTGACTCTCCTGCTCACCCCCTCCCCCCTAAAGGGAGGGAGCGAGCATGACACTCCACACCAGGGAGAAAGCCTTGCATTACTGTGTGTAGTTACAGACAGATGAACAGGACGTGAGGATTTCTTAGAAGAAATAAGGACATTTAAAAGCAAAATCGAAGCATGAGGTAAGTGAAGGAGGACTGCACTAAGGTAAAGGAAGCTATTTAGGGATTTTTTTTTTTACCTTTACAACTCCTTTAACTACAGATTAGATTACTGGTTAATTTCCCAGTTATAAAGCAGCAACACATACCTTTCTCTCAGTAGGAAAACCATGTCATGCAGGTATATCTCTACACTGGTAAAATACTTTATTTATATGCTTTCACTGTACTTCCTGGCCACTCTGGATGTAAGCACTACAGGTCTCAAAGACCCCAGCACTACATATGTGTCTCCATGCCTCTCAACTTTTGATTATTCACAAAATACACAGCCCCAGGCTATAATTTGTGAACAGCCAAGAGGAGAAGGAGGTGGAGACACAACAGCAGCACTGGGGTTTATAAGCGGCTAGGAAGTACAGCAGGAACTATATTAATTACCCATATTTGTCCAATGACTTGAGTCACTGGCTGAGAGGAGCCTGATGGGGAATTGAGAACATAGCTTTGTATCAAGTTGGCCTTGTTTTTGATTGATGGCGGATGGCAATGGGTGAATTTAAAAAGCCACAAATTGATGGCATTGCAGCTTTGCATAACATTATGCTTTGTCAATTAACAGCATAATAGACCTGATGGGAAATTTGTCTCTCAACTCTCCATTCAGCTTAGCCCCATACACCCGTCTGTGTGACAGATGCACAGGCTGGGGAGGGAGCACACTGAGGAAGGAGAGTCCAGTATGTACACTCTGACCTTTTGTGCCAGGCTCTGACAGATTCACTTACCTATCAAGCTTCTAGATCTTTAAAGCCATTCTAAAGGCACAGATTTCATGGCATCCCTAATCTGAGCAATGGTTGCACAGAGAAGCCCCGGTTCTTATCTTCTTAGGTCCCCTGCCTGCACTCCTGGCTATTCAACACCCCCTCTTCCCACAGAGTTCCCCCATAGCAAGCCGCATGCTATGGGGGCACCCATGCGTTCTCACTCCTGAGTCGCCTCTTGCTCCTGAGTCGCAACTTCCCCGCTCCCTCCTCTTGGCTGTGATTGAGTCCCGGTTCACATATAGAGTTCCGGTTCACATATATGCGGTGCGGGAACCAGCATGATTCCAGTGCGGGTTCCCACATCACATGTCATCTGCCAGTGGTTCACACTGACATCTGCGAACATCTACGGTTGTCAATGCAAAGTTAATGACACCCCCAGATCAGTTTGCAGATCGCAGTGCGAACTGCCAAATGGTGCAGGATCGGATCACATAGGTGTGAAAACCCATTTGATTCAATTCCAGTGTGGACTAAAAAAACGGTCCTGCACCATTTCATTTCATTTTAGTGTGAATGCAAAGCGAATTCAGCCATACAATTCACACAGCAGTGTGGTGCGAATCACATGCGATGTCTAACATTGCACCAGTGTGAACCCAGCATGACAGCAGCATGAACCAATGCAATTTTACTGGATCATGATCGGGCTCAGTTAAGCATTTAGGGAGAGCTGGGGGCCTGCAGAATGTTTTTTACCTTAAAGGGGTTGTAAAGGTACATTTTTTTTCCTAAATAGCTTCCTTTACCTTAGTGCAGTCCTTCTTCACTTACCTCATCCTTCCATTTTGCTTTTAAATGTCCTTATTTCTTTTGAGAAATCCTCACTTCCTGTTCTTCTGTCTGTAACTCCACACAGTAATGCAAGGCTTTCTCCCTGGTGTGGAGTGTCGTGCTCGCCCCCTCCCTTGGACTACAGGAGAGTCAGGACGCTCTCTACTTTGCAGATAGAGAAATGAGCTGGGTGTTAGTGGGTGTCCTGACTCTCCTATGCATTAAAGGGGTTGTACCTTTACAACCCCTTTAATGCATTAAGATAAAAAATCATCTGCCTTTAGAACCATCAGTGTTCAAAACTGACAATAAGATCTGCCAACACAGTACAAGCAGGGTTAATTACGGTAAACATTAACCTCACAGCCACCTCCTTAACATTACATAGCAGGGGAAACCTTACGTTTTCAAGTTTTTAGAAAAGAGCACATAAAATGTAAGCACCAATTTTTTAATGATTATGCCATATGAATGAAAACTTGTAACAAGTATAAAATAGGTGTTATCCCAAATTGGCTGCAAAAAGTAGAATACATTTCAAGCTTGAAAAACACATTTGCCAACACTGTGTTTCACTTCTAATGTATCAAAGGACATTTGTGGTTGTGAACTCTACAAAGGCTTCCGAGGAAAAGTCAGGTCACATATCTGATAATCCCTAACAACGTTTTGCACTATGATGTTGGAAAAGGATATGGTTTATGTTGGCTGGGTGAATGTCTGTTAGTACCAAAGTGACACGAGCAAGCAAAATAAGTTAAATCTAGACACTTCTGTTTTATTAAAGGGACAACATTAGTATTGCAAAAAATGTTCAAAGCACACAGGGCCAGAGTGACAACCAGTTTCTGTTTACATTTCTCATACAGTATACGGTATGTAAAATATGCAACTTGGCCGATATGGGTTATTACACTTAATATACTGTGCTACGTTGCACCCAAAATGGACGTCCTTTTTTCCCCACAAATAGAGCTTTCTTTTGGTGGTATTCGAACACCTCTGCAGTCTTTATTTTTTACGCTATAAACAAAAAAAGAGCGAAAATTTTGAAAAAAAAAAGCAGTATTTTTTACTTTTTGCTGTAATAAATATCCCGAAAAAATATATAAAAAACATAAAAAAAACAAAGTTTAGGCCGATATGTATTCTTTTATAATATAATACAATAAAATCTGTCAGTGCTTCTAATCCCTCTCCACTCTATACAAAACAAAAACAAAAAAAGACTTTGCCTTTAGTTATACTTTTAACATGTTTGAAGATCATAAAATAGACTTCCTGAAAATCTGATAAAAGCTTATGTATTGCATAGATTTTTTGTTTTCCCAATATACTTGTCTAAGTAGAGGCCAAAATATAACTCTAAAGTCAACAACTTTGCTTTCACCTAATTTGGTTCTACCACGAAATCCAAGAATAATGAAACAGTAGTGTTCCTTCACGATCTAATGGGCTCCCCAGTAGGAATGGACCCCAAAATTGGCCTACTGGGCTTTACTGAACACCTTCACTTAGAACAGGGGTACCCAACCTTTTGAAGAGCGAGGGCCACCTAAACAAATTGGTAACTGGTCGCGGGCCACAATGAGCGGAGTGGGAGAATGACAGGTCCATGTCCACGGATACAGCCACTTTTCTCTATGGGTCCTCTGTTTCAATCTGATTTGCCCAGATGGAAGGGGGCAGATCCCTTTCTATTTTTTTCAGGTAGTCGGGTGTAAACAGACACAAGTCTGTTTATATCTGCTGCTCCATAGAGTTGAATAGTAAGTCCGATTGGGTTGGACCGATCATGTGAAAGGGGCCTAAGGCTGCTTTCACACTGATGATTTGCCCAAATCACGGGTGCACCTGTGGATTTTATGCGGGTTAGCTGCACTTTCCCGTAAACGTCTATTATATCCTGCAGGTGTGGCGCACTTTCTGAAAGCGCAACAAACCCGCAGGTAATAACAGAGGTCTATGACTCAGTGCAGGTAACCCGCAGCTGCACTGCACCTGCGGATCAGTTTGAAAGCAGCCCAGTAACCACTGCAGAACAGATATACCCATATATACTGTGAATTTTGAAGTAAACTTACCTTTAATAACCATCTTCCATTCAGGTATCGCCGGCTGTTGCTGTCCAAGGCGGAGTGCATTTGGTATTGCTCCGCCTGTGACAGGAGCGGGCGCTATACAGGAAGCATCAGCTTATGTGGCTCTGTTCCGCAGCCATTTGCTTCCTCTACCAGCGGCTTCATTCATTTTGTCAGGTGCGTGTTTTTAGTGACGAAAACTAAGCAAAAATAAAATTCAGTTTAAATTTAGATGACTAAAACTAAAATGGCATTTTAGTCAAAGAATAAATCGAAATTTGACGTCAAAATTAACAGTGGTCATAAAGCAATATTCTTGTCTGTTTAAGAAACTTTTATTCATCAAGGGCCTGATTCTCAAAAGAGATACGCAGACTTAACTGCTGTTCAGCCTGCGTATCCCTGTGCCTAACTTTGGAAACGATTCTCAAAAGGCTTTTTCCAAAGTTAGGCAGAAAATCTGACATGTGTAAGACACTTACACGGTCAGATTTTAGGATGCAGTACCGCATCCGCCACTGGGGGCATTTCTCATTGAAATGCAGCTTTGCGTATGCAAATGAGGACTTAAGCAGATTTTCAAAGCATTTCAGCACTTTGATTTCTGCGTAAGTTCCGAATTTGCCTGCGCAAAACTAGGGCTGGTTTTATAATGTGGAAAGTTAGTCACACATTGTAAAGGCCCATTCCAGCGACGGCATTTGGTATGCATTCCTGAGGGAGAACTCCACGGCAATTTTTAAATTCTAAACCGCCATGGGTTCCCCCCCAGGAGCATACCAGGCCCTTAGGTCTGGTATGGGTTGTAAGGAGACCCCCCCACGCCGAAAAATTGACGTAGGGGGTCCCCCTACAATCCATACCAGACCCGTATCCAAAGCACGCTACCCGGCCGGTCAGGAATGGGAGTGGGGACGAGCGAGCGCCCCCCCCCCTCCTGAGCCGTGCCAGGCCGCATGCCCTCAACATGGGGGGGTTGGGTGCTCTGGGGCAGGGGGGCGCACTGCGGGGCCCCCCACCCCAGAGCACCCTGTCCCCATGTTGATGAGGACAGGACCTCTTCCCGACAACCCTTGCCATTGGTTGTCGGGGTCTGCGGGCGGGGGCTTATCGGAATCTGGGAGTCCCCTTTAATAAGGGGGCCCCCAGATACCGGCCCCCCACCCTAAGTGAATGGATATGGGGTACATCGTACCCCTATCCATTCACCTGTAGGCAAAAAGTAAAAGTTATTAAACACACAACACAAGGGTTTTTAAAATAATTTATTATTCTGCTCCGGATGCCCCCCCCTGTCTTCGTTATTAGCTCAATTACCAGGGGGGGCTTCTTCTTCCACTCTCCGGGGGTCTTCTTCCACTCTCCGGGGGTCTTCTCCGCTCTCCGGGGGGGGGGGTTTCTTCTTCCGCTCTCCGGGGGGGGCTTCTCCGGACTCCGGGGGGCTTCTTCCATCTTCTCCCCTCTTCCGCTGTTGACTCGGCGAACCCCGGTTCTTCTGCAGCTCTCCAGTGCCTTCTTCTTCAGCGCTGGCTGCCTGCTATGTTTGTGTGTTAGCTCAATTTCAAACAGGCAGCCGGCGCGGTCTTCTGTGACGTCAGGGTCTCCTCTTCTGTTCTTCCGATGTTGACTCGTCGCCTGTTGTCGCTGTAATGATGGAAGCGCGCCTTGCATCACATTTATATAGGCATCACCGTCCCATCATGCTCCGGTAGGTACCCACGTGGTGGGTGCCTACCCACGTGCACCCACCACGTGGGTACCTACCGGAGCATGATGGGACGGTGATGCCTATATAAATGTGATGCAAGGCGCGCTTCCATCATTACAGCGACAACAGGCGACGAGTCAACATCGGAAGAACAGAAGAGGAGACCCTGACGTCACAGAAGACCGCGCCGGCTGCCTGTTTGAAATTGAGCTAACACACAAACATAGCAGGCAGCCAGCGCTGAAGAAGAAGGCACCGGAGAGCTGCAGAAGAACCGGGGTTCGCCGAGTCAACAGCGGAAGAGGGGAGAAGATGGAAGAAGCCCCCCGGAGTCCGGAGAAGCCCCCCCCGGAGAGCGGAAGAAGAAACCCCCCCCCCCGGAGAGCGGAGAAGACCCCCGGAGAGTGGAAGAAGACCCCCGGAGAGTGGAAGAAGAAGCCCCCCCTGGTAATTGAGCTAATAACGAAGACAGGGGGGGCATCCGGAGCAGAATAATAAATTATTTTAAAAACCCTTGTGTTGTGTGTTTAATAACTTTTACTTTTTGCCTACAGGTGAATGGATAGGGGTACGATGTACCCCATATCCATTCACTTAGGGTGGGGGGCCGGTATCTGGGGGCCCCCTTATTAAAGGGGACTCCCAGATTCCGATAAGCCCCCGCCCGCAGACCCCGACAACCAATGGCAAGGGTTGTCGGGAAGAGGTCCTGTCCTCATCAACATGGGGACAGGGTGCTCTGAGGTGGGGGGGCCCGCAGTGCGCCCCCCTGCCCCAGAGCACCCAACCCCCCCATGTTGAGGGCATGCGGCCTGGCACGGCTCAGGAGGGGGGGGGGCGCTCGCTCGTCCCCACTCCCTTCCTGACCGGCCGGGTAGCGTGCTTTGGATACGGGTCTGGTATGGATTGTAGGGGGACCCCCTACGTCAATTTTTCGGCGTGGGGGGGTCTCCTTACAACCCATGCCAGACCTAAGGGCCTGGTATGCTCCTGGGGGGGGAACCCATGCCGTTTTTTTCTTTGAAAATTGGCATGGAGTTCACCCTCTCAGGAATGCATGCTGAGTGACGCTGTCATTTTTTTTTATAATCATTTGTTTTCCCGGCGCGTCTTTTTTTTTTAACCGGCGCAACTTTAGTGTCCCGTCGAAATTCTCAAAGCCGCCCGGCGTTAATTACGTTCGCGCGCTGCACGTCGGGAAAATTACGTCACACGCATGCGCAGTACGGCCGGCACGGGAGCGCGCCTCATTTAAATTTTAAACGCCCCCAGGAGAGGAGGACCGCCTTACGACGGCGGCACTTAAGTTACACGGCCTGAAATTTCTACCTAAGTGCTTTGACGATCGGGCACTTAGGTAGAAATTTTAAGTCAGTGTAACTTAACTGCTGAAATTTAAGTTACGCAGACTTTTTGAGAATTTGGCCCCAAGTTGTTACTTGATACGTGTTAAACAGTCTAAGTTTTTATATTCAAGTAATATGTGCAATGGCACTACAGCCAATAGAGTTTACAGTTTTTCGGGTTTTTGTTTTATATTTTTTTTATATTTTAAAGTTGCACTTCTGTTTGCCAAAAGACAATATCCTTTTTTATGATACTGGAGCTTTTAGCTAACTAAAATGTACTGGAGATTTTAGTCAACTAAAATACAACTAAAACTAAAACAATTCCGATGACTAAAATACGACTATAACTAAAATGGCATTTTAGTAAAAAAATTACTAAAATTGAATTGAAATTTGTGGTCAAAATAAATCACTTGCCGACCACAAAAGATATCAGCCATAACCCCAGGACTGTTTTTTTCAGCAGACGGCCGGCTTTCTCATGAAGCTGTTCCTCTGCAGCTCGCTGGCATCTCGGGCTTACCGTTAGTACCGGTTTGCCTGAGAAAAAATCTGACTGTGTGGCTGTCTGCTCCCACAGGCGATCAATTAAACTTAACTCTATGACCTTGGAGGACCAGAGGGATGTCATGACATCACTTCTGGTCCAGGCTGGAAGGAATTTTTTTTATAAAAATTAAAGCGAAGAAAGATCCAAAAAAAATTATCGTTTTTGATTTTCTTGCTTTTAACGGTGAAGAAAAGACCTGGGGTCTTTTTGACCCCAGATCTCTTTATAAATAGGACCTGTCATAATTATTTCTATTACAAGGGATGTTTACAATCTTTGTCTCAGGGATAAAGGTGATCAAAACAAAATTAAACGGACAGTGTAAAAACAAAAAGCAAGATAAATGATTATAATAAAAAAACTTAATGTGCCCCCATTCCTCCGTGTGCACGTGCAGAAGCAATCACATACGTAAGTCATGCACGTATACGTAAACGGTATTTGAACCACACGTGAGGTATCACTACAAACTTTAGAGTGAGAGCAATAATTCTAGTGCTAGACATCCTCTGTACCTCTAAACAAGTGTCCTGTAAAGGTGTTTAAAGCGTCACCTATGGAGATGTTTAAGTGCCGTAGTCTGACTCTATTCCACGAGTGTGCACATTTTGTTAGGTATCTATTTACTCAACGTATCATCTTTCACATTGTACAAAAAAATTGAGAAAACTGTTGCGTTTTATTTTTTATTTTATTAAAGTGTATTTTTTCCCAAAAAAGTGCATTTATGAAACTGCTGCGCAAATACTGTGTAACATAAAAAATTGCAAGGGTAGCCATTTTATTCGCTAGGGTTGGTGCAAAAAAAATGTATAATGTTTGGTGGTTATAAAAGTAATTTTCTAGCAAAAAATACTGATATAAACTTGTAAACAAAAGTGCCAGAAAAAGCCTGGTCGGCCTGTGGTTATTGGTTAACACTGTTGCCCAGCCAAATATGACAAACTCTGGGGAAGATAACTCCTTAGTCTCAGGCCTCGTACACAAGACCGGTTTCCTCGGCAGAATCCAGCAAGAAACTTGGTGGGAGAGCTTTTTTTGCAGAGGAAACCGGTTGTGTGTACGTTTTTCATTGAGGAAACTGTCGAGGAACTCGACAAGAAAAAAAGAGAGCAAGTTCTCTTTTTCCTCGACGGGAGTCTGAATTTGCTCGTCAAGTTCCTCGCCGGGCTGGTTTCCGACGAGAAACTCGAGCGTGCGTATGCTAAGGAACCCGCGCTTGCTCAGAATAAAGTATGAGACGGGAGTAAAAGTAGCATTTGTAATGGAGATAACACATTTTACAAGCTGTAACAGACTGAAAAGTGCAAATCGTCTCTTTACAAACTTTTACTTAACACGCAAACACATGAGATTAGCAAAACCAGCCCCAAGAGTTGTGCAAGTGGAATCGAACTTCCCCTGCCGTTGTATGTGTTGTATGTCACCGCGTTTGAGAACGAGGAGATTTTGTCTTGACAGTGTGTACGCAAAGCAAGCTTGTCGAGTTCCTCGACAAGCCTAACAAGGAACTCGTCAAGGAAAATAATGTGTCTCGCCCGACGAGTTACTCTTCGTGTGTGCGAGGCATCACACTCAGAATCAAGAGTATCTCTGGATTACTATATTATTTTCTTCCCCTCTCCCCTTTAATTGCATTGGACCTCTCCTTGCCCATTTTCTTTCTTAGTAAAAGAACCACAAATGGAAAATGTTTGTTGTTCACCTAAAGGTTCACCTTGTACATAATTGAACATGCTGTTCTAGTTTTCTCTTTATATATTTCCTCCCCTTTAATACTATTCTGTATGTACACTATATTCATTACAATACAGTTTCCTCCGCAAAGCAAAAAGTTTGAATCTTGTGAACAAAAGGCAACTGTTGCAAGCACCCCTGGCAGTGCATCAGGTTGTCCCAATCCCTCTTATTACTTTTTCCTGTATTAAATTGTATTTAATTTTTTTCAATAAATGTACTTAAAGTGAAAAAAAACACTGAAGATGCTGAACATTAGTTTTGTTTTATCTATTAACAGCATGCCGTTCTGCAGAATATCATGTTCTTTAAAAGCATGTCCCAAACGTAGGCAACACAGACTGAGCAGGTACGCTATGTACACCACAGCGAATAGTTGGCCACATCGTACTGATAATAAGAATAGCTTAAAGTCTCAATTGTAAGTCAAAACATACATTTTTTATTAAGTTGTGGTCAGAGTGGGGAAAGTTGGAGGACAACGGCTGAGTTTTTACTGCTCCATTAGAAATTTACTCTCACTTACGGTATATGAGAACCACCATTTTACAAGGCTGAAAATGAGAAAGTCTGCAACAGGGACACAAACGGCAATAAATACCTAACAGAAGTTCTGGCCCTACCCTACTCATTTTTGTTTCTGCCTGTGAAACTGTTATCACCGTAACAGTAAAAAAAGGGAAATCTCTCTTACGAATCTCCAGAACACATAACACAATTAGCTGTTCTAATCCTGCCCCACGCTATACAAAACAGAAAAAAAAAGCTTCACTCTCTCATTGACTATTTTTAATTCTTATGCTACTATCATTAGCAAATAGATGGGAAATTATATTATATTTCTTTTTGTTTTACATTTCCTCAGTTAGTCTTCAGGAAGAGAGAAAGATTTTTCTCAGCTAAGCACACCCTCCTGTTTGAATGCTAAGGGCAGATGGATTCCATGAAGTAAATGCTACATGAATCCTCTACCCTTATTCAAGATGGCCATCGCCAGAAATTACATAGATACATAGTTAGTCAGGTTGAAAAAAAGTCCATCTAGTTCAACCATAAAGTAAATAAAATAAAAAATATCATACAATCCCATATACCCAATTCTATACCCACAGCTGATCCAGAGGAAGGCGAAAAACTCAATCAGAGCATGCTCCAATTTGCTACAGCAGGGGAACAAATTCTTTCCTGATCCCCTGAGAGACACTCGGATTTTTCTTGGATCAAAACGCTATGGGGTGTTTTTCAAAGTGATTTCTCAGCAAAGTAAAGCACAGAGACATGGATGGGTGGGTGAGTTTGCTTTGAATATTAAAAATGAAATAAATAGCGATTATGGTTTGTGGTGTTCAGGTGCAGTGTAGTGCCTCTTTAATTATTGTGCCGTGATTAAAGTGTATCTAACCCCATTTGCATATTACATATGCTTTAACATTTTAGTGTTTAGTGTTTAGTATCCTTAAGATCATGGTCAATATATCACATTAAAATTGTTATGAATACCGTAATATTAAATCTTTTAGAGGTTGGTCACATGATCATTATCTACTTGTTCCATAGTCAACTTGCAAAGTGGGGCTGGGATTGTGAACTTTTAATCCAGGTTGCTTCCACGCAGATGTAATTATATATAAAATATTATATATATATACATATATATATATATATATATATATATATATATATATATATATATATATATAAAATAAAGAGAGTGGATATATCATTTAAATATATATTAAATTGCATACTTAAATGCACTAAGAGACAAAAACTGCTAGAAATAAAAATAATTTATTCTTAAAATCAATAATAAAAAAATGTGTGTGTATATACATACATATATATATATATATACACACACACACACACACACACACACACACACACACACACACACAGTGTGCATTGCTTGTATCTTTTAACATTCTCTAATTCATTCCAGACAACCAAAGTTCATGTGGTAAGTCTGTTGTTATTATGTTATGTTCTAGAATTTGTGGTATATATGTGCATAGCTAGACATAATTTTTCATCATTATGACTATCTTTTATGTTTATTCTTGTAGCCCTCAGATGGAGCTGTCCTTGATACTCTGATAATTATTATCTGCTCACGTTTTTTAGCTTGTACGTCAAGTATGGAATGATTCTTTTTCATCACATTAAACGCAGATATCTGTTTTAATTTGTTTCCTAGACAAAGTTAACAACAAAAACAGCAACATCTGTAAAGCACAGGCTGCCTTTTTTTATGTGCATTTGCTGCAAAAGATTTACGATTAATAATTAATATTGATCTGCATGCTCACAGTAGGTACTTTATTCAGCATAAAAAATGAATAATCCTAATGAGTTAATCAGATTAGGAAAGTACTCTTCTCCGCCTGGCTCTAAACTAATATTACTTTAAAAGCTTTACTTTGCCTTTGTACTTCAACATGTAAGTGGGTTTTTGTAAGATTAGAGATTTATAAGCATACAAAAGCGAGTAATCCCATGTCAGACAAAGGTGTTTTTTAACAGCAGGGATAATGTACGTGAAGAGAGGTGAAATGAGTTAAACTCTAAGAAGACAAATAAACAGTAACCCAGACGCTGTGTACCAAGATCTGCTTTTCATTAGAGATCCCATCTACGGAGCTGTCTTTGCAGAAATTGTTCCAGCAAAGGCATATTGTCTTGTAACACTATACTAACTTGGCAGATTGTTTTCTAAAGAAACGTAGAGATGCATTCGAGCCTTTGCTTTGATCGCTCAGGAAAATGGAAGTGACAAGCTTGAGTAGGAAAAAACAGATAATGGTCTGATATCGTTGGACAAAACAAAGGATTTAATTCCCTTTACTAGAGATTGTCAAAAAAAAAGAAACATAATGCCTTGTTTACACAGGTATTAGTAGGGTTGCAAACACACGTTGAGAACCTTCTGAGTCCCCCTTTGACTTCAGAATGAAGAAGGTGTATTGAACTGGACAGCTAAGTACATACCAATTTTTAGGAAATCAATTTCTTTTCTATTGTGATGCTATAAACATTGCTTTCTATATATCTGGTCTATGCCAAAATCTGCCGACCTATTAACTTAATTTGGGGTCTCCACACTTTGGAAACAAAGGGCCACTTTACTGTCCTTTGTACTTCAGGGGGGGCAGATTGTGGTGAGTGGGAGTAGAAAATATCCCGGCGTCAATTGGAGTAAACAGGGCCACAGACTTGATGGTCAGTGGGAATAATAAAAATTACATAGCGCCTGTGGTCATTGGTTTCAGTGGAAGGAATAGTGTCCCATCATTGGTATTAGTGGAAGGAATAGTGCCCCATCATTGGTGTGAGTGAGAGGAATAGAGTCCCATCTGTGGTGTCAGTGGAAGGAATAGTGCTTAAAACTGAGCTCTAGGCTCCTTTAGAAAATATTACAAATACTGTAGCTGCTGACATTTAATATTAGGGCACTTACCTGTCCACAAATCAAGCGGTGTCCTCAATGGAGCTGATTTTTCAATCAGCTCTCAGGTGCTGCCGCTGCCATCTCAGCTAAGAGAAACCGGCAGTGATGCCTTGCGGCTTCACAGCCAGTTCCCTAATATGCATGCACAAAGCATGCTGCGCTTTGTGAATTGCTGGCTCCAGGGGAAGAGGAGGGGGGCCGAAATTTGTGAACTCAGGCAGCAGTGGGAGCAGGTACCCGTCAAGACCAGGTACCCGTCCCCCCCCCCCCAAAAAAAGGTAGCAAAAGTATCAGCGGAGAGGGGAAGGAAGCAGACAAGTGTAGCTTCCCCTTTTGGGTGGAGCCCCGTTTTATTATTGGTGTCAATGGAAGGAATAGTGCCCCATGATTGGTGTTAGTACGAGGAATAGTGCTCCCATTGTTGGTGTTAGTGGGCGTAATAGTGCCCCATTGTTGGTATCAGTGAGAGGAATCGTGACCCATTTTTGGCCTCAGTGCAAAGAATTATGCCCCGCTGTTGGTGTCAGATGGAGGAATTATGCCCCACTGTATCAGTGGGAGAAATAGTGCCCCAAATGTCGAATAAAGGCAGGCAAAGGGCCAAACTGGCCAACAGGTTGTAATTTGGAGTCCACTGGATTATAAGGTTCTTAATGTCAGAATGTGTGAAAGCCATGTAGAACTCATTCTGAAGTCATGTAGAAGTTGTATGTGCATCCAGCTCCTGTATGAACAAGACCTAAAGGTTAAACTAAGGTAATGTCACATATGGCATTTCACTTATCTGAAGAGGAAAGTTTGTGGAAATACTTTGTGGTTTGAAATAGGAAAAGTCTGGCCTTTCACAGGTATCCCTATTATTTTATAGAAAAACAGTAATCCATCCCTTACATCAGGGAAATTATTTATGCTGTACTTACAATCTCTTGAGATGTCATATCAAAGTAATATTCAACTGTTTAAGCATTTAGCGGGGGAAGGGACTCAGACTTTGACTAAAGTGAGATAAATTAGCCTTTGCTTAATTATTCCTTCAGCATCAGTTAGCATCTATCCAGGGTTCACTGCAGACATTTAAACCACTCACCAGTGTTTTTAATAACATCTACATCTAGCCTAAGATAGCTAATCACGACACAGTCAATCATTCCTCGCTACAGCGTGGAAACTACTGTTAGTTGCATTCGGGAAAAAAAGGGTAAACAAGCCCATTTTAAAATGAGGAACAGGTTTCCATTTACATTATTAGAAAAAAAAAATCTGACAATTTATATATGCACTATGTAGCCCTAAGCAATCATAAAACAAAGAATGCATAATTCCCGAACAATTTCCATAAAAGCCTATGCATAAGTTATCCCAGCAAGGCTACATTGCAAGCCACAAACATGAGCGCTCCAACAAAATATACTAATCATGTATGTTATTAATCAGACATGGGGCCATTCTCAATTGTATAGGTATGTGAACAGCACGCATTTACAAGAATAGTTCCAGGAATACGGCAATATTGCTTACTATTAGTGGTAATATGCATGTCATTTCATTATTTTTCAGGTTGTTGGTTCAAGAAAGACCGTATATCTTGTTTTTATAAAGAAATAAAAAAATAACAATTCTGACTTGGAAACATAAACGCCAGAAAGATGTGATTTAACCACTTCAGCCCCTGAGGATTCGGCTCCCAAAAGACCAGTGCACCTTTTGCGATTCTGCACGGTGTCGCTTTAACTGAAAATTGCGCGGCCGTGCGACGTGGCTCCCAAACACAATTGACGTTCTTTTTTCCCACAAACAGAACTTTCTTTTGGTGGTATTTGATCACCTCTGCAGTTTTTTTTTTTTTGCGCTATAAACAAAAATAGAGTGAAAATTTTTAAAAAAAAGCAAATTTTCTTACTTTTTGCTATAATAAATATTCCCCAAAAATATATATAAAAAAAATATAAAATGTCCTCAGTTTAGGCCCATAGGTATTCTTCTACATATTATTGTTAAAAAAAATCGCAATGAGCGTTTATTGATGGGTTTGCGCAAAAGTTATTGCGTCTACAAAATAGGGGATAGTTTTATGGCATTTTTATTAATATTTTTTTTTACTAGTAATGGCGGCGATCAGCGATTTTATATCGTGACTGCGACATTATGGCGGACACATCGGACACTTTTGATGCTATTTTGGGACCATTGTCATTTATACAGCGATCAGTGCTATAAAAAAGGCACTGATTACTGTGTAAATGACATTTGCAGGGAAGGGGTTAACCACTAGGGGGCAAGGAAGGGGCTAAGTGTGTCCTAGGGAGTGTTTCTAACTGTGTGGGGGCTCTGGGCTACGAGTGACATGACACTGATCACTGCTCCTGATGACAGGGAGCAGTAGATCAGTGTCCTGTCACAAGGCAGAACAGGGAGATGCCTTGTTTACAATGGCTTCCCCCCGTTCTGGATGCAGTGAGAGCAGTTTAAAGCCTATCTGAGGGGGACAGCTCAGATACGGAAAACTGATGTATTGTTTGTGCTGCTAGAAAACTTTATTGGTGCAAACTTTATTGTTTGCACCACCTGTATATTGCTGTTCACAGTATATAGGGCCTGGGAGCCCCACGCCTTTCCTTTTTTAAATTTGGGTGCCGAGTTCCCCTTAATATCCATACAAGACCCAAAGGGGCTGGTAATGTGCTGGGGGGGGTGCCCATGCCGTTTTTCTCAATGATTTTCATTCATATTGCCGGGACCATACTGTGCAAGCTCTGGCCAGTGATCCATCCTCAAGACCCAGTAACCCAAAGGATTTTCGGTGCGGAAGGTGTCCAAGTCTGATCTTGCCCCTAGGTATTCCTTCACCATGTAAATTAGACACTGGCGATGGTTGCTGGAACCGATCATACCTTGGGGCTGCGGACTAAAAGATTGTCTGAACGCATCGGTCAGACGGCCACCTTCTCCACCACTCCTTCGGTGACTGACCAAAGCCTATTGATGCCTATTGATGCTAGTACTTCTCCTCCCCGCAGGGTGGATACGACTGACCGGAATGACTCCATGCGAAAAGAGCGGATGTTTAAGAAGCGATTCAGATCCTTGAGATCTAGAATCGGTCCGACATCTCCATTTGGTTTTAGTACAGTGAAGAGATTTGAATAAAACCACATGCCCTGCTCTTCTGAGGGGGCCTCTATTATCACCCCCTGAGATATCAATCAATCTAGTACCAGAAATAAGTACTTTTCCTTAACTGGGTCCTTGGGAACGTTTGATCTTAGAAAACGAAACGGTGGAAACTCTTGAAACTCTAGCTTGTAGCGTAGGGCTACCACAGAGATGACCCACTTGTCTTGGACCACCTTTTGCCAAGTTTCTGAAAACCACCAAAGTCTTCCCCCCACTCGATCGAGCTGGGGTGCCCCTTCATAAGGAAGCCTTGGGATTCTGTTTTGTGGGCTTCTGACCCCAGGGCTTCTTCTGGCCCTGTGCTTGGCCATGAAGCTTAGCCTTTGACACCAACGGCGGAGGCCGTCGTGACTGCCCGTAGGCTGTTGCCCCTGGCACATTTGAATGAAAGATGCCCACTCGTTCTCTTAACCAGCAGAAGGGTACTCTTACCACTATAATTTTTTTAGGATGTATTTATCCAAATCTTCCCCAAACAACCTTTCCCCATGAAAGGGAAAACCAGCCAAGAGCTCCTTGCATGGAAACTCGACAGATCAATTATTTAGCTACAGAATTCTACGCATATGTACCAACATGAGCGCAAGGCGTGATGCCTGATGGAGAGAATCCTTAATAGCGTCCAACCCAAAGCATAAGGCCAAGGTAGGTCAGCTAAATCTTGGTCTTTTTCTCATTGAGCAGGCACCTTCTTGATAACCTGCTTAACTTCGTTCCTGAGGGATTGACAAATGCCTATTGCTGCTACTGCAGGTTGTGCTACTGCACCGGCTAGAGCAAATAAGGCCTTAAGCACAGATTTCATCTTTTTAATCGGCTGAATCTCTAAACACTTGGACATTGTCCACTGGCAATTTTTGCTAGGCTGAAAAAGGTTCTTCAGATGCTAAACCCTCAGAAGAGGAGTCATCCGTATGCCTTTCTGCCTGATCCCCCAAAAGGTATTTCAATAGCTCCTGCCCATTCCAGTTCCAATACTGGGAGGTCAAGGGCCGGAGAAGGGGATCTGCCGCATTTTCTCCC
This sequence comes from Rana temporaria, assembly GCF_905171775.1. Classification (NCBI taxonomy): domain Eukaryota; kingdom Metazoa; phylum Chordata; class Amphibia; order Anura; family Ranidae; genus Rana; species Rana temporaria. Next base: position 489,106,023 of record NC_053489.1, read on the forward strand.
ATCCTGGGAGGAAGATGTAAGCATCTCAGCTATCAAATCGTCCTTAGTGACGTATGCAGATGCTGAAATGTTGGAAGCAGCAACAACACCTGAGAGTCTAGGTGGCTCAGATTGACCAGTTGCTCCAGGTCCTTCAGGGGAGGATTGAATTGTGGATGTGCAGTGACTTTGCACTCCCCCTGCTGTATTCCCCCTTTTATTACGATAAGACATAGTCCTAAGCACAAAAAGTACAAAAAGCAGAAGTACTAACACAGTGCATCTACTGCCGAGCTTTAGTCCAGCAAATGAATATTATGCCGCTATAATTGCTCAGACTGATGCTGAGTAGACGTGCCTTAAGAATGCCTGTATCCAACACCCATATAGCTTACATGCTCTTGTATGCTCTGTGTCCCTCAGCCAACCAGACACATTGAGAGTGAAAAGCTTTGAAAGCCAGTAAGCCTGGCACCTGTGCCGTGTATCATGTGCATGCCGTGTATCACGTGCATGCCGTTTCCACGTGCGCGACTGCGGCTGATAAGCCCGGAATGCTTCCGCACCCTTTTTTTTTAAAGGAGAGCTCTTTGTGCCCGCAAACAGGCTGCAGGATACTGCTGGAAATCACGGACAGACCCAATCTTCACCCATCACGGCGGGCCGTGTCATGATAGACCTTCAAGGACCGTGTCCCCCTTGTATATGGGGTCCACTCCCTTGGACCTGTACAGCACCCTGCCAGAGCAACCCTTTGGTATAGTATATACGTGACCAAGGTGTCAGATCCCAGGGTCCAGCTCTCAAAAGAGAAGCATTACAGGCCGAAACCTTGTTCTTCCTCTTACTCCATTCACTGTTTGTGTATTTAGGTAGCTTCGGGTTCCACTGCAGCTGGGTACAAAAGTCAGCAGGAGTTATTCCCCCACCCAAGCTGTTTAGCATGGATGGAAGATTTTTTTTATATATAATTCCTTAATTTATTTATCAAAGAAGGCACCGTTTACAATCCAAGTTGATGACTTGGAACATATAATAAAATCAAATAACAAAAAGAAACGGGTCACATAAACATATGTGCATATTAACCACCCCCGCAATACACTGTACAGATGATTACATGAAAGATAACAGGTTCAAAATTAGTTAACAGCAGATAGATCCGGGAATATTAATGGGTAACTACGAAGAGGACCCTAGCATAAAAACATAAAAGTCAAGCTGTGCTGTAGAATGAGGTCTGTACAGTATCGGGATGCAGAGCGGCCAGTTGGAGTGGGGTGCTACCTCAAGTTAAGATAGGGGTGGACGCGGATATATACTACTTTCAGAGAGAATTACCCAACACTAGACTAAAGATCCATAAAAGCAAGGTAAAAGGAGGGGGTGAAACATGGTGAGGGGAGGGGGATGGAGGAGCGGAAGTCCCTAATGTAAGAAGAGAACGAATTCGAAAAAAGCAGGGAGAGAAAGGGGGATAGGCAGATAGTAAACAGATAGTGGAGAGTCAGTACCTCTCGCCCAGGCAAGAGGAACTAAGTCCAAGAGGTCAGCTAAATTGCGAGGCCTCCTGGAGGTGTGTGTCAGTACATAAAAAGTTATGCCAGGGTTTCCAGGTCTCACGAAAGGTCCCCTCCCGGTTGTGTAGGGTGGCGGTGAGATCTTCCATATCTCTTAGTTTGTTTATTTTAGAGAACCATAGGGCTTTGGATGGCGGGGTCTCTGATCTCCAACAGAGGGGGATGCATGCCTTTGCCACATTCAGCAACTTAATTGTAAGGGAGGCCTTGCATTTCTTGATCGGTCGCGGTGAGAGGTGGGTGGATAGGAGATTTGATTAATTTCTCTCGTTCAGCTCACAAGCTGAGCGAGAGAAAGATCTTTCCATGTATGGCTAGCTTTAGACTGCCAGTAGAGGCAATGACCTCTAAGATCCAGCTAATTAGCTGGCTGCATTGTCTCAGACTGCATAAAGTGTGTTGGCTTTCTTCAGGTGAATAAACATCCCACACATTTCCGGACTTGGAAAGTGAAGTAAGCTCCTGCAGTGGTGGGATTTTACAGTAAATAGTTTTCCTTAATGATTAGGTGAGATGTAGCTGGTTTTCCTATCCAAAAGATATAAAGGATTGATTTATGACTGTTATATTCTCCCTTGCGTTTGAAGGCATTCCTGTGGATTGTAGATCTTACCTAAAAGAGATTTTTTTTTCTGTTACCAATGTAAGCTTTCTGCTTTTTGTTCCAAGTTAATAAACATGTAAGCAGGTGTACTGTCTTAACTTGTGCAGGAACTTCAGATGCCGATGTCTGTGGATGAGCAACCTTTACAAATATATACGGTAAGTCTAGACACAAAGAAAATTACTTTCAAGCTCCATGGATACAGGGTTGTCCTCTTCTTTTGCCTCAATGTCCTGTACGCATTCTGTCCTGGGCCACCATCTTTTTTTCTTCCACCACGGGGAGCCAGCTTTCTCTGCCTAGCTGGCCCTCTGAAATAGAATAACGCAGCTCCAGATCTCGCCCGTACATAGACAGAGATCTGGCACTGTCTATTTGCATATTGTTTCTGAAGTCACATGGTTGGTAAGGTTTAACCACTAGACCTCCAGAAGATTTTACCCCTTCATGAACAGGCCATTTTTTTTCTATTTAGCACTGTGCTACTTTAACTGGAAATTGCATGGTCATGCAACACTGTACACAAATTAGATTGATATAATTTTCTCACACAAATAGAGCTTTCTTTTGGTGGTATTTAATCACCACTGAGTTTTTTATTTTTTTGGCTACAGTATATAAATGAAAAAAAGATTTAAAAAAAAACATATTTTCTACTTTCTGTTTTAAACCATATCCAATAGAATCAAATTTCTTCATGAAATTTGGGGGAAATGTATTTTGGTAAAAAAAAAAATCCCAATTAGTGAATATTAATTGGTTTGTGTGAAAGTGATAGCGTCTACAAGCTATGGTATATACTGTATATTTGAAAATTGATCAATCCTGATGTACTGACGGCCTATTTAATTTCCTAAGGCCCCAAAATGTCAGGACAGTATAAATACCCCCCAAATGACACCTTTTTGAAAAGTAGATTTTTTTTGCCAAAATGATTTGGAAAATTAAGCAATTTAATAAAATTCGCTTTTTTTCACTTTTTCTTTTTTACATACTGTCACGGCATCATCATGTGATCAGGGATACTGACCGGTGGCATTATGTTACAAAAACATTTAAATCATTTTTTATTAAATTTTCTTAACTTTTTTCTTATTTTTTAACATGTTTTTTACATACTTTTCTCAAAGTAGTTCAGTGTCACCATAGTGACACTGTACTACTCTGTGCGCCCCTAAACCAGAAGAGGTTGGATGATGTACATTGATGTACGGCAACTGGTTAAAGTGATTGTAAAGGTTTTTTTTTTTGCACAGAAAAGCTCTCATCTGCCTCTTTTAAGGTGCCCCCTGCCAGCATCCAGGCTCCTCCCACCCTCCCTCATTTGTGTGGGCTCATTACCAAGCTAGGCTCTGTGTGTTCATTGACACACACACTATCTCAACCCCGCCCCCGCCTAACAGGATTTGATTGATAGTAGCAGGAGCCAATGGCTTCTGCTGCTGCCTCCATGTCCAGTGGGGAGGGAGAGTAAGGAGAGAGCCACTGCTCTTGGGCACAGCCCAGGATCAAGATCGGGCTCAGGCAAGTATTTAGGGGGTGCTCAGGAGGGGGGGGGGGAGCTGAACACAAAAAGTGTTTTATTGTAATGCAAAGAATTATTTAGGTAAATAAGAAGCTAAAATTGCAAAAAAAAGTGCTTTTCAGATGGTGTTTTAGATTGGTGCAAATTTTCACTTTTGAGTGAAAGTTTTCTTTAAATACATCTCTTCAGAATAAAAATATTCTCTGTAGTCGCTGTTGTTCTTCCAGTTTATATGTAGAATTCATTACTTGATCTGCTGTTATCTGACTCGCATCAATACAAAAGCACAGCACACATGAATTGGAGACTTTTCATTAAATTCTTATGTGACTACATCAGGCTGACATAGTATAACACGTCTGGGTTTTTCTTATGCTCATATAAGCATCACAAGCAGCTACTTGCTTGTTATCATTACTTATAAGTATTTCTTGCTATTTGGGAAGCTATAATACAGGTATAGCAGCAGTCATGATTGTACAGTGAATCAGAAATTATTGATAGCATCACCTGATGCTTATAATTAGTGTTTTGACACAACATTTCTCCCTGCCAAAAGCAAATGGCTATAAAAAAAAAACCTTGATCTGTTAAAGCCGATATAGAAAAATACTGTTTGATCAAATTAAAGCATAACTCCAATTTTGTTGAGGGGGAAAACAATCATTCCCCTCTGGGTGATCAATGTACATTGCAAGGATTATAACAAACTTTGTTGCAGATTCCTACCTTTTGTTATTCTGAAGAAATCCATGTGTGTGTGTCTGTGCATAATGGGGGTGGCACAACACTAATGAGGAAATCTGCTGCGCCTAAATCCCTTTAGACCTGTTTATTTTGAAAATATCTCAAAAAAAATACATTTTTGTTGCAGGGGATTCCTGAAATCTGATTTGTATCTTGGGCAGACTTCTGGGAAAATTGGTGGACCAATCACACAAGCAGGAAATTATATTTCTGGGGAGTGGTCAGTACACGTACAAGTACTCCATGTAGCCATATTGCAATGCATTCTCAGAAAATTACATTGGCTGCAGTTTATAAAGGAAAGATTTTTAATAACATTCAATTACAATATTAGTGTCGCAATTATATGCACTGTGGGCCTGATTCCCAAAAACCTGTGTAAATTTAGGATTATCTAACTTATGTCATTTAAGTTACGGCGCCCTAAGTTGGTGTCGTAAGTACCGTATTCTCAGCGCATTTGCAGTCAAAATTGCGCCATCCTTAACCTAAGTTCCAATGCGTAAGGCGTGGTTATGGCAAGTGGGAATGAAGTGGGCGTGCCTCATTGTAATGAGCCGTGACCCCATGCAAATGAAGTGCCGGCCGTACTGCGCATGCGCGCACGAATCTGGACCTCACTGCGCATGTGCAGAACTTTGGTCAGCGCAATCAGTGAGATAGGTAAAAGGCCAAGCGTACTTAGTTTGAGGATCGCCCTGTGTCTAAATAGCCCCAGTCAAACACACTTCTATTGCAAAAGTATTTCCCTGTGTTCCCTTCCTAAAGCAAGTTGCTTCTGCTTTGAACGTTTGTCAGTGTTTGTTGGTAAGATTTGTTTGTGAGAAAAGTGTTTGTGGAGTTGGAGGGTATAGTTGGTGTTTGTTTTTGCTAATTTGTTCTTTGTTTTGATTGTTTGCCTGTTTGTTTTTGATAAGTGTTTTTTTTTGGTGTGTGATTGTTTTTTGTTTCCCTTTTTTGCCTGTTTGTTTTTGATAAGTGTTTCTTTTTTGGTGTGTGATTGTTTTTTGTTTTCCTTTTTTGCCTGTTTGTTTTTGAATTTATAGTAGCTGTCTGTATTTTTTTTTTTTTTTTGCTTGTTTTTATTTTCTTTGTTGTGTGTGTGTATTGTTGTTTGTTTTTTGGGTGAGTTCCCTGTTGCTGGGTGTTGTCTGTCATGGCTCCCAAGCGCAGGAAGCTTAATTTTACCCTGGCAGAGAAGCATATACTTGCTCAGGGCGTCATCAAATATGGGCGATTTCTCCATGGCCCTGAGAGCCACAACACCACCCCGGCCAGGAGGAAGGAGATCCTTAAAAATATTACCGATCGGATCAATGCGGCGGGGGGGGGGGGAGACCAGGACCATCGCTGGAGTTCAAAAAAAAAAAATGACTTGAGGAGCGTGTCCCGGAACAAGCTGGCAACGCTGCATGCCCATACCAGGGGCACTGGAGGAGGGGGACCCTGCCCAGTCAGGATGAGTGAGGAGGAATGGGCAGTGGCCCAGTGTTTCCACCCACAGCAGGTGGTGGGCCTGCCTGGCTTTGACAATGATCCTCTTATGAGGACAGGAAATTTTTTGGAATTTCTATCTGGTGATTAGCATGTGTGGGTGGGGGAAGGGAAGATGTGCCAAGTGTGTGGATCCAACAACCTGTGATTGTTTTGTGTCCTCCCCAGATGGCCAGGAGGTTGCAGCCCCATCAGCCCAGGAGTTTGCTGGGTCATCAGCCCAGGAGGTTGCTGGGTCATCAGCCCAGGAGGTGGCAGCCCCATCAGCCCAGGAGGTGGCAGCCCCATCAGGTCAGGAGGTGGCAGCCCCATCAGGGCAGGAGGTGGCAGCCCCATCAGGTCAGGAGGTGGCAGCCCCATCAGGTCAGGAGGTTGCTGGCCCATCAGGGCAGGAGGTTGCTGGCCCATCAGGGCAGGCTGCTGCACCACCCCCAAGACAGGCTGATGCAGAGTCCCAAGAAGGGCAGGATTCGCCATGGGAGGGGAGTGCCTACAACTCCCCTAATTTGGATGTTGAGTGGGAGGAGGATGAGGGGGAGGAAGATGACAATATTGAGATTGGGCAGCAAATCATGATGGGCCAAGATATGACCTTTGAGTCATCCCCTGAGGGAACCCCACAGGCGCCCAGCAGTCAGGCCACCATCATGGGTCGCCCCTTCCAACCCTCCTCCAACATGCAGCAGCACCCATGGCTCACTCCAACTCCTCCTCCAAGGCCACAAGCCTCAGGGGCAAGTAGGAGGCCGACCCCGCAAAACAGGGGGGGGGGGTTGGTGCGTCTGCCGGTCAGTCTGTTGAGGGACAATGTCCGGCAGACCCGCAGTCTGTCTGCAATCCAAAAAACTATGACCAACGTGGAGCACAGCCTGGGTGCAATGAGGGAGTCACTGGGTGAGGTGGCCACCAACTCAGTGGGGGTCATCACGTGTTTGTGGGACCTGAAAAACGCAACCACAGGCGTGGCCCAGGAGGTGACTGCCCTCACCCAGGCTGTGCAGGCCAATACCCGGGCTGTGCAGGCCAATACCCGGGCTGGCCAGGCTAATACGGCTGACATTACTTCCTGTCTGACAAGGATAGCCGTTGCCTTGGAGGGAAGGCCAGCAGGAGGACAGACACCAGGGGAGGCTCCTTCTTCCCCTGCACAGACCCCCCCCCATGAAAATACTCCCTCCCCTGCACAGACCCCCCCTGAAAATACTCCCTCCCCTGCACAGACCCCCCCCCCGTGAAGATCCCCCAGTCGGCCGTGGCCGTCCCCGTGGCCGTGCCCGTGCCCGTGGCCGTGGGCAGCCCAGAAGGAGCACTCGGCAACATCCTTAAGTTGCAGGGGTACTTTTGATTTTTTTTTTTTTTTTTTTGCTACTGTACTTATGATTTGGTTTATGTGTGTGAATGATGTGTGAATGTGGGGGGGTGGCATTCCTGAAAACATAAGGGTGTCACCCTCAGTTTTGGTGGAGTATGGATCCCCAGGACCAGGGAGAAGTCATCCTAGGTTCCTGAATGGTGTATGAATGCACAGTGACATAATTGGAGCCGTGGCGGGGCGTTACTGCTCCCAAGTACCAAAGGGGGGGGGGTACTTGGATCTAATCCAATTCGATGTGCATGTGATGTGTCTGTGCTAGGGACCACAGTGACGTGCATTCATGCATTCTCATTGTGAGATAATTAATGTGCGTTTTGTACCAAAAAAAAAACATTCTCATTGTCATATAAGTAATGTGCATTTTATGTGCAAAGAAAATGTTTAAAGGTCACATAATCTCTGTGATTTATTCTGGGCAAAGCAAAAAAATAAAGATAATTAGGGTCCATTTACTGGGCAAAGATGCCTTCAGCCAGTTGTCTCCTTATTACCTGGCCCTCAGCAGTCCGGGTAGAGGGGTTTGGGGGGGGGATTGCCTGGGTGGGGGGTTAGGTCAGGACATATCTCAACATGCAGGCCCCTTCTCACAGCATAATTATGGAGGATGCAACATGCCCCAATAATTTGGCAGACAAAGTCTGGGGAATACAAGAGTGTACCCCCAGTCTTGTCAAGGCATCTGAATCTGGACTTGAGAAGGCCAAATGTCCGCTCTACTATTGCCCGGGTCTGGATGTGCACCTCGTTGAATTTGCGTTCTCCGGGTGTTTGGGGGTTCCTAAAGGGGGTCATCAGGTGGGGTCCCAACGCATATCCAGAGTCACCTGTAAGGGAAAAGACAGGAGGATATTAGTCATGCATGTGCCCCTTGTGATGTCTGCATCACGGGGGGGGCATACCTGACACCAATGTCACTCACCAATCAGCCAGCTGTCTCCATACACATTCTGCTCCAAGTCTTGGTAGATCTTGGTCTGCCGTAGGATGTACTGTCGTGGCACGACCCTGGAAACTTGGCACAAACGTGCCAGATGAGGCCATGGGCATCTACGATCACCTGGACATTGATCGAATGCCAGCCTTTCCTGTTTCTGAACAGGTGTTCAGTTTCATGGGGGGGCTGTAGTGCCACATGGGTGCAGTCTATCGCCCCGATGGTCCTTGGGAAGCCAGCAATGCTGTAGAAGTCTGTCATGGCTTGCAGACGCTGCTCCTCCTGGGTGGGCATCACAAACTGGTTGGTCATGCGCCGCAGTATGGCAGGGACCACCTGATGGACACATTTGCTCATTGTCGACTGCACCATCCCAGCCAGACCTCCAGATGCACGCTGGAATGAGCCACTGGATAAAAAATGGAGGGTTGCCATCACTTTATGAAGAGGTGTCAGGGCATGGGAGCGTCTGGTTGGGGTGATAAGATCCTCATGAAGTAGTTGGGTGATCTCCAGGATGGCCTCCCTATCAAACCTGTAGTTGCCATACACCTCATAATCTGGCATTTGCAAAAGATCACGCCGTGGACGATAAACTCTCGCCTGTGCCCTCATCCTCCTCCTCTGTGCCCTCCTCCTCCTTTGTGCCTGTAAGGCAGCAAGTGCCGTCAGAATCATAGCTGGCCCTGGCATTTTTACACAAAGATCCTTCTCAACTATAGCTCTAAGCTCTAGTCACTACCTACAGCAAACCCTTCCACAGCATGTGTAAAATTAGGGCTGGTTTTATAATGTGGAAATTTAGTCAGAAAAACTAACAGGTGCGCACAGGGCGGAAAATACGGCGCACACACTTAATTTTGAGAATCGCCCTAACTCCCTCATTTGCATCTTTGCCTATCAAAAACAGCGGCAAGCCTAGCGTAATTTGCGCCCGGGGATGCGCAGGTGTAACTAATTTAAGTACGGCTGAAAATATGGAAATCTTTGCTTAACTCGTTTTGAAGATCGTGCGCAAATATACGCGCCGTGTAAATTTAGAAAACTTGAGTTAAGTCTGCGTATCTCTTTTGGGAATCAGGCCCTGTATTTTTATTTATTTTTTTACTTATTTGCTATCTTCCCCCCCCCCCCCCCCACGAAAGTGGAGTTACCTTTAAAAAAAAATGCTTGAAACATGCGCTTTATTACAACACGCTGCCTTGCCAAGAGATGTGCAATGCTGTACCCTGCACCTTATTATGGTCCATTAGGTAGCCTAGTCTTCTGGAGACTAAATGCCGCGTACACACGATCGTTTTTCGGCATGGAAAAAAACGAAGTTTTTCAGCATGTCCAAAAAAACGAAGTTTTTCCAACTTCATCATTAAAAACGATGTTGCCCACACACCATCGTTTTTGAAAAATGATGAACAAAGCGCGGTGACGTATAACATGTACGACGGCACTCTGAAGAGGAAGTTCTATTCGCCTTTGGGCTGCTTTTAGCTGATTCCTTGTTAGTAAAAGATGATTCACACTTTTTTGTCTGTTACAGCGTGATGAATGTGCTTACTCCATTATGAATGGTAGTTTTACCAGAACGAGTGCTCCCATCTCATGACTCGCTTCTGGGCATGCGCGGGTTTAAAACGTCGTTTTAGCCCACACATGATCATTTTTTACAACCCGAAAAACGACATTTTAAAAAACGACGTTAAAAAATGCAGCATGTTCGAAGTTTTTCAGAAGCCAGAAAACGATGTGAATCCCACACACAATGATTTTAAATTACGTTTTTAAAAACGTGTTTTTTTCCATGCCGAAAAACGACCGTGTGTACGCGGCATAAGGCTGGCTTTACAATGGAACATTTTGGAACAATTTGTACAAAGAATTCAAAGAAAATTCCCAGTATAGTCGATAACTTAATGATGGTCTCTCGAAAGTACTTCAAACTTTTGTTTTTAACATTCAATTTAGACTTTCCCAAATGAAAATCCCACTTGCTGGTAGAAAATAGAGGAAAATCCAGCTTCTTTAAATTTTCTCATTCATTGCAATTGAAAATTATTGTTGATTTGACAGCATAAACGACTAGAAATGTTCTTAAAATTAAAAATTTTGAACAAAATTTTACTAGTGTTTGGCCACTAGTGTATTTACTCAAACCCTACATTTTCTGAGCTCCCTCCCAAGAAGTCAGGATTTCATTAACCCTCCTGGCGGTAACCCAGAGCGTGACTCGGGGTGGATTTTTTCTGCTGCGATCGGTATCCCCGAGTCACGCTCGGGGTAAGCTATGCAGAGCCTGCAGCGTGCGCTGGCTTACCTTGTCCTGGATCCAGCGATGTCACCGCGCTGTGTGAGCGAGCGGGACCTCGCTCGATTCACACAGCGTCCTCCTGTGCCGCCGATCTCCGTTCCCTGCGACGTTACGACGCACGGGAGCGTAGATCGGCGCCAAATTCAAAAACGTAAACAAACACCTTACATACAGTATACTGTAATCTTATAGATTACAGTACTGTATGTAAAAAATACACCCCCCCCCTTGTCCCTAGTGGTCTGCCCAGTGTCATGCATGTTCTTTTATATAATAAAAACTGTTCTTTCTCCCTGCAAACTGTAGATTGTCCATAGCAACCAAAAGTGTCCCTTTATGTCAAAAATGGTTTTAGATCAGCTAGAAAACAGCGATAATAAATTATTATCACTTGCAGAATTGTGCGATAGCGATTTGTGGGGAAATTCGTCATAAAAAAAAAAATAATGACAGCGACAATTCTGCAACTGAGAACATTTCAGTGATTTTGAGTTGATTACATTATTGAATAGTTTTTATTAGAATTATATTATTATTTGTTATAATTATTTATAATTATTTATTATATTATAATTTATCATTTTGTTTTTAAAAAAATTTCATACCCGGGATGCCTATTAGATTCTTGTTGGGTCAGATTTAAGTGAGTCATTCCTAAGAATTACAGGCCTACAGTATAAAACACCAAATTTCCTTGCAAATAATTGTACCGCTTTTGGTACGTAATTCCAGACAGAATCATACCGCCAGGGAGGTTAAACGTCTAATGCCGCGTACACACGGTTGGAATCTCCGACAAGAAAAGTGTGATGTGAGCTTTTGGTCGGAAATTCAGTGTGTAGGCCCCATCTGACTTTTTCTGTCGGAATTTCCGACAGCAAAAATTTGAGAGCTGGTTCTCAAATTTTCCAACGGGAAAAGTTCTTGTCGGAAATTCCGATCGTCTGTATGCAATTTCCGACGCGCAAAAAAAACACGCATGCTCTTAATCAATTCAACGCATGCTCGGAATCATTGAACTTAATTTTTCTCAGCTCGTTGTAGTGTTGTAAGTCACTGCGTTCTTGACGGTTGGAATTTTGTGTGATCGTGTGTATGCAACACAAGTTTGAGCCAAAAGTCCGTCAGAAAAAAATCCATGGTTTTCTTGACGGAATTTACAATCATGTGTACGTGGCATAAGAGGCTTTGAGCAAGTATGCAACGGCCAGGGCTTCCAGAGGGGTGCACTGTCCTTTTCTTATAAAACACATTACAATACTTTTCCAGACCTCTATTTTATTTAAAAAATGTGAAACAGACCCTAACCTCCCTTTCTCCCAAGGACAAATTGATCTTATCATTAATTTTGTATAGGAAGCATATCTTAGTAATTACATAGTTACTTAGATAGGTAGGTTGACAGAAGTCTTTTTAGTTCAACCAACAGAAAAAACAAAAAAACAAAGAGAATAAAAAGAAAACCTCTATAGACAGAATCCTATACCCACAATTGATTAAGATGAAGGCAGAAAAATTAGGGTTGATATGTGGGTTTGGCCCTTCTGCCATTCATAAACCAGCAACAATATGACCCAAATTGGCCAGTTGTCCCAACCAAAAAACAAACAGCAGGGGATCCAGGGAGATGCCACCGATCAAATATGTTGTTTTACAGCGCTGTTGCTTACAACACAGTAAAACAACATGTTAGTCATTTAGCGTTGGGAGTGTGGCAGGGAAACATCACTGAATTATACATTGCCACCATTAACAGAGATTTACACAACTGAATGCTGTGATCGACGATAGATTTACATTACTGGACAATGCGATTGACGATAGATTTACATTGAGAGACACTGTTATGTTGGGGGACATTTTTTATTGTATTTTGTTCAGTATTGTTCCTAAAGAACTTTTTCAAAGTGTTCATATGTTTATTTACATTTAATTTTGGGGGGGAATGATTATAAAGAGTACTAATTTATGTACCTTTGTACTCAGAGAGAAGGCCAATGTCACGTTTACTTTATGTAGGTGATCAGACACTATAGTCACTATAGTTGGCCTCTGTGTTCTTCACAGATAGCAGCCACATTTCCCATAAGGTAAGCAGGACTACCGATATAGTTTCCCCCAGGTCTTATATACAATGCTATAGTGCCTGGCGACTATGCCAAGGCAGGTGCGAACTGAGCAAAGCAAACGGGTACTTGTGGTTGGCAGACAGGCAGAGTGATTCATTCAATGACAGTTCAGGTACAAGGCAGGCAAGGTTCAGAATAGTTGGGGTCAATCCATAGTCAAAAGGGAGGCAGAGTTCAGATCAGAGAGCTTGCACGTATTACACGTGCTATCACAAGCATAAGACTGCAGACTTGGCTGGCTTAACTACTTGCTGACCAGCGGCCGTCATTATAGGGCGGCGGGTCGGCTCATTTCTGCGAATCGCCGTACCTGTACATCGGCTCCTTTAAGAACCATAGCAGGTGCACGAGCTGGTGGCTGCGATGCCCACTGGCCGTGTGGCCGTGCGACGCTTTAGTGGACACGAGAGCCAGAACAGAGGACCTGTGTATGTAAACATACAAATCCCTGTTCTGACAGGGGAGAAGAGACAGATCTGCAATCGTTCTCCTCCTCCAGTCAGTCCCATTCCCTCACAGTTAGAAACACACATGAGGGATCGCCCCCTAGTATTAATCCCTTCCCTGCTAGGGACATTTACACAGTAATCAGTGCATTTTTATAGCATACTGAGGTGATCAAATACCATTAAAAGAAAGCTCTATTTGTGTAAAAAAAGGACACAAATTTTGTTTGGGTACAGCGTCGCACTACCACACAATTGTCAGTGCCGTATCACAAAAAAAGGCCTGATCATTAAGGGGGCAAATTAGGTTTGACCTCCACCCAGAGACTGACCACATCAATCACCTTGCAGGTGGACAGACAGACAGTGATGCATTTTTTTAAAATATGTTTATTAAGAATTTTTATTCAAAAGGAAAAAAATAAAATAAAAAATATATAAACGTATCAAGTCATGGAACCGTGAAGGCTCCAAGACAAATAACAATAGTGTAGAATTAGCCTTGATAGGATGGCTAAAGTCAGAACAAACATGGTTAAATGATAATAGCGCATCTGATGTAAGAGGAGTAGCTAACTAATAAATTGCACCGAAGAAACAACCTGGGGAGTGGAAGCGAGTAGACATTCTAACCGGATAGGGGAAAAGAGATTATTAGGGTTAATAAAAAAATACACATTTCAACTCATATAGAGCAGCAAAAGAACAAATTGAGTATATGGAATGCTAGGGGTTTGTAGCACATGTTTTACTGAGGCAATATGAGGCGGGGTGGGATGAATCCAGGCCTGCATGAGGACTCTATGAGCTATCAGAAGGCAAATATGGACCCAATGTGGGATTGAGGCACAGATAGATGAAGAGGAAGATGCAATCACATCATCACAGCTAAAAAGGCACAACAAAGGATCTTTAGGGGGGAGCATCTGTTCAATCATGTTGATTTATTTAAGTACCTGGTTCCAGAAGTTGGAGGTAGCTTGGCAAGTCCACAGTCTATAAAACAGAGACAGTCGAGAGGTGTTGCACCAGGGGCACATAGAGAGGGAGGGATCTACTTTGCTATGTCGAAATGGAATATATGAATGGTGAACGATTTTGAATTTAGTTTCTTGCCATTCTTTGCAGACCACTAGGGAGTACATTTTTTGGTATCCTGCAAGAATCTTTTCTGGGGCGTCATGGATGTCAAAAATGGATGCCCAGGAATTAAAAGGAAGGATGCGGTACTTGGAGGCCTCGTGAGTGACAAGGTTAGAGTATATTTCTGAGATAGAGTATTGATTCCGCTTGAGCATTATATCAACGAATGAACGCTGGCATAGGTTTTGTCCTGAACTGTAGCATAATTTGAGGTAGCTGGTTATTTGATAGTGAAACACCTGTGACAGTGGTAGGGAGTATTGTTGGGTCACTTCTGAGAAGGGTCTAAAGCCTCGTCGGATTTCCCAACGGGAATTGTGTATTGACAGCCTGTTGGCGGAATATCCGACCGTCTGTACTCTCCATCGGACAATTGTTGGCAGGCTTTAAAAATTTCCATGGACAACAGTCTGTTGTCGGATTTTCCGATCATGTGTACACAAGTTCGTCGGACAAAAGTCCAAAGTACAAACACGCATGCTCAGAAGCAATGCTCACCAAAAACAACATTAGCATATGGCGCCCAAAGGGTGGTGCTAAAGAGCTGAAAAACCATGTAGATCGTAACTACCTTTGTGTTTGTTGGCCGACAATTGTGTGTCATTTTGTATGCAAAATAAATTCCTGGCCAACACCCTTCGGACAAAAGTCCAACACTTTGTCTGCGGAAAATCCGATCGAAGATTTTAGAGTTCCTTGGGTAGGATTGAAGAAATTGGAGACAGTTCGTAGGCCGGAACAGACTAGTGTGCAAAGGCTTTGTGGCTGTACAGGTTTTACAAATGCTGGAACCCATTGACTGTATAGACTATTTTCTGGAAAAGGTAAACTTATGCGGCGTACACACGATCGGAAATTCCGACAAGAAAACCGTGGATTTTTTTCCGACCGAATGTTGGCTCAAACTTGTGTTGCATACACACAGTCACACAAAATTTCGACCGTCAAGAACGCGGTGACATACAACACTACAATGAGCTGAGAAATTTCAATGATTCCGAGCATGTGTGTTTTTTTGCACGTCGGAAATTGCATACAGACGATGGGAATTTCTGACCAGA